>NC_090270.1:300025574-300365574 GCF_040414725.1 Anabrus simplex
GATGGACAGTGGGCAATGGTATGATGATATACGGGGATAAAAGTCAGGTTGTGGGTTTCACAAATGGGAAGGGTTCTCTCAGTTTTAGTTACTGCGTTGATGGGGTGAAAGTTCCATTTGGGGATCATTGTAAATGCCTAGGTATTAATATAAGGAAAGATCTTCATTGGGGAAATCACATAAATGGAATTGTAAATAAAGGGTACAGATCTCTGCACATGGTTATGAGAGTATTTAGGGATTGTAGTAAGGATGTAAAGGAGAGAGCATATTTGTCTCTGGTGAGACCCCAACTAGAGTATGGTTCCAGTGTATGGGACCCTTACTAGGATTACTTGATTCAGGAACTGGAAAAAATCCAAAGAAAAGCAGCTCGATTTGTTCTGGGCGATTTCCGACAAAAGAGTAACGTTACAAAAATGTTGCAAAGTTTGGGCTGGGAAGACTTGGGAGAAAGGAGACGAGCTGCTCGACTAAGTGGTATGTGATATAGATGTTGATTCCCATAGGGATATTGGTATTATAAGTGGTATGTTCCGAGCTGTCAGTGGAGAGACGGCGTGGGAGGACATCAGTAGACGAATAAGTTTGGTTGGTGTCTTTAAAAGTAGGAAAGATCACAATATGAAATGAAGTTGGAATTCAAGAGAACAAATTGGGGTAAATGTTTGTTTATAGGAAGGTGAGTTAGGGATTGGAATTACTTACCAAGGGAGATATTCAATAAATTTCCAATTTCTTTGCAATCATTTAAGAAAAGGCTAGGAAAACAACAGATAGGGAATCTGCCACCTGGGCGACTGCCCTAAATGCAGATCAGTAGTGAGTGATTGATACACAAATTCCATTTTTCACTAACCTTCGACATTTTCTGCACTTTACATCACATTTTACAATTAAAACACTACGTCGTCAATACCGGGCGCCATTTTCAAATCAGAACGCAGTCCAGTCACAATGTCCTTATCACAAGTGTTTTCGTAACAGAAAACTACAGACTACTAACATGTTCCGAAACCTTGAACGAAGATTGCAGTCAACTGGGACACTTGGAAGGGTAACTTCCCTTAAAGATGCTCCTATAACTTCTGGTCAAAATGAAGAGGCTGTTTTGGGCGTTGTCCATATTAAACCCCGTATTACTACTCGCACGCTGGCACAACAGGCTAACATCAGCTGGTCATCAGTCATGCGTATACTGCATAACAAGTAATTTCACCCATACCATTCACAGTTATACTAGCAGATCCACGGACGTGATTTCAAGCTAGAGTAACATTTTGTCAATGGGCATTATTCAGGGTGACCAATAATGCAGCCCTTTTGTCAAGGGTCCTGTTTTTCAGATAAATCACGATTTCACAACAATGGTGTCATGAATCAGCACAATATGCACTATCGGAGTGCGGAGAATCCCCACTGGGTAAGACAAGGCCCGTTTCAAGTGCAGTGGGGAGTAAATGTCTGGTGTGGGATCTTGGGTGACTGTCTCATCGGACCATATTTCTTTGACTGACATCTAACGGGAGCACGCTAAATGAACTCCCACGGTTGCTGTAGAACGTGCCACTGCACGAGTGATTACAAATGTAGTTTTAACAGGACAGGGCACCACATCATAAATCAGTAATCGTCCAAAACCATCTTAATGCTTCATATCCAAATAAATGGACAGGAAAGGGCGGACCTGTTCACTGGCCCACTAGATCATCCGATTTAATGCCACTTGACTTCTTCCTGTGGGGTCACTTAAAGCAGGTAGTATATGCATAGGAGCCTAAAGATCCTGGTCACCTTTGGCAATCACCGAAGCATGCCAAGCTGTTACACCTGACATGTTACAATGTGCAAGAATGTCTGTAAAACGTTGTGCTGAAATCTGCATAAACCAAGGTGATCAACATTTTGAACACTTGTTACACTGAATATGCAGGGTAAGCTACTTCCTACCTACAGACCATCATGTCATACCCCAACCTGGTTATGTAACATCGGATAAAACGGTCCTTTTCAGGACCAAATAAAAATTCACTCTTTGGAACAGGATGACATATGGCCATATTACAGTCACTGTGTGATAGGTGTGTCATCAAGAAAGAAAGAACAGCAGAATTAGATTTTTGTCATCAAGAAAGGACAGCTGGATTTAATTTTTGTTTGTAATATTTTGTATTGTGCAAAATGAAGAAATAAGAACTCTGGACTGTGCTGGATTTTTTTTTTTTTTTTGTAACTGGAACAAAATATTAATTTGAATATGTTTGTAATAATTTTTTTTGGGAAACATCAAAATATATGGAAATGTAAATGAGCATTGCAAGATGCGAGAATTGTTTTGAAGTGATATTCTTTTTGTATGTAAATTATGTAATTGGTCATTTAAATTAATGTCAGCAAGTGTGAAGAAAAGACATTTGGGACGTTTTAACTTGAAGAATTTCTTGAAGAATCATTTGAAATTCTTTTTGAAATTCTGTGTAACCTTGTAATCTGATTTTAAAAAATTTGTAAGGTGCTTTAATTTTGAGGCACCCTATGCCGCACGTGCAGTTACCGATGTTGAAACAGGTGATGTAATCCCTCTTGCATCAGTAGGCCAGGAAATGACCATATATGGTCATGCAATTGAATTGGCGAAAAGAACGGGAATCTAGTGGAACAGTGTCCTATTGGTGGATTGTGATTTGTCAATTTCCGGCCTTAGGCCGCTTCGCATGCGGGATGCAATTATGCCACGTCTATTCCATCTGATCGTCCTGGAGTGCGGATGCGCTCAAGGAGTTCCCCTTGGGAACTCCAGCTTTCCATGGTAAGTGGTGTTTTCATGTTATTCTCAATGTTTCCTCATTTTGTTTGATTTAATTTAATTCCTTTTGTATTTTGGTATTTCCTTGCTTAATGTAATTTTCAAAGTTTCTAATTTAATGTGTCTGAGTTTGGCCTAGATTCCTGTTGATTTGTAATTTCCAAGTCTTTTACCTGCATTTTTAATCGACAACCCATGTGTAATTCTGCATACGTTAAACTTGTGTTTTACTAAGTGATTTAAGTATCCTGATTATGTTTTTGCTTTGGTTAGTCAATCTGTATCTGTCGTTGAGTCAAGCATCAGTTGCTATCTAATTTAACTTGCTTCTTGTAAATGTTCTTTGTTATTTTTAATATAGTTTTGCTAGAGGGTGAATCTTGTAAACATTTTCTCCCCCATAACGTCATACCTTCCTATGGACCTCATAGGGCTCCTGCACCTTCAACAATCCTTTCTTAGTTGTCTTATTAGGCCTATAAGGCCTATGATTTGATTTTGAGTATTGATAGCACCGTCTCATTTCCAAGTTTTGAGATGAAATCACCGCCACTATGTCATTTTACTATTTCCTTTTTTGTATTAATATTACTATTTATTATTATTATGAATTTTGTGCACGCATAGTCTCGAATCAACGCTACATTGGTAGCAAAGCGTGGTTACAATCCACGAACCTCTGGGTTATGGGCCCAGCACGCTTCAACGATGTGATAAGTGTGTCATCAAGAAAGAACAGCAGAATTGCATTTTCGTTATCAAGAAAGGACAGCTGGATTTCATTTTTGTTTGTAATATTTTGTATTCTGCAAAATGATGAAATAAGAACTCTGGACTCTGCTGGAATTATTTTTTTTATGTAACTGGAACAAAATATTAATTTGAATATGTTTGTAATAATTTTTTTAGGGAAACATCAAGATATATGGAACTGTAAATGAACATTGCAAGATGTGAGAATTGTTTTGAAGTGATTTTTTTGTGTGTAAATTTTATGTAATTGATCATTTAAATTAATGTCAGCAAGTGTGAAGAAAAGACATTTGTGACATTTTAACTTGAAGAATTTCTTGAAGAATTATTTTTTGAAATTCTGTGTAACCTTGTAATCTTATTTTAAAAAATTTATAAGGTGCTTTAATTTTGAGGCACCCTATACCGCATGTGCAGTTACCGATGTTGAAACAGGTGATGTAATTCCTCTTGCATCAGTAGGCCAGGAAATGACCATATATGGTCCTGCAATTGAATTGGCGAAAAGAACGAGAATCTAGTGGAACAGTGTCCTATTGGTGGATTGTGATTTGTCAATTTCCGGCCTTAGGCCGCTTCGCGAGTGAGATGCAATTAGGCTGTGTCTATTCCATCTGATCGTCCTCGAGTGCAGATGCGCTCGAGGAGTTCCCTTGGGAACTCCAGCTTTCCGCGGTAAGTGCTGTTTTCATGTTATTCTCCATGTTTTCTGATTTTGTTTAATTTAATTTATTTCCTTTTGTATTTTGGTATTTCCTTGCTTAATGTAATTTTCAAAGTTTCTAATTGTATGTGTCTGAGTTTGCCCTAGATTCCTGTTGATTTGTAATTTCCAAGTCTTTTACCTGCATTTTTAATCGACAACCCATGTGTAATTCTGCATACGTTAAATTTGTGTTTTACTAAGTGATTTAAGTATCCTGATTATGTTTTTGCTTTGTTTAGTCAATCTGTATCTGTCGTTGAGTCAAGCATCAGTTGCTATATAATTTAACTTGCTTCTTGTAAACCTTCTTTGTTATTTTTAATATAGTTTTGCTAGAGGGTGAATCTTGTAAACATTTTCTCCCCCATAATGTCATACCTTCCCATGGACCTCATAGGGCTCCTGCACCTTCCACAACCCTTTCTTAGTTGTCATTATTAGGCCTAAAAGTTCCCAGCATATGATTTGATTTTGCGTATTGATAGCTACTGTCTCGTTTCCAAGTTTTGATATTAAATCACCGCCACTGTATCATTTTACTATTTCCTTTTTTGTATTATTATTATTATTACTATTTATTATTATTATTATTATTATTATTATTATTATTTTTGTGTACGTGTATTCTCGACTCAACACTACAACTGTAAACAGTGTTAATCAAAAAACAAATACTATCCCAGCCTGTGAATCGAACCTACAGCTTGGCTGAAACAAGAGCAGTGATGCATGATTTAGCCACCATAGCTACCACAAGCTGTGGTGCATAGCCAGCACATTGTAGTCCTTATAGACACTTCCTGTCAAAATGTAAGATAGTATTACTTGCAGCTGTGATCATTTTACACATTAATTATAGTTTAAATAATAGAAATAACACTGCCGCTAATGATTTCTACCACATTCGTGAGCATTATATGAACAGTATATTTGTACAAAGGCCATAAAGGAACAGGTACTAATGTTTTTTGGATGGCTATGATATACGCATTAGTTAGGTTACCTATCTTCGAAAAAAATGCAGGTTTGGTGAACCATCCAGTATATCAAATTTAGGCATTGTACAGTAGCTCCTTTTTCTTAATTGAAAGATTATTTGGTGATGATCTGAATGACTTATAATAATTTCATTTCATGTACCACTTTAAAGATCTTCCAGAGTACAGTACAGTTAAAATATATATCAACTTACAGGACTACATCAAGGAATGAGTACATACACTTCTCACCTATTTTGTTGTCCTGGTTTTCATTCACAGTTATTCTTGCTGAAAGAGATCTTTCTACTAAAAATCATCATTATCAGTTTGCCCTTTCAACGAGCAAGTAGGGTGTCTACTAAAAATATTAAGCTAAATTAAACTAAATGCTTTTGTGACCTACCTGTAGCTGCATAACACTAATACGAAGATCTGATTCATTGAATTCATAAGGTATGTTCCACCCTAGGGGTCCAAATTTACGCCGTTCTTGAACAAGTGCATGGAAAAAGCACAAACTGAAAAGTAGATTCTGCCATTCTCTTATCTTGTTGCAGCCTCGGAAGAATACTGGGTCTGAAATGGGGTCTGTTAGGTAGGACCGTAAAAGGTTTGACTTCAAGCCTTTTGGAGCTTCATTAGTCATCTTAACACCTGTACATAATAAAATCAGTTATTAATTTCTGAATGCATAGAGTACTAGATGACAGAGTACATATGTCCAGTAACTGTATTCATGCACTGCATTCACAGAGCCTCTTGAGTATGTATGAAGCCCATGGACCTCGAATTATATAGGACCCCCGGACACAATATAATAGGCATTGTTTCATTTCAATAACATAAACTTAGAGCTCAACCAAAGAACACTTTATGAGCATTTTTGAAATCACCATATGGGCTACATTTGTGAGCCCCCGTATGTACTTCCCTTCTGCGATACCAGTGCATCAATTGCTCAATTCATTTTGAAAATATTCATGGTAGTAGTTTTAGGTGAACACTATGTCTGTGTATATATACTTAAATTATGTAAAGTGTATAAAGAGAGAAGGGAACATGAAAAAGAACACATGTAGGATGAACACAATGACAAGTCAGCATGAGAAAAAAGAGCAATAGAAAGAAAACACCAAAGGACAATTTCCACTTCTTCATACACTGCCGTCTTCAAACAGATTGATTCTCTCTTCATCAGTCCCAGTTCTTGTGTATCAATTCTTTTTCAGCCCCAACACAAGCTCCTTTCTGCTTCCCAGCTTCATCAGGAGGATGGGCATCAACATTTCTAGCAGGCCTATCTTAATAGATCTTCAGTCTTGATGTGGGAAGTGAGGAAAATGAAGGAGGCCGGATAGATGCAGGATAAAGGAAGAGACAAGAGATTAATAGAGGTAGTAAGACTAGAAAGATAGGACAAAAGAAAAAAGATCATAATGTGATCTCTTTATATGACTTGATTTGACACTTGCTTGTCTTCACCATTATTTATATAATGAACATCTATATTCATAGGAAAGCTAAATTAATGTTTAATAGTTCTTGATTCATAAATCATGTTTGAGAACTTAAAGAATTATTCATACGAAGCATGCTTTTTTATGTAAGCACCATTTTTTAAATATGGCTGCTACAGCGCTTTGGTTGTCGTTCAGAGCATGCACGCTCAGTAAGTACATCTGTAGGCTAGCCATAAACACCATTACAGAAGTATTCACCCGTATTTACGTTTGTTTGTGCGTATTGAAAATGCCTCTGACAATTAATGGTCCCACCAAATGTGAAGTACACATTGTGATTCTTTTTCTAAACGGAAATTCAAACCAATGCGCTCTTGAAATTCACCGGCAGATTAGTGAAGTGTACGGAAAACACACTATGAGCGGAGGAATGGAAAATGGATTAGAGCATTTAAAGAAGGCCGTACTAACGACCACAACAAGAAGCGTATTGAGCGACCATCTGTCATTGCTGAAGACTTGGTGCAAAAAGTTGATGCAAAGTTTCGAGAAAACAGACGCTTTAGGAATTTGTCATTAAGTTACGAGTAGCCTAAAATTTCAAGGAGTGTTCTTTATGAAACTGTCAGGACACTTAGATTATTGGAAGTTGTTCTCACACAATCCAAAACAAATGGCATGACAAGCTCACAAGGGGGATTCTTTTGCTTCATGACAATAAGCGACCTCAGATGGCTAATTGAACCCGAGACTTCATTTCGTTGGGGACAATTTGATCATCCTCCATACAGTCATGATCTACTTGTTCCTGCACTTGAAAAAGCATTCAAGAAGGCAGAGCCACAAGGATGATGACCTAAAAACTACTGTGCTGCAGTGGCTGGCATATCAGGTGGCAGATTTCTCTGAGGATGGAATCGTTGCCTACGCTATAATACAAGGCCTTGAAATGCACTCCTGGAAACGGGTTGCTTCCTAGTTCAGCATTCAACCGCTAGGATCGCGTCCTTGCCCCCTTGTATTCGCATGGCCGTATATGTCAATAAGTAAGTTATATCCTAAATAAAAAGAACTGAATGTTTTTGCAAGTATTGACAGTACTTTATTTATAGAGCTGCATTGGCTTGGATATGTCATTGAAGTTTCAAAACTTTCCTTCTGAGGGGCTTCTTATCAAGTTTAAAACTCTCTCTCTTCTACTTGAGTGGCTCAAAGCAATGTTGTCTAACAGAGGTCTCAGAAATTTTCATAGTGGAAAAAGAGGTAGTTTGTCGCCTTTACACTTTCCACACTTAATTTCACTGTTGAACATGTCTTTCGAAAAAATATACGTAAACTTTTAAGTAACTCTCTTCGGGGCAAGTACTGCGTATCAGAGGTGACAAATTCCGTCGTTCAGTGAAGTGCCACAGACGATGATTTTCGGTATCTTAGGGCTCCTCGATCTTGAAAACGAATAAGACACAATGTTGGACTTTGAGTAGCTGGAGAAGAGATATGTTCTAAACAGCCTTTACAGTCTGTTTTTTCTTTTGCCACACAAACCATAATGTCATTGTATTCCGCTTGGCGTCTTAGGTAGCTGAAGAAGAGCTCAATGTCATAGCTCGTTAGGTTTCTCGTCAATGCATAATGCAAATGTATACTTATGAGGTATTTTACGCAGGCCACAGTGGATTGGGTAGTCAAGATCTATGCCTGATACATTTCTCTCATGAATCCTTTTTACTTTCTTTGAATGTATTTGAAGTTTCTTAGTCTATGACAGGAAATCATTAATTAACCAACTGAGGCGTTCATCTTCAGTACTAAAAGATGCTTTTTTTTTTTTTTCTGCCGGTGGCTTTACGTCGCACCGACACAGATAGGTATTATGGCGACGATGGGATAGGAAAGGCCTAGGAGTTGGAAGGAAGTGGCCGTGGCCTTAATTAAGGTACAGACCCAGCATTTGTCTGATGTCAAAATGGGAAACCACGGAAAACCATTTTCAGGGCTGCCGACAGTGGGATTCGAACCCACTATCTCCCGGATGCAAGCTCACAGCCGCGCGCCCCTAACCGTACGACCAACTCACCCGGTTAAAAGATGCTCGTTTGTTTTCGTTCCTGGAATATGTCCCATGTGAGGTGATGCAGACGTCATGCGCATCGAACAATTTCATAAAATGCTCCATAAAACAAATGGCTTATTTTAAACTGTATTTAATGCTCTCGGGACAAACCACCTCCATACGTTTCAAACCAGAGATTGTTTCAGGGGAAAATACAATATTTTTAGCTCTTGCTACATTCATTTTCGCCAAATTTGTTGGGCAAATTATTTTCCTCGTTGGTTTCCTAATTTAAGATTTCTGAGTTTGAAGATGCCTCTCAAATGATCGCCGGTCATGGTAGCATTGTTTACAAAAAAAAGTCCAATGACAAATTTTGGGATCGCCCGATTCTTATGACGTAACTCGGATAAAAACTTAGGAACAGAGGCCTACTTCGATCAGCTTGAATTCGTATCTCATGCGTACTTCCTCCGTATAATGATTCGAACATTGAACATTCACTGGAAACTTGTGAAACGAAATTCCACTACCTTTAATTTCTCGTGAATAAACCATCACTGGAACTGCGAATGCTTAACATCATTACATAAAATCAGCTTCATGGTCCGTATCGCACTTCAATAGATTCACAATTAAGTATTTATTTATTTTCCACCTAGTCGATACAATGATTGCTTAAGGCAATTTTTAATGGTCAAAAGTGGTACATGTTTCGTATATTATCAACATCTTCAGCCACATAACACTGTTTAGATGAAAAATATATAAAATTGACAAAGTAATGCTTTAGAGGAAGTGTCCTTAAAATTAACATAAGATTGACAAGATATAGAAAAAAGGTAATGCAATAATTTTCACTTCAGTGTAACCACTTCCATGGCGTTTTACGGGCCCTATTTCCAGGCCTTGTATTATAACGTAGGCAACGGATGGAATACAGAAGCTGGTTTCATGATATGACAAGTGCCTTAATATGCTTGGAAATTAGGTTGAGAAGTAGTTTAAGGTACAGGCTTACATGTAAAAAAAAAAAAAAAAAAAAAAAAAAAAAAAGAAAATTATTGCATTACCTTTTTTCTATATCTTGTCAATCTTATGTTAATTTTAAGGACACTTCCTCTAAAGCATTACTTTGTCAATTTTATATATTTTTCATCTAAACAGTGTTATGTGGCTGAAGATGTTGATAATATACGAAACATGTACCACTTTTGATCATTAAAAATTGCCTTAAGCAATCATTGTATCGACTAGGTGGAAAATAAATAAATACTTAATTGTGAATGCTTAACATCAGACGAATACATAATACATTCACAACCAACTCAGTTAATGAACACGTTTAAAGGCGCGAACCTGGTACACAGGGGGGCAAGAAAGCGATCCTAGCGGCCCGGCATTGAACTTCAGTGTAACCACTTCCATGGCGTTTTACGGGCCCTATTTCCAGGCCTTGTATTATAACATAGGCAACGGATGGAATACAGAAGCTGGTTTCATGATATGACAAGTGCCTTAATATGCTTGGAAATTAGGTTGAGAAGTAGTTTAAGGTACAGGCTTACATGTAAAAAAAAAAAAAAAAAAAAAAAAAAAAAAAAAAAAGTGAAAATTATTGCATTACCTTTTTTCTATATCAAAATGGTACTTAATTAAAAAACATGCCTCGTAGATGCCAATTAACATGCATAACTTGACATAAAAGCTAAATGTGAATAAAACAAGAATCAGTAAGAAAGGTAAACGTACCATTCTGAAGGATTGATACAGGGAAATTACTAGATGGGTAGCTAGTGAGCCACAAGCGAAACTCTCTGTGTGTGTCATCTGGATTGATAACTTCATCACAGATGCGATCTAATTCAGGCATCCAACTGACTGCTAGATGGCAGTTTTGTAAGACCACCCAGGTGCCTGCTTTGACTGCTTCATCAATAAGGAAAGCTGCTCTGGGACCCTGTGTGCAACAAGACAAATCAAAGTTTAATGATAGAAGTACTTTGGTGAGAATAACAGAGGATGAAATCAACTTTAAGTAATAAAACTGTGCATGCTACTTATTATGACATATGCTGTTGTATTTTGCAACAGTTCACAACATATAGGGTGACACCAATATCCAGAAAAGTGTGCAATGCTGAAGTGTATACATTGTCCAGAATTATGAATTCAGAATTAGCTTCTAAATCTTCTTCCCTTATGAAAAGTAGTATGTGTGGGCACATCTAGAAATATTTGACAACAGGGTGACCACTAGTAACTTACGTCTATTTTCCCTGTATTCAATTTAGTGGAACATAAGAGTGACGCTTGAGTATGTATCACTCTAGAATCATCATCTTAAAACATATTTTACATGTACACTTGCAATGGCATAAAGAACTTGAAATAATGTATCTTAAGTCAAACAAGTTAAGTAGAATTTATCATAAAGTGCCAATCTGTGAAGCTGGTTATCAGTACCGATCAGAAATACAGACCGTTATACTTACGTTAATGAAATGTCATCAAACTGGTGAGCACGGTGTAGAGGTGTCCTTTTTTTACCTTCTGATAAGACGTGAGCCTTGAGTTCAGCATATTTACTTACCTTTTTCATTTTATGGATATGCTGGTAAATTATTTATGAAATCACCAAAATCTGAACCACTCTTATTGTGAAAAAAATGCATATTTTGTCTTTTGTAATAGATTCATCATATTTTGCATTTTATGCTTATAAATGCATGCCCTGGCATTTTTTACTAATGTTTAATATAATCCGCAAGTGCAAGGAATGTGATTTATGACAATGATGATTCATAGATAAGAGAGCTCATTCAGATAAGAAATGAGCAATTAGCTGGGCAGTATGAAAGAGTTAAGAAACAGCAGAATAGTGAGCAGGGAAGCATGACTCACCAACGATACCTGATATGTGAAGCTGATGTCATAAATCCGTGATCCAATCCCAGTGTTTCTCCAAACACGCCTGGGAGTCATTGTTGCCAATCTTGCTATTTTACACTGATCCAAGTGGTTGTGAATTATTGTTTAGCTACAAGAAACTGAAAATTCAATACTGCTACTTTTTGAAGACCTTTAGCTACAAAAAATTGATTTATCATTGTTGGTATAGGGATTCAGCAATTTTGTCATGGCTGAGTAGTGACTTCCTCTGTATGGTAGTTGACAAAACTGTTGGGAATCACAGTATGAACACTTCGTGTGGCAAATCAATCTATCACACTAGTAGTGGCACAGCTTCGATAGCGGCTGATTAGATATTTTGTTTAGCCCAGTCGTCTTAACAGTACTGAGTGCGTTGCGTGTGAGTTGTGGAATGTGACTATGTGTTAAGTGTGTGTCAGTGGCGGCTCGTGCTGAATAATGTTGGTGGTTCTGCTCTGTGACGCCCAGGCCATTGCAGTAAGTGTAATAGACAAATCTAAATTCGTATTGCACACGGAAAATGTCAGCTGAGCTTGTGTGAATCCTTCCTCCAACCCCGCGGAAACGCTTTACTCCATGTCATATCAGTGGTGAAGTTCTCGAAAATGTACCGAAATAATACAGGTAGACGTTCATTTCAATTTGTAAGACGCCGATTTCGAGGGACGTCGACAATATAAATAACTGACTTGTACAAAAAACAACAATTAAAAAGTTACCAAAAATAAAGCCCCTCTTCCGCTTATCAAAAAAAAATGTTGACTTATCAACTCATTCATATTTACAAAGGTTCCGAGACCTGCATACATCTTTGGCAGCCAGCTTTCTTAATGGAAGGGGAATCTCATCTAATGGTACTAGCGTTTCTGTTTTCATTTTCATGACTACCTAACTCGGAAGAATTCACTACCATTATGGAGAAACATAGTCATGATTACTGTATATACTTGTAGGCCTCAGAACTCGCTCATTCGCTTCGTACGAAAAAACATTTTCGGTCGTCGGATAGAGTTTTGCTGAAGTCCTGGTCATTTACCCCCAATCATAAGGTATGTTGTTTGAAGACTTAACATGGACAGTAAATTGATTTTGTGTTACTTAATCACAACCATCCTCTTTTATCATGCATTTATGTATGTATGTATGTATGTATGTATGTATGTATGTATTTATTTATTTATTTATTATTATTCTTCATTTAGGCCTACAATGGACCACGTGGTTCTTAACTCTGGTGAGCTCTTTTCTTCCTCTTAGCCCCGTATTCTTTCATTCTAGCGCTATGGATGTCTTTTCTTTCTTGAGTCCATTTCACTCCTACTCCTGGACGCAGTGATTTAGTTGTTAGAGACTGGAGAGAGTCAGATGTCTTGACTAACTTTCTGAATTTATCTCGGTTGTAAATGTCAATGTGATCAATGTTTAGGTATTGTAGGTCTTTCCGTACTAAATTCGTCCATTTGGCATTTGTTGCTTTCCCTCTAGATACAGTGTTGAAGATTCTTGAAGTGAGTCTCTGGCTGTCCATCCTGACTACATGACCATAGAAGATTAGTCTTCTCTTCCTCATAGCTGTTGTAATGCTCTCTATTTTACTGTACAGTTCCTTGTTGTGCCTGATTCTGTAGCCATCTCCTTCTTTAATGGGACCCATAATCCTTCTGAGGATCTTTCGCTCTTTCAGTTCTAGTTTTCTGAGTTGTCCTTTCCGGGTCATGTTTAGGCATTCTGAGGCGTACAGTACAGATGGTCTTACTATGGTGTTGTAGTGTCTAAGTTTAAGATTCAAGGAGAGGGATTTAGACTTGTATATATTCTTACAAAGATGATAAGCTCTTTCTAATTTAGTGCATCTACTCTTCATTGCAAGATCCTCATTAACATTTGGGGTTATCCACTCTCCAAGATATTTGAATGAGTTGACCTTGTGTATTATTTTGCCCCCTAAAGAAATGAAGTTGGGTGCTTCTCTGATGTTTGTCAGAAATTCTGTTTTATTGACAGCGATCTTTAGCCCTGCTTTAGCTGCTATGCGTTCTAAGGAGGATAGCTGGAACGTAGCTTCTTCCATACTTGAAGCTAAGAGTGTGAGGTCATCTGCGAAGGCTAAGCAAGTAACTGTTAACTTGTCTTTTTTGTAGCCGATTTTTAATCCAGAGTTGTCAGCTAGTGTTTTCGTCCATTCCCGAATGACCTTCTCCAGCAGACAGTTAAACAGGATAGGGGACAAACCATCTCCCTGTCTAACACCTGTTTTGATCTCGAAGCTTTTTGATAATACCCCTCTGAATTTGACTTTGGACATGGTGTTTGTCAGAGTAGCCTTCATAAGATTCAAAGTCTTCTTATCCAGTCCCATTTCAGTCAACGTCTCAAAGAGGGACTGTCTGTCTACCGAGTCGTAAGCCTTCTGGAAGTCAACGAAAATTGCTACATAGGGTGAGGTGCTGAGGTTTTTGTAGGTAAAGATAGTTTTGAGGTTCAGAATCTGCTCTGTGCATGATCTTGACTTCCTAAATCCAGCTTGGTACTCTCCTATGCAGGAATCTAATTGTGCCTCCACTCTTTTAAGCAATGCTTTGGAGAAGATTTTGTACGTCACTGATAGGAGAGAGACCCCTCTATAGTTGTTAGGGTCTAACTTGTCTCCTTTCTTGTGCAGCGGGTGGATGATAGCTGAAGTCCAATCCCTTGGTAGTGTTTCTGTTGTCAAGATGTCAGTTATGATTCTATGGATACTGTCAATTGACTCTTCATCTGTATGTCCCAGTGAGCTAATGGCTCAAGGAGGGACTGCCCTTTACAATCACATCTTGGCAACTTTAAGTTTCAGTTAACAGATAAGGCATGGAAAAAAGAAGATATTAAAAATAAACTAAACTTAGGTGGAAAAATAGGAACACAGTGGTTATCGATTTATTCTCCAACATATTGTTCAAGGAAGTACCTACGTACTTCTTTGTTAAATCTGTACAACTTATTGATTTGTTTCAATTTGGGAGCTATTTGGGCTTTCTTTCTACTGAACAGAAGCATCACAACTATACTGTAGTATCTGAGGATGCTGACATGTAAGAATGTAAAACCATATCAATATCCACACAGTTTTATAAGTTCTCTATTTACACTGAGGAGTACACTGGAGTGAGCTTTTCCCAAACAGCTGAGGTTATAACATGCTTGCTCGCTGCAGAGATTCTCTCAAGGACGGTGGCGCTGTCTAGTGTATTATTTACTAACTCTATGGTCACGGGAATAGGTCAGACGTACTGTGAGGCATGAAGTTCATACAGAACCTTATGGGCGACCCTTAGCCACCTATCAGAAGAAAGCTGTAGTTAAGTGTGCTCGCTTAATGTTCTGTCGGTTCTGTCGTTCACAGTTCTAAACAGAATTGCCAGATCACCAGCAACTGTATGGGTATCGATCTTTGGCTCGATATAAACAATCAATATGAAGGATGGGATCGTGTGTGTGTGTGTTCAATCCTCAGTCCGAAGACTGGTTGGATCCTCAACAGCTCCACCATTAGTTGTCACAAAAGGCCTAAGCATCACTAAAGAGGTGTACTAGGGAAATGAGTGAGGTGGTTTCCTGTTGCTTTCCTCACAGAGCCAAAAGTTGCCAATACATATCAGTCTGCCAAGTCCACTAACATACATGTGCCAACCAACCCTGTGAGCAACTATCGTACCATTCATAGCAGGTACTGGCTGCATAAGAAACGGCATTACTAGCATCACTCATAACTCTAATCACTTTCATACCATCAAGGCCAAGGATAAGACTGAGACAGGTTAATGAAAGTAACAAAATTGCTCTAGTCCATGCCAGAAGACATAGTGCACTGTAAACACTAGGTCTTCCCAGTAAAGGCATACAGATAAGGTATTAGTCCGAATACAGTTTCTTTTTTTAGCCATTAGACAATATGACATATTACATGACATTTTCACCTCATGAACATAATCAATTTGGAAAGCCAAGTCTAAAAAGCTTTATACTCATACCACCGTAGAGATGATGGTATAACAGTAAAACATCTTTAGGCCGACCAGACGATAAATAACCAAAAAACCAACATTTAGAGGGGTGGTCTTCTTAAAGCCACCACCACTGCCGCCACCACCACCACCACCAATGCTGCTATGAACTGCTCACTAGATGACCTTGTGTAGGAGACAAAATCTATCAAACCATCCACTACCTGCAGAGATATTAACTAAAGCTAGATCAGAGACAAATTTGAGGACTACTTCTTGCATTACTGGTTCACTTACAAGCAATGCTTTAGCTTGGGCTTAAGTGGATAACTCAAAAACAACACTGTTCACTTCTTCATGCCTTTGTTGTCACATTCTTCCTATTCCTTTAAGTAATGGTTACGATTTGTAATACAGTTTTCAATTTGACTTTTTCTGCACTTAAACTGATTTGCTTTATCACACTGAAATGTTCCTTTGTCATTTTCCTAAATTCATTCTTCCCATGAGAGTTCATTTACTTTCATGTCCTTTGAGCACCTGCCATGACAATGCACCCACTACTCTCTAGTAACAATAACAATCAGACATTCCAATGTAGGATGTACATGGATCCATAATATCGGACTGTAAATATTTTCTTCGCAGTTTTCTTGTCATCTAAAGGGGGATATGTTACTGATTTAGGACAAAAATTCATGGCTGTTAGTCAGGGAAAGGAAAACATTGGTATTGGTCCTGTGAGAACATTATTCTATGTGGTCAGGAATAGGCTTAAAGGGGTGGTCATCCAAAAATGGTTTCATTGCAATTATTTGAAAGAGTAACGCCATGATTAGGTCTTCCAGATACTACCTCGATCTATTCCCTATATCTTCATGTCATAGAGAGAGAAGAGACAGTAAAATACAGTACAATTACAGAACATATAATCAAAATGTAATTACCTGCCCTTGTCCAAGAGATATACTCTCTACTTTTTGGCCATAACCTTTGTCTTCAGCAAACTTCAGCAGGCTGGCCATGGGATCAGATCCAGGAGACAGTATGAAGACAAGTGGTGAGCAGTTATTAGAGTCATTATAGGAGCCTAGAAGATCAAATGTTGGTGGCTCAATAAATGTTCTCCCCAGGTTGGTTACCACATAATCCTAGAATCAAAGACATGTATATTAAGAACTTCCACTCTTGCAGTAGAACAATCATACTGATATAATATTTAAATATATGAAGGTAAAGAAATACATGATAAGGTCCTGGAACAATAAGAGGCTGTTGATGCTGATGACATGGGAGACCCAATTTTGAGGTCAGAATTTGACAGAGCTTTGAGAGACCAAGTAGGAACAAGACACCGGGAATTGATGGCATACCCTCAGAATTACTGACTGCCTTAAGAGAAACCAGCATAGCAAGGTTATTCCGTTTAGTGTGTAAGATGTATGATAAGGAGAAGTGCCATCCCATTTTCAGCAGAATGTTGTTATACCTATTCCCAAGAAAGCCGGTGCAGAAAAGTGTGAAAACTACTGCACCAAGATTCTGAAAGTGATCGGGATCAGATAGTGTGAAAGGAGAATTATTACAATCTGTACAAAAATCAGTCTGCAGTTATAAGAATTGAAGGCTTTGAAAAAGAGGCAGCAATTCAGTAAGGAGTGAGGCAAAGCTGCAGTTGGTCCTCTCTCCTTGTTTTGTTTATATAGATCTGGAAGTAAAGGAAATCAAAGAGGAATTTGGGGAGGGAATCAAAGTCCAAGGAGAGGAAATCACAACCCTGAGATTTGCTGATGATATTGTTATATTACCTGACTCTGCATAAGTTCTGGAGAAATTGATGAACGGTATGGACAGGGTCTTGGAGAAGGAATAAAAGATGAAAATAAATAAGTCCAAAACAAAAGTACTGGAGTGCAGTCGTACAAAGTCAGGTGATGCAGGAAATATTAGATTAGGAAATGAAGTCTTACAGGAAGTAGAGAGTATTGTTACTTGGGTAGTAAAATAACTAATGATGGTAGATAAGGAGGACGTAAAATGTAGACTAGCAAAAGCAAGGAAGGCCTTTCTTAAGAAAAGAAATTGATATAGGAATTAGAAATATGTTTTTGAAGACTTTTGTCTGGAGCATTGCATTGTACGGAAGTGAAAGATGGACAATAACTATCTCAGCTTTTGAAATGTGGTGTTACAGAAGGATGCTGAAGGTGAAATGAGTAGATAGAATCAAGATTGAAGAGATACTGAAGTAAATTGGTGAGAGGAGATATATTTGGCTAAATTTGACCAGAAGAAGAGATAGAATGATAGTACACATCTTAAGACACCCAGGATTTGTACAGCTGGTTTGTGTGCAAGTGTAGGTGGTAAGAACGGCAGGGGTAGACCAAGGTACGAATATGACAAGCAGATTAGAGCAGATGGTAGGATGTAGCAGTTATGTAGAAATAGAAAGGTTAGCAGAGGATAGGGTGGCAGCGAGGACTGCATCAAACCAGTCTTGCTGGTTACTCTGCTATGGTAATTGTACCGGTTGGTACACCTATACGCTGCACATTTGGATTTTCCGCCTCGACTGGAGAAACTCTGAACTTCAAAAACCGAATCAACTCAACTGTTTCTCAGAAGATGTCACTGTGTGTATTTTGATTTGTTTTGTTTTTCATTGATCAAGAAGTCTGGACATTCTCTTATAGATGTCACTGCCAAAAAAATCTATGATCATGCACCCTGATGCGAAGTGAAGGAACTTATTTTTGAAGAAATTTTGTATTCAGAAGTTTTGGTCTTTACTAAATTTTGTTCTTTCATCTATGGGTTGGCAATATTAATTTTTCTTTCCGCCAGTTTTGAACTTAGCCAATCCCGAATTTCTTTAATTAATTTTGGACCAATAGTGTCCTTCTTCTCCAGTTTTAATGTGTAAATTTTGGGCAACCAATAAACGCCTGAGGGTGTGTCTTAATTATTCATGAAAGGTCTCGAATCGTCCATGAGGGTTTAAAAACTGCTGATTTTCATGGCTCGTCGCCACTTCAACAACATATAGCTTAGTGTATGGAAGTATAGCAGGGAACGGGTTGCGCCTCTTCCTTTGAGCAGCAGCTCTTCAGCAAAGGTAATGGCCTTTTAACATCTTTATTTATTTCTTGCTCAGTAGTTTAACCCCCGGGGAAGGTTCGAAACCTTTTCAAAGTATCCTACCTGTTCGAAAATGTAACTTAGTGCCGGCTTATGTAAACCTTTTCTAATTACTTTAACTGTAAATCGGGGATAGAGAGCGCTTTACCCTCTCAAGCTCCCCTTCAATTTGGATTTGAGGTGACTACGTTTTCATAACCAATTTTCTTCTCTTCATTAATGTGTTAAATTATTTTTCTTATACGAGTCACCTCCCTAGTGTGGGAATAGCCCCTGTGTAATCGGCCTAGTGCTCCTTAGGTTTTAACAAGTTGCACGTAGGAGTACAAGCAATGCCTCCATTCATATTGGTATTTTGGGCCATTTCATTATCCTATTATTTTTTCTTTTAAGGCCCAGTAGATTGGGTACGAGATACCCCTGTTCCATTATAAGTTGTGCCTCGATGGCAGTTAAGTGTAATAGTCTGTTATTGCCTTTAATGGGCTTGGAAGATTGAGAGTGGGTCAGCTCTTTCTGGTATTTTGAAAGGTGCCTCTAGGAGGCTTGACATTACGAGGTGGGAGCAAGTGCTCCATGTAATTAGGGGTTTTCTGCCCTTTGGTAATTTGTGGTTGTGAGCCGAGAGCTCAAGGATTGTCAAATTGGGACTCGAAGCCCAGGATTTGTAAAGACCCCTTAACTTGTGTTTTCCCTTGTAAAATTATTATTGTACCTGAATATTCATTGTTATTTCACCTAGTGAAAAATTGTTAAATCTTGTTATCTGTTGAAAATATAACCTTTATTTAAATTTTAAATTCATCTTTCGGACTTGTAGTTAGACCCATTCCAGCCCGCACCTTCTTTCACCTCTGCTGATCCACCAAAACACGGTAACAGTAATAATGAGTAGACCAGTGATGGCAAACCTTTTCCGACTAGTGTGCCATTTTAAGTCTGCTCTGAATGAAAATATACAACCTTTTTCCAGTCAGTGACCAGATCAGGGATGGGGTGAATGAAGCCCCCATCTTGTGGCGAGGATAGGAATTGTGTTGGCTGCCGAGGCCTGTCGCACTCCTCTGGGGCAATGATTAATGACTGACAGATGAAATGAAATGACATTGGAGTGTGTTGCTGGAATGAAGGATGACCAGGATTTGAACCACAGTATCCAGTGGTGAGAGGCCGGCACGCTGCCACCTGAGCCATGGAGGCTCTTTAAGACTGACTGACTGACTGACGTGGGTAGGCGAACGGCTCGCTCACTGTACCTCACTTGACTTTCAGACTTATCAGTGTTGCAGTCTTGCCATACTACATGTCTGAATGGAATTAGAATTTATATTTTCAATATTTATTTCTTACACGTGAAACATAGGCTGATGAGTTTCCTTAGGTAGGGTGATGGTCCCTTCAGTGTAAGAAGTGACATTGGAACCCACTGAGTAGTGTCTGACCCTGAGTTAGAGGCTGCTGCAAAAAAGAATCTGTACTCCATGTTCAGAGCAGCCTGATCACCTGCTGGCAGTAGCTCTAAAATGCTTTTGGAAAATGCAACCCCATCATAATAACAGCCTAAAATGAAGATGGCACTTTTAAATCAGCTTCAGTAAAGGCTACGTCATACCTCAGAGCCGACACACAGTTCTTCTCCTGGAGGAACTGTGAAAAGTGGCACTAGTAGAGAATATTATGAATCATTACAAATTTCACTGTGATCCATTCTAACAGTTACCAAAGAATTTGTTATTTATGGTCAACCTAATCAATACTCATTTTACTCATGATAAATTACAATTGGTGAATACGTGTTTCAGCTTGTTTCAAGCCATCATCCGATAACAAATAATTTATGGTAAAGAATAATTATTCCATTATAAATTAAAAGAAATACATTAAAACATTTGTACCTTCAAGAGGATCCTTATTTTGACTTTAGTAAGGTCTCCTAAACAAAATGTATCTACAGTTTAAAAAATAGCCTGTGAAATTCCACAAAAAACAAGTACTTCTTATAAATAACCTAAAAAAAACCGTGGCACAACAGCCCCAAAGGGCCATGGCCTACCAAACGACCGCTGTTCAGCCCGAAGGCCTACAGATTACGAGGTGTCGTGTGGTCAGCACGACGCATCCTCTCGGCCGTTATTCTTGGCTTTCTAGACCGGGGCTGCTATCTCACCATTAGGTAGCTCCCTAACTGTAATAACGTAGGCTGAGTGGACCTTCAACCAGCCCTCATATGCAGGTAAGAATCCCTGACCTGGCCAGGAATCGAACCCGGGGCCTATGGGTAAGAGGCAGACACGCTACCCCTACACCGTGGGGTTGGCTCATACAAATCGCCTACTTGTAATAATAGAGGTCCCTAAATAGCAAGAATAAAAACCATAGTTTACTTAACCATTCCACATTCTTTTGCCAATTCATTCTATAGTTTATCAGTTTGAATCTATAAAGAGAATAATTTAAGTGTTCAGACTTCTTCTCGGATGCTGTGGTAAGTCCCGAGCGAGCGCCATATGGCTTCTGTCAACATGGTGAGATAAGAAGATTGTGATGTGCAAACAAGGGCAACTTGACATGATGAGTGAGGGTATTAAAAATTATGGAATGAAAATCAGGTTTTTTTGGTTTTTTCTTTGCTATTGGCTTTACGTCACGCACCGACACAGATAGGTCTTATGGCGACGATGGGACAGGAAAGGCCTAGGAATGGGAAGGAAGCGGCCGTGGCCTTAAGTAAGGTACAGCCCCAGCATTTGCCTGGTGTGAAAATGGAAAACCACGGAAAACCATCTTCAGGGCTGCCGACAGTGGGGTTCGAACCACCTATCTACAGAATACTGGATACTGGACACACTTAAGCGACTGCAGCTATCGAGCTCGGTATGAAAATCAGTATGAAAAAGAGTAAGACAATGGTATTGACTAGAGGAGAAAGGGAAAGGAAAGAAATTATAAAAATAAACCTTGAAATTGAGGAGAGCTTCAAGTACTTGGGGAACAAACTGACGCAGGATACAAGGCTGACATGATGATCAGTAAAAGGATTCAACAGGGAAATACATTCTACCAGAGTGAGAAACCTGGTGTGGAAGAAGGAAGTACCAAGGAAGTGTAAAGAGGTGATGTACAAGATGTACTGTTGCTCAATACTGACATTTGCAGCAGAGACCTGGATACTCACAAGAATACAGGCCAGTGAAATGAAATTTTTAAGATGGCAGGAAAGGCAAGAAAGGACAGAATAAGGAACAAACACATCAGGAAGGAAATCAAAGTGGAAAAGCTTTGCAACAGATTCTTTTCTTTGGCTAGGAGTGGGAAGGAGGTGGCAGTGGCCTTAATTGAGGTACAGCCCCAGTATTTGTCTGGTGTGAAAATGGGAAACCACGGAAAACCATCTTCAAGGCTGCCGACAGTGGGGTTCGAACCCACTGCCTCCCGAATGCAAGCTTGCAGCTGTGCGCCCCTAACAGCATGGCCAATTTGCTCAGTTTTTACAACAGAATGGAAAGAGATAAACTTAGATTGTTTGGACATGTTAAGAGGATGGGAGAGAGAAGGATGCCAGAGCAGATGATGGGAACTCAAATAGGAGGAAGAAAGGAAGGTAAGAGGGAGACCCAGACTAAGGTGGTTGAAAATGATCAAGAATAATATAATTAGAAGAAACCTGGATTGACCGGGCGAGTTGGCCGTGCGCGTAGAGGCGCGCGGCTGTGAGCTTGCATCCGGGAGATGGTAGGTTCGAATCCCACTATCGGCAGCCCTGAAAATGGTTTTCCGTGGTTTCCCATTTTCACACCAGGCAAATGCTGGGGCTGTACCTTAATTAAGGCCACGGCCGCTTCCTTCCAACTCCTAGGCCTTTCCTATCCCATCGTCGCCATAAGACCTATCTGTGTCGGTGCGACGTAAAGCCCCTAGCAAAAAAAAAAAAAAAAAAAAAACCTGGATTGAAACACAGTTAAGGAGGAACAATTATGGTTGGATAGAAGAAGATGGAAAGGTGCCATAAACATCCTAACATGGTGGTAGTAGGATGAGAGAAATGTATGATGGTAGTGGTGGTGGTGGTGGTGGTGGTGGTGGTGGTGGTGGAAGAAAATAGAGGTCCCAGAAGGTTGAGGTAAGTGTCTAATAACTCCATATTCAAGAAAGGTGATAAGAAAGAATGTACAAATGCACACGTTGTCAACATATTCAAAAGGATATTGAAGGAAGATTGAGGGTGAAATTAGAAAAGAAGAAGAAGGCTTTATTAAAGGCAGATAAAACGTTTGATCTGATCTTTATAATACTACACATAGAGAAAAGATGGGAATTTGGGAAGATTTGCTGATGCCATTTATAGACATCGAGAACATTTACAACAGTGTACTAAGGCAGTTGGTTTGGGATGTGCTGAGAAGAAAAATAAGTAGACAGAGCAGGAGTGCAAATGATAAAAGCTTTGCACAAAAAATGTGTCATTAGTGTAAAAGTAAGTTAGGAGGAACAAAATAGATTGATGGGAAACAAGACATCAGCAGGGAATCAAGATGTCCCCCATATTCTTCATTACAGTAATGGATGAAAACCATAAGTCTATAAAAGAGATGATGAGAAAAAACATAACAAAGACCCCATTTCTGGCAGAGAAACATAGTGATATACAGTAGGGTGAAAATGAAATGGAAGTACAAGAACAATTTAATATATGGAATCAGGTGATAGAAGAGTTTGGAATGACAATAAACATAGAGAGGAGTAAAACAACCATGTTAATAATTATGTTATTTTTTTACGTCACACTAACTATTTTAACATTGTTTAGAGATGCCAAGGTCCCAGGATTTTGTCCCGCAAGAGTTCTTTTAAGTGCCAGTAAATCTACCGACACAAGGCTGACGTATTTGAGCACCTTCCAATACCACCAGACTGAGCCAGGATCAAACCTGCCAAGTTGGGGTCAGAAGGCCAGTGCCTCAACCGTCTGAGCCACTCAGCCCATCAAAAAACAACAGTGTACTAAGGCAGCTGGTTTGGGATGTGCTGTGGAAAAAGCAAGCAGACAGAACAGAAGTGCAAATCATAAAAGCTTTGTACAAAAACAGTGTTATTAGTGTAAAAACCAAGATAGGAGGAACAAAATGGTTTGATGTGGAAGGTGGAAGATAATAGTAAACAGAATCAACAGAAGTTGAGAAAAGTTTTGAATACTTGGAGAAAATAATCACAGAAGACCGGAAGATAACTGAGGAGACTGGAAAGAGAGTACAAAAGGAAAATGGCCTTTACCAGAGGGGTATACTGTAGAACCAAGAAGTTCCAAGAAAATACAAAGAACTTCCGTATTCAACTTACTATGTACTGATACTGACATATGCAGCTGGTACATGGACAACAACAAACCAAGATAAGAGTAGAGTTTAGGCAGTTGAGATGAAATTCCCTAAAGATATTTTAGGGAAGAAAATAAAAAATAGAATCAGAAATTAAGTGATTGAAAAGAAGATTGGAGTTTCAAAACTACAGGAGAGACGCAAACAAGCTGAAAAGATATGGACAAATGATGATAATGGGAGAAGATCAAGTTCCAAAGGAAGTATTTACTGAGAAACCAATAAGAAAGAGACCACAAGGCGGGTGGATGGATATAGTAGAAGAGAGTATAGAGAAGAGAGGAGGAAATACACAAGAAATATTGGTAGCAGAAACAAGTAGTGAAGAGGCTGGCAACGATGGAAGTGTGTAATTTGTAATCTGACCCACAGAGGAGGAGGAGGAGGAGGATAAGAAGAAGAAGAAAAGAAGAAGAAGAAGAAGTTGTATAAACAACCTGAGTCTATTTTTTTTAATAAAATTGAGATAAGTGCTGTACAGCACTCATATTTTGTAGATGCAAGTCAATTTTGTGTTGGTGCATTTGGAATTCAAGAGGACAATTTGGGGCAAATATTTGTTTGTTTGTTTCTTTATAGGAAGAGGAATTAGGGGTTGAAATAATTTATCAAGGGAAATGTTCGATGAATTTCCAAGTTCTTTGAACTTATTTAAGAAAAGACTAAGGAAGCAACTGATAGGGCATCTGCCACATGGGTGATAGGCCTAAATACAGATCAATGATGATAGATTGACTGACTGATACAGTTGCCAGGTGTTCCATATTATATGGAATTTCCATTATTTGAAGGTCTGAAGTACTGTCCCATTTTAACAGAATATGGGATGCCCTTTTATCCCATATTTAAACAATTCACTTCTGTCATGGTTAAAATGATCTATTTACGGTAACATTAACCGATCCTGCATTTCAGTTCATTATTCGTCATGTAGTGATTCTGCACCATGATCGAAACTTGTAGTACGCGAGCGAACCGCCGGCGCCAAGCCCAAGAGCAGGATTCAGGGGGGAGCAAGGACCAAGACATAGAGGCATCTGGCTTATGTCAACGCAGCAATTAACAAAACCCAGCATTCTTTCATTTTCAAATTCTTTCAGCAGGAATTGTTAAAGCTGGCAGTTTGTGTTATGCTGTGGTGGGGTGAGAGTAAGAGAGTTCATACTAGTGTTGTAATAATATGCGATTAACAGAAATTCAGCATTATTGAAAAAGACTAAAAGAGAAGAAAAATACAGGTTTTAAACATTAATGTAGAAAATGAAACAGAAAAATACTGTAATAAAGTTTGTGCGTGCAATTATACCTAGTACAGTAAATTATATCTCAGTGTTTTCTTGAGCAAAATGTCATTATGTCATGGCAGCATGACCTGTCCCTTATTGGCATTTTAAAAGCCTTGCAACCCTATTGACTGATTTATTTCTTTGGACTAACAATTTCAGTGTAATTAACCGATTCATTCTTACCATCACTGCTGGGACTATTTTATCTGGTCGAATACATCGCAGAATGCAAAGTCTATCCAATCCTGTGGTATTGTCGAAAGGTTGTGGAAAAGTTGCATCTTGTGGGGCGAAGGCATCATACAGTTCCTTCCATTTATCAATGTTCTTCTCAACAGATTGTCTAAGTCCTTTTAGCCTAGAAAATAATTTAAAATGTTAACTTGAGTAGACTTAACAGATAATGTTCCTAAAGAAAAACATTTCCTTTTACTCTTTTATCTACATCTTTTCCCACCCACTTTAGGCCAATGCAAGGACAGTACCTCACTTACAGTCACTTATCTCAATCCTGGACCCAAGTAAACACAGTTATAACCACAGTACACAAGTAGGGAATGTTGAAAGGAAGGAGACCTCAATTAGACTATATTTCCACTGTATGGAACCCTCACCAGGATTACTTGATTCAAGAACTAGAAGAGATCCAAAGGAAGCAGCATAATTTAGGAAAGAAGAGTGGTGTTAAGAACAAGTCACAAACTTTGAAATGGGAAGACTTAGGAATAAGGAGACGAGCCACTCAACTAATCATTATGTTTCAAGCTGTCAGTGGCGAGGTAGCATGGAATAATACTGTTGCAGCTGGTGTGCGCGTACACATAGTAATAATAATAATAATAAAAAATGGAATAATATAAAATTTGAAAAATATTAAATTGAAACAAAATTTATGCCATGTTTGTGTTGCAACAACTTTACTTACAGGACTAACAACGACAACTACGGAAGGATGTGGAAACATGGAAGGAACCCTAATGAGGCCATGGGAACGTATGGCATTGTGGGGAAAGAGAAACACACCCTTGAAATCTGTTGACAAACTAAAGTACAACACCAAATAGAAAATAAGGCCAGCAATTAATGTAGAAAATAAAACTCAAGTACACTGAACTGAAATACGTACTGACATACAGTTGAATACTACAGCTCTTCAGATAGTGTGTAATACAAGCTTTAACACAGAAGTTGAGGTAGGATTATGAGAGGCAAACTCAAAGACAGTTAAATTTATGTTAAATACAATTTACATAGATTAACAAATTCAGAGAACATGAAAAGAGAGTTGCTGCCAATAACAAGATTGCTATGACTTGTCTGTTGAGACAAAGTCATTCAGGAAACTCAAAATTGGTGAATATGAAAATCTAGGGAGAAACTCCGATGCGCAAAACAAAATTTTACATGGGAAAGTTACGTGAAATGAGAAAAGGCCGAAATACAAGGAAGAATTAAATGAAATCAAAGACTGTAACGTGTACCATGAGAAGCCAGTAACCCCAGAAGGCTGGAGTCCGGAGACGGGACGGACCTAGAGTGTGTCCGGCTGCTAAGGTGATCAGTATTCAAAGATGGGGGCAGTTGCCTTGCTCTCACAAGGACCCCAAAACCGGAAATCGTGCGATCACAAGTAGACCAATGAAAACACAGAATTTCCCCACATCTCCATATTCACCAATGGAAAAGGTCGTTATTCTGACCAATGACGATTCACCAGATTTCTGCAGGGGAAGTTCGAGAAATTTTCGTTATGCGATACAACTTCGTCATCAAGAACACAACACGTCCCCGTACATGCTGCCTCACAATTTGCTTTCAATTTTAAAACACAATTACACAATATTACAAAATCCCTGCAAATTAACATTCAACTTTCACATCTTCATAGATTGAAACTTCTTCATCATTAACAGTTCATAATGCCTCTCTTGATGTCTCTGAATTAGATAGAAAAAATATATATTCCAATAAATTTTAGAACACATATAAATTTCTCCATCCTTTCTTGATGACTGTTCTAACACAGGTCACAAATACAAGGGCTGAGTTTTTTTTAAGTTCGGATAGGCCATAAATAATGGACGTGTTGAGATAACAAGATGATTTTATTACCAAAAGATTTGTACATTCTTACTTCTTTTTCTACGCAGTCACCATGAAGGTTGAGGCATTTGTCATAATGAGAGACCAGTTTTCCTATACCCTCTGCAAAGAGCCAGTGAGCTCATGTAGGTCCTTACAGAGTCTTGAAGCTCTCATTGGTAGCGAGGCGTTGTCTATGTAATCACGCCTTCGTTTCTCGAAAAAGGAGATAGTCACTGGGTGCTAGGTCAGGACTGTAAGGTGGGTGGTCAAAGACTTCCCACTCGAACATTTAGATAAGTTCCTTTGTCACATTGGCACTATGCAGTTTTGCATTGTCATGGATCAGAATCATGCCAGATGAGAGGATGTCTCTTTGTTTGTTTTGTATCGCTCTCTGGAGGCGACGTAGGGTCTCACAGTAGACTTCCTCATCTGGCATAGACTGGCGGCAGACTTCTTTGCAGAGGGTATAGGAACGCTGGTCTCTCGTTATGACAAATGCCTCAACCTTCATGATGACTATGTAGAAAAAACAGTAAGAATGTACAAATCTTTTGGTAATAAAACCATTTTGTTATCTCAATACATCTGTTATTTATGGCCTATCAGAACTTTTTTAAAAAAAGCCCTCATATCAGTAGACTGAAGATTGATACAGTAAGCTTGAATAGAGTTCTTGTTATCTCAATACATCTGTTATTTATGGCCTATCAGAACTTTAAAAAAAAAAAGCCCTCATATCAGTAGACTGAAGATTGATACAGTAAGCTTGAATAGAGTTCTTAAAAATATGGAAGATCATACATAACATGTAGATTAAGTAGGAAATTTTAGAGGACAAATCGAAGTAAATATTCATTTAGAGGTAGAGGAATTAAGGATTGGAATAATTTACCAATGGAGATGTTTGATAAATTTTTAATATCTTTGAAATCATTTAAGGAAGGCTTGGTACAACTGACAACCTGCTACCTGGGCAACAGCCCTAACTGCAGATCAGCAGTGATTGTGTGTATATTAGGTTGATGTCTCCAGCTCTAATGTGATTTGATAACATTTTGATTTGAGCCATTTAGGCTGCAAATGTATCGATTTTGATGAGAAACTGGAACCCTTACTGGCAACCTATTTCTGAGTTTTAATGAAACCTTTCTGGACAGTAATAAAGAATCTTAGAAAGGAAGGGAAAAAGGAAGTGAATAGTGTTTTGGGTAATTCAGGTGAACTCATAATAGATCCCAGGGAATCACTGGAGAGGTGGAGGGAATATTTTGAACATCTTCTTAACGTAAAAGGAAATCTCCCTGGTGGTGTTGCATACATCCAAGCTTATGGGGAAGAGGAAAATGATGTTGGTGAAATTACGCTTGAGGAAGTGGAAAGGATGGTAAATAAACTGCATTGTCATAAAACAGCAGGGATAGATAAATTAGACCTGAAATGGTGAAGTATAGTGGGAAGGCAGGGATGAAATGGCTTCATAGAGTAGTAAGATTAGCATGGAGTGTTGGTAAAGTACCTTCAGATTGGACAAAAGCAGTAATTGCACCTATCTATAAGTAAGGGAACAGGAAAGATTGCAAGAACTATCGAGGTATACCACTGATTATTATACCAAGCAAAGTGTTCACTGGCATCTTGGAAGGGAGGGTGCGATCAGTCGTTGAGAGGAAGTTGGATGAAAACCAGTGTGGTTTCAGACCACAGAGAGGCTGTCAGGATCAGATTTTCAGTATGCGCCTGTAATTGAAGAATGGTACAAGAGGAATAGGCAGTTGTGTTTATGTTTCGTAGATCTAGAGAAAGCATGTGACAGAGTACAGAGGGAAAAGATGTTTGCCATACTGGGGGACTATGGAATTAAAGGGAGATTATTAAAATCAATCAAAGGCATTTGTGTTGACAATTGGGCTTCAGTGAGAATTGATGGTAGAATGAGTTCTTGGTTCAGGGTACTTACAGGGGTTAGACAAGGCTGTAATCTTACACCTTTCCTGTTCGTAGTTTACATGGATCATCTGCTGAAAGGTATAACATGGCAGGGAGGGATTCAGTTAGGTGGAAATGTAGTAAGCAGTCTGACCTATGCTGACAATTTGGGCTTAATGGCAGACTGTGCTGAAAGCCTGCAGTCTAATATCTTGGAACTTGAAAATAGGTGCAATGAGTATGATACGAAAATTAGCCTCTCAAAGACTAAACTGATATCAGTAGGTAAGAAATTCAACAGAATTGAATGTCAGATTGGTGATACAAAGCTAGAATAGGTCGATAATTTCAAGTATATAGGTTGTGGGTTCTCCCAGGATGGTAATATAGTAAGTGAGATTGAATCAAGGTGTAGTAAAGCTAATGTAGTGAGCTCGCAGTTGCGATCAGCAGTATTCTGTAAGAAGGAAGTCAGCTCCCAGACGAAACTATCTTTACAGCGGTCCGTTTTGAGACCAACTTTGCTTTACGGGAGCGAAACTGGGTGGACTCAGGATATCACACTCTTAAGTTAGAAGTAACAGACATGAAAGTAGCGACAATGATTGCCGGTACAAACAGGTGGGAAGAATGGCAGGAGGGTATTCGGAATTAGGAGATAAAGGCTAATTTAGGAATGAACTCGATGGATGAAGCTGTATGCATAAACTGGCTTCGGTGGTGGGGTCATGTGAGGTGAATGGAGGAGGATAGGTTACCTAGGAGAATAATGGACTCGGTTATGGAGAGTAAGAGAAGTAGAGGGAGACCAAGGCGACGATGTTTAGACTCAGTTTCTAACGATTTAAGAGGTATAGAACTAAATGAGGCCACAGCACTAGTTGCAAATAGAGGATTGTGGCAATGTTTAGTAAATTCACAGAGGCTTGCAGACTGAATGTTGAAAGGCATAACAGTCTATAATGATAATATATGTAATGTATGTTTGTTAATGAATTACACAAATATTGCAGAGAAAACACTGAATGCATCACTAGAGACTGTTTACATATGGCAATGGAATAAAGTGCAAACTAGATTGTTTTTCGTCTTTTAAGAGGGGAGGAGAGTGTGATAGCTAAGTAGCACAGTCACAGACTTCTCACCAATGCTGGACTTTTTGAAATGAAAAATTACATCTCATTGGCTCCGAATCAATATCATCATCAGAATAATAATGATGATAAATGTACCAGGGGTACACATTCCCCGGCTATTTAAACAGCGCGCCTTCTCTAAGGCCATCTATGCTAATGGACTTGAACTTGTAAACTTACAAAGATTTTGTCATCTACTGTCAGATGGCAAGACCATCGATTTGTAACTACTAGATAGAGTAATGTTTATTTTGTAGTTGGTAAAACTGGTTCTGAGGATTTTTTTAATGTAACAAAGTTGTCAATACTTCAACTGGTTCCTCCTTGACTGTAATCTACCTATCAGATAGAAATATGTTATCTAGCCAATTAAATCCGGGTGTGTGTACAGGAATCCAGCCTATTAGCAAAGAGTTCTGGAAGCTTCCCCTTATTCCCCTTTTGGAACTATAAAAGTAGCGCACTTTTGGGCCGTCTTGTCTGAATTGCTCCAGTGCTTGGAAATGCAACTTGACCTAAGGGAGGCAGAGGAGAGCCCTGCATGAGGAAGATCCAGCAGCACAAGGAAATGGCAGAATTTGCTTAGACATGTGATAGCGACTGCAGGTAGTTTGAGGGGAAGGTTTCAACCTCCTTTCTTTTAATGTAATTTTGTAAACTGGTGGTTTCAATGTATTATAATAATAATAATAATAATAATAATAATAATAATAATAATAATAATAATAATAATAATAATAATAATAATAATAATAATAATAATAATAATAATAATAATAATAATAATAATAATAATAATAATAATAATAATAATAATAATAATAATTTTATAATATAATTTTAATATTAATATTTAATATTAATTAATATTTATTATTATTATTATTATTATTATTATTATTATTATTATTATTATTATTATTATTATTATTATTATTATTATTATTATACATTTTATGGCCTACATTGGACCACTCTAGTCAATTATACAAAAGATTTCTTGATTTTCTATCAGCCAAATATTTTTTTTCATTCTGAGAGATGCTGCCTTCCTTTGTTCTGTTGAAAATACCCTCCCAGTAGACCTTTTATTGATCTTGGTCTGTAGCCTGGTGTGTGTGCCTTGAAGTTTCTTAACTTTATCGGTTTTATTTTTGAGATTGTCTATTGTTATTTGTAGCTCTTTAATATTTTCCTTAATTTCTGTGATTCCTTTAATCTTGGTCTTGCTATTCCATAATTTTTCAATTATTCTTTTGCTAATTCTGGTGTCAGGTGCTCTGATAAGATGTCCAAAGAACGATATATGTTTTTTCCTAATCATGCTCAATACTGGTTCAATTATCTTTATAAACTGTTTTATTTGATGCTATTCTCCATTGTCCATTAACTTGATATTTATTTATGCATGTTCTAATTATTATTCTTTCTGTCTGAAGTATTTTGTCTGTTTCAACTGTATTAGTAGTTTTAAAAATGGTTTCACTAGCATAAGTTATTTCTGGCTGTGTGACTGTTTTATAATGTTTTAATTTTGCTGCTAACGATAAGTTTTTTTTATTGTATGTAGTCTTGGTAATATAATTATTTTGTTTAATTTATTTATTCTGTAATGCCAAGCTGGTTTCTCATTAAGATTGTAAGTTATACTTAAATTTATCAACAATTTTGATTTCTTGCCCATCAATTGTTATTTTATTTACCAGTGGGGGATGTATAAATATGAGCTTTGTTCGCAGTACAGTCAGAAACTGTTGCCATCTATCAGGCGCATGCGCACATTCAAATTCGTGTTTGTAGTAGCGATCATCAGAGTTGCTGACTACTAATGTGTTGTTCGTACAAACTTTTCAAACTGTTGGAAGCCATCAGCAAACCGTTGGAACAGTTTCTGATCCTGGACGAAAACTCTTTCAGTCAGCGAGTCAGAATATGCGCGCGCATACCCGCTGCCATCTATGTTCGTTTCATAACTGACCTGAGAATTACTTCACGGCTGTGATTAGTTGCTGAAGTAACCTTACAAAATAAGTAAAATTTACCAAATACGAAAATATAAATATAACCCACTTCTGTATTTATGTCTAAGTATAGCCTATATATTCAGACTTTAAACTAATACTACTAACACTATGTAGTCATTCACATTGTTATCTTACCGTGTTTATCAATTTTAAAACCTGAAGTTTCGAAAAATTCCTAATTAATTTCTGAAGCTTACAGAATACAAAACACGTTGGTTCAAAACAGCAGACCTTTCCAACCACTTCCGTTCGTAGTGGAAATTAGCTCGTCATATTTCAAACTAGTTGCCAACCACGCATGCGCATATGGACGATAAATCGAACTATCACGGATTCGCTCTGCGAACAAACCTATGATCTCAGTTTTCTCAAAGGATATTGTAAGACTTATTTTTTGTGCTATTTCCAGTAGAGATTTAATTTGGTGTTGAGTTTCCTGAATATTGTTGGACAATAGAGCAAGGTCATCAGCAAATCCTAAACAGTTTAAATTTAAATTTTGTTTGGAGCTTCCAACTTTTATGTTCTTTGGGTTGACCTTGTACCATTCCCTTATTAAAAATTCTAATGCACAATTAAATAGTAATGGTGATAAACAGTCTCCTTGTCTTAATCCTGTTTTATTCAAAAGTGGTTCAGAAACTTCTCCTCTAAACTTTACTTTTGATATGGCATTAGTTAAAGTAAGTTCTATCAGTTTAATTCATTTAGGCTGGAGTCCAAAATTCCATAAAATTTTTAACACTGAAGGTCTATGTATACAATCATATGCCTTCTTAAAGTCAACAAATGTTATTACTATAGGCTTGTTTTGTATGGTTTGTTCAGCACAACTTCTCCAGGGTCTAAAGCCTCCTTGGTATTCTCCTAACTCTTTTTCTAGTTGATCTTCAGTCCTTCCATATAAGAGCTTGGAAAAAATCTTGTATGTGCAGTCCAAGATAGACAATCCTCTATAATTATCTGGATTTTTTTCTTAAATGCTATTTGTTCGGGGCAAAAGATTCACATGAGTCGACGCCCTGAACGAATAGCATTTTGTTAAAATAACTCTGATCTTCAGTGGATGTTTTGCCCCTACTGGCACCATACTGTATGAACCTGTGTGTAATTGGAATGGCAAAAGTGTGGAATGTTGTGTGTGAGGAAAGGAAGATTGAGGATGTCAAAAACACACAGTCCCCAGGCCAGGGATATTAATCATTACAATTAAAAACCCCTAACCCGGCTGGGAATCGAACCCGGGGCCGCCGGGTCACAGGTGGATGAGTTGCCCCCTACACCATGGGGCCGGACAAGATCAGAGTTACTTTTCTTGGTGAGGTTGAGCAAGACTCGAACATCATAATGAGAATTGTCCCAAGCTTGACTAAATGTTCTTACGTCGCACCAACACAGATATGTCTTATGGCGACGATGGGATAGGCCTAGGAATGGAAAGGAAGCGGCCATGGCCTTAATTAAGGTACAGGCCCAGCATTTGCCTGGTGTGAAAATGGGAAACCACAGAAAACCATCTTCAGGGCTGCCAACAGTGGGGTTTGAACCCACTATCTCCCGATTACTGGATACTGGCCACACTTAAGCGACTGCAGCTATCGAGCTCGGTGACTAAATGTTCACTAACATGTATGTTTGAGAACTTTGAGAGCCTTGAATAGGGCATAAGTTACTAAGTTTAAGTTATCCTGAAAAAATACATTTATCAGATTCATTGGTAAAGTTCTTCAAGAGCAACCCACATCTTCTGAGCTCTAATTCCCAGTACTGAATTTTGAAAATCACCTCAATTCCAAAAATGATGATTCTACTTTTTGTGAAATTATCTAGCACATCTCCTCTTTCACAACACAGAGTGATTTATGTAAACCTGATGGTTTTAAAAATGTCCCATTTCCATCTGATAGACAGAAAGAAATGACTGCTTTCTATATGTGAAGAAACTCTGGGAGATTCACTTACCAACATTTTTCAACAACACACAAGTTAATCCTTGTTAGTTATCAATTGTTTCCTCAACTTTGCTTGTTGCTGGCTTGCTTATTATTTTACTGTACATTCATTCAAGATAAAGTACACATTGCCTAAGTCCATATATTTAGTAAAAAATGATTGGATTATAAAGTCTATTGTAACCACACAATGGGTGTTCAGGAAAGAGTATGGTGCACGTAATCCTCTTAAGAAAGATATGGTACTGGCTATAGTGAGAAAGTTCGTAACAACTGGGTCTTTGTTGAGAGTGTTTGGCAAGCATCGCACATCTGGTTTGGCAGACATGGTAGAAGGTGTTCAGACTTGTTTCGTTCAGTCTCCTAGGAAATTGTTATGTTGTTTGTCTCAGGAGGTGGGATATTCATACTCCATAAGTCAAAGACCAACCAAATTAAGAAATAGCGGCTATACAAAATGACTACCAATCACGAAAGGCACGAGCTGGATAAAGAAAAACAAGTCCATTACTGCTTATGGTTCCTGGATTTTACTGTATGGCTATGAGGAGTTCTGAACATTACATGGTTCAAAGATGATGCTGGTTCCATCTGACTAGTTAGGTGAATTTTCAAAATACTAAGTGTGTTTTTTAAGTAAGGTCTGTTTTGTTGTAGACACTAGTAGTTCGCATGCATATTGCAACGAGCGCATGTGTCATGTACTGGCATGCCTCGGGAACAACTGTGCTCAGTTTCAGCTCTGTAGCTAACCTGTACGGTTCTGTTCTGTGCTTTCAAAATGTTTAAGACTATCAACTTGCCTGCCGCGTGTGAGGTTCGGTCAGTGATACAGTTTTTGTCAACAAGGAACCTGTCTGCTGCAGAAATTCATTGACAGATTTGCGAAGTGTACAGTGATACTGTTATAAGTGAAAGCAAAGTGCGCAAGTGGGTACGACAATTCAAAGATTGCCGTAACAACGTCCATGATGAGGACTGCTCCGGTCGCCCTTCTTTGATTACAGACAATTTGGTGGCTTCAGTTGAAGCGAAGATTCGTGAGAACAGGCGCTTCACAATAACAGGTCTCTCAAACGAACTTCCTGATGTGTTGAGATCAGTGTTTTACAACATTGTTTCTGAACACCTAAAGTTTAGGAAACTGTGCTCCCATTGGATCCTGAAACTCCTAACAGAGGATCACAAAAACCAAAGATTTGAGTGTGCAAAGTTCTTGACTTGTTATGACGAAGAAGATGACGGCTTCTTGAGTCAGATTGTAACTGGAGATGAAACATGGGTTTCGCATATCACGCCCAAATCGAAGCAACAGAGCATGGAATGGAGCCACACACACTCGCCTGTAAAGGTGAAGGCCAAACAGACTCTGTCCCAGCACAAAATCATGGCATCGGTGTTTTGGGATAGGCATGGTGTTTTGTTGGTCGACTTCATGCAACGAGGAACCACTATCAATGCAGAAGCATACTGCCAAACCCTGAGAAAGCTACGCAGAGCGATTCAAAACAAAAGATGCGCCATGCTGACAAAGAGAATTGTCCTTCTCCATGACAATGCAAGACCTCACATTGCAGGTCAGCCCCACGATTTATTGGACAGTTTTGGCTGGGAAGTTTCAGACCACCCACCCTACAGTCCTGATCTTGCGCCAAGCGATTACCATCTGTTCCTCCACTTCAAACAACACCTCAGTGGCAACCATTACAATGATGATGACGACGTGAAAACGGCAGTGAACTCTTGGTTATCAGAGCAGGCAGCAAATTTCTATGAAGAGGGTATTTTAAAATTGGTTACGAGGTATGATAAGTGTTTGAACATACTTGGCAACTATGTCAAAAAACAGAGTGAAGTATGTACTTTCTGAAAATAAATTTACTTTTTTGAAATAACCTTTCGTTGTGAACTTATTTTCAAATGGACCTTACTTGAAAAACACGCCTCGTAGATGCATTTGGGCCACATGTAACCCACATAGCATTCACATAAGACCCTTGCACCCACAGAAGGTTGGAGTTTGGTGTGCAGCGTCGCAAACTGAATAGTGGGTCCATTCTTCTTCTCAGCAGTCTCGATAAGAATATTATCATGGACTCGATAGCAGCAATAAGGAAGATTTCACATCCTTCTAGAGTTGTGGAAAATGCTGGCATGAATAACAAAACCTTGGAGGAAAAATTCATTCATGAGATAGTATCAAGTGTGAGACCAGTCCAGCTGTAGCTGAGTACTAACTAAAAATGATTTCTAAAGAATTTAATTAATTTTTATGATACAATTTGAACAGTGTTATGTTATAGGAGCTTGTAATTTTGCAGACGAAGTGAGCATACCTTGGGATTAGACTGGCCCTCACCAATTCTGACCATGATTTATCCTGTAGCCAAGCAGGAGCAGGGTTCGGATATGGATTGTCCAATGCTACTCCGCCTGTCAGTAGGAATGATAGTGTTTCTTGATCTATTGCACCCTAGAAACAGATCAAGCTATGTTAGAAACACAAACTAAGGAATTCAATCACCAAGCTGATCTAACAGAATGGTACTTACCCGAGATCCTTGAATACCAACACACAGGACGAAAGAGAAGATAAGTTTATCTTTCTCAAACAGTGAACGGCACACATTTCTGTATATACTATTTGTGAAGTGATCATTTAGATAAAACAGCCTTTCTTCAAGCACGTCAGACTTTTCACTGTGAATTATAGACTGGAACAAACACCATATAGCCTGATAAATAACCACAGTAAGACTAAAAGACAATGAAAGAAGTTACAAAATTTTATAGCATATTATGATGGTTTAAATCCCATAATGGTTATGATTATTTTCTTCAGCAGCAAAATATGCTTCATGTTATACGATCAAATCATTCCTATAGCAAGAAACATATGGATTTAGGGCAGGAAAGCCAACTACAGACCTTTTCTGTGCAGTTAGGATGCTGACAGACAAATACTGGGGAAAAAGAGAAGCTTCAATATTTACTATTATTGGACCTTCAGAAATCCTGTGGTAGTGTAATGAGGGAAAGAATTTGGCAATGCATGAAGGAATTGCAGATGAGAGACAGCCTCATAGGCAAATTGAAAATGTCATAGAGAGGGAACAAAAGCTATGTTCAAGTATGTGGTGGTCTTCCAGACTGGTTTGAAATGAAGAGAGGAATGTAACAGGGCAGTTCATTATGACCCCACCTATTCATCAATACAGTGAATGTCCTAATTAAGTCACATATAAGGAAAGAGCATGATGATCTACGAGCCTTCATATTAGTACATGATTCCATGATCTGGAGAGTATCAGAAGAGGAAATGGCTAGAGACTGCAGAGATGGAGTAAAGAGTTGAAGAGCTGAGCCATATCTGCATGGCAAATTCCTAAATATTACTGTTCTGTTATTGCTAATGGCCTCTTCCGGCCTCACCTTGGATGACTTAACAACTTTCATGATTATACTAGAGAGGGCAGCTCCCTCGATGTTGGGCAACGATGGTCATATCTTTCCGACGAGATGTTAATTTTATCTCCTTGACTCGAATCGTTGGTTTTTTGCTTTGAGAGAAGAATAAAAACTGAACTCCACGCATATCGGAGTAGTGTTTTTGATGTACAGAAAAGTCTTTAAACGCTTCAAACTTACCCTGTACTACCATCCTTCTCCTTTCTTTGACAGTTAATATACTTCAGGTATGGGTATTCTTTCGTAATATTTGTTCAGTGATATATAGGTGATTGGTATATGTTGTTCGCTCTGCAGTATGAATGGACTGCTTGTTTTTTCTTGTGGTTATTGTGATTATGATATGTTGATGGTACAGTCTCATATTACTTCTGTGTATGTGCGCTGTATTTTTATGTAATTCGCCATCTGATGACTGTTTGCCCTTTGTGTCGGCATGAGCTTCCACTCGTGTTGCACGAAGTGCGAACCTTGATGGGTTTGTGCATGACTGGGGGATTTCTCTGATCCCACAGCTGAATTCGTTTGACCTGTGCACGCAACTTCTGATATAAATGAGACCTCGATTGTGGCCTTGGGGTCATGTTATATGAAATTGAGTTAGACATTTAATTGATGCTGCTGCTTGTATTGCTTGCCGATCCCGGCTGTGTCTGAATGTGTGCACGAGTGTTAGTATGAGAGGGGAGTGTAACAAAGATGTATCAATCATTTGAATTTGAATTTTGATCTTGTTTCTGTATTTTATTCATGCATTTTCGTATGGTGCTATTCCTTTTGCCTTCGCACCTGTCTTGGCTGTTCATTTACCTATAGGGCCGCCATGTTTTATGTTTTGTTCATTTAGGCTATGCGCATGCCTGAGATTTTCCCCTTTTGTTATATATTATCTCCTTGGTCCAGAGTCATTTCTCTTTTATCCCATACTGAAATCCTACGCATTTTATTTCTTTTTAACTCAGGGTTTTCTCCTTGATGCATGGAAGTTGGATGATCTGTGGTGATTGTTATTAATGAGGGTAGTGTCTAAATTTTGTTGAGTGATATGAAATATACTCGTAGGAAAGAACGATCTCATTTGATCTGTTGCACCAATATTAATACTGGCACCTATTGAATGGTATTGCACTTAACTGAGTGAGCCCGCCGAATGTTTAATTTTTTTTTTTTTTTGGTGACTTGATGCTCACAGAATAATGTTGTGCCAACAACTCGGCCTGGACTGTTTATGTATGTACCCATTCTTTATCCTTTTATTTGATAATTTCCTTTCTCTCTATTTTCTTTTCTTGATTTGAATAAACCCTTATTTCAATTATTTTGAATTTTATTACTTATAGATTTAGTCCCTTACTATTATTTGTCAAGAGGCTCGTTTACAGTTCAAGGCTGTTTGCATTTAGGTCTTTCCTAGTCACGATCTATGCCTCAACCTTCGTTCTGTATTTATTGGTACTGGGATTGTTTCCACGATGCTAGGGGGTGTGGCTCAGAGTTGCAGCCTAAACATCAGCAAGACAAGGACAGTGGTGATGGCAGTGCAGAAGGAAGGAGGTGATCCAAAGGTCATGCTCATTGAAGCACAATTGGACAGCATCCCAGATTTCAAGTACCGTACTTTACTTGGGCAGCATTGTCTCAAAACACAACCAGGCAAATATATGAGGTGAACAACCAAATCCACAAAGTGATGCAATTCTACTATCAAGTAAGATGTGCTGTGGGATGAACAAGTACCTCTGAAAATAAATATGACACTCTACAAGTCTTATTATACAGCCATTCTTATATACAGCCCTGAAACCACCACACTGGCCAAGAGCGATACTGTGCCCTTCAAATTTTGTAATATTTTATTCAGAAGGAATACTTTATTTTATCAGTGAGTTGGAACATTATTTCTACAGCCAGGACAGGGAATTTCATCACTTCCATGTTGGCGAGAGCGAGCTACCTAGGACTGGATTTTCCAGTTCAGCAGGCAAGCGGGGAGCGAGCTGGGGAATACTTTTTTGGTTGGTTAGATGTCCTTTAGTCAGCTGTGTGCCACGTGATCCACAGAGCAGAGCTAGAGATGAGCCGATCGATAAATTCAAGGCCGATTGACGTTTGACAGTATCAGCCAATAAAATGATAATATATGCCTGAATGTAAGAGAATAACCAATCAAGATGGATTGAGAAGACACACCTCTGTCTCAAGACGATGAAAGTGTGGTATTTCCAAAGGGAAATCTTACTTCCTGAATTCTGATTCTGGATGATCACTCTGACTGCGACTACTGCTGCGTTTAGACGTGTTAACTTCGCTGGAGAACTTCACTTTGCAAACTTCATTAAATATTGGATCTTCGGCAGTTCAGACATATAATAAAATCAACCTACAAATATTTGAAGAGTTTATAAAAGTTACGTATTCCAACTAAATCATATATCATCGAGCGTGTGTCTTGAACACATTCTAAGGCTTTTTTGTCAGTTTCAGCTTTTCTTTCACGGAAGAAACAGAAGAGGAAGACCATTGGAGTTCGGAGATATTTCAAGATGCCAGTCTATCTGCCTGCTGAATTCCACTGCTATTTCCTGTCCGTCCTCACGTCTTCAATGAACTTCTAAGATGTAAGGCAACTCCAGACATGGGAGGAGGCATCGTTCGATGATGGGTGACTTGACCATGCCATAGATCAGGGATGGCGAACCTTTTCCAACTAGTGTGCCATTTTAAGTCTGGTGTATTATTCTCAACTGTTGACTGTGCCACTTGTTATTTTCCTTTAGGAATCCCCCCCCCCCCGGCGACGTCCTTTCCGAATTCCTAATTATGTTTCATAATATGTTATTTATTTCATTTGTGTATTTACTGATTTATTTATTTATTTATTTATTTATTTATTTATTTATTTATTTATTTATTTATTTATTTATTTATTAGATACATATCTTGAAAATACATTTGACTATATGTTCCGTGCTCATATTTCGCAAATACTGAAAAAATACATTTTTAATACTGTAAGTTTTGATTAAACATATTATTTGTAAATAAATAAATAATTAATAAGCACCAGTTGTAACACGTCGTCATTAAATATTACTACCGGGCGAGTTGGCCGCGCGGTTAGGGGCGCGCAGCTGTCAGTTTGCATCCGGGAGATAGTGGGTTCGAGCCCCACCGTCGGCAGCCCCGAAGATTGTTTTCCGTTGTTTCCCATTTTCACACCAGGTATCTCAGTTAAGGCCACGGCGGTTTCCTTCCCACTCGTAAGCCTTTCCTATCCCATCGTCGCCATAAGACCGATCTCTGTCGGTGCGACGCAAAACAAATTGTATAAAGATGAATGGTATTAGATATAAAAATCCAAAACACTAATATTGCCAATGGACTTCACTTCCTCCATTAGCTTCATTATCTGTTCATGTTGTCTTAGTTCGTATGCTCAACAATTTTAGCTAATTTCTACCTCATCACATTTCCGCAAGTAAATCAGAAGAAAACAGCTATCCTTGCTTGTAAGGTCACAGGTCAGATCCATGCTTTCATCAAAATATACTGCATACATCTGGGAGTTATCCAACTTAGCTTTCAATTGCTCCAAAACTCCTTCACTCATTCTTATTGCAGCAGTTCAGCTGGCTGGCATTCATTTCATTCTGTTACTTACTTGTAGTTTGTTAGAGAAGTTTTCAAATAATGTGTCGGACATCAATAAGGAAGTTTATTTCAAGAACTCACCGTCAGAAAGCGGTTTTCTATGCAAGCTGTGCTATGCAGTGAGTCACATGGAAACAGCTGCACTGATATTATTCCTTGGCCGAAAAGATGATACAAAAGAACTAGTTTGTTTTGTGTAATGTTCGATATTTTGTGACACGAACTCTCTTTTCTTTCTTCATTTGGCATGGAACAAACATGTGAATGATTAGTCTCGAAATTTCGCTTTACATTAAATGTGAGGGACACAATATTGTTTTCAAACACAGCCAACACATCTTCCTATCAGTCGGAATTCCCTCGTCCACTGTTCCTGAAAAATCCGGTCACTACCTTTGTTAAGTTTCTGTTCTTTTCAGCACCGAAAACATGTTTTCGAGGTCCGTATACAACCACCAGAAAACGACACTGTTATCTTACTTGACTTTCGGACCTATCAGTGTAGCAGTGCACGTCCGGATGGAACTAGTATTGAGATTTTCGATATTCACTTCTTACACGTGAAACACAATAAGATATGTATTGTCTATAGTACAAGACGTAAACATTATTATGTTCATGAGGAGTGCCACCGGAATTGTGATCGCGTGTCACTTAGTGACACGCGTGGCATAGGTTCGCCATCCCTGCCATAGATCATCTGCCAAAATCCAGCATTCAACATTCACTTGAGTACCCTTTATAAATATTTTTTCTATCAATCTTTGTACATTTACTGTAAACATTGCTTTTCCTTATTCATTTGAAGTAACTTCTAGTAGTATTTCTATAGTTAGATTTTTTACTCCTTCTTTCCTTGGTGAAAGGTAGCTTGTGACGCTGTGTGAAAGTGTACTGGATTCTATTAGTTAGTTAGTGGAATGAACGTCTTCGAGACTAATTTTGACTGTCCTAATTCAGCGTAACAGGAATATTAAAAGTAATTTGACCTCTCCGATAATCTTGGTTGAATTTAAAATGATATTATAATTTATTTGAGATCAGATGGGACAGTGTGTTAGTGCGTTTCATTACGTCAAATTTCTCTCAATGGTATTGCGATGTTTTTAATGGATTTGAGATACGCTAGGATCATCTATGAAATTTTATCGTACAGTAGCCTACATGAATGTGACCATGCGCGGTTAATAATAATAATAATAATAATAATAATAATAATAATTAATAATAAGTCAACTTCATTATGGGTTAAAAATACAAATAAGGCCATGAGTGTAATATTATTTAATCTTGTATGAGATTAATGTGTGCTCAGTTTACGTAAATGTGGGCCTGGAATATGGCTGTATCTTGACGGATCATTCATAACATTTACTGGGCTGTGATATTATTTTGGACTTGGGAATGGATTTGATATTTGAGAGTTATTTGTGAATCCATTAATCGAGTCTTATGGGAAGAGAGTATGTTGCCTAACATAATTTCTTCAGATTGAGCACGGATTAATTGAGAACCACAATGTTAGGAGAGTAAAAATAGAGTCGCAACTCATGGACCGCAAGCGCGTATATTTAAATTTGACCTGTGTTATAGGCATTTTTGGAAGATAATTTTTCTGATGATTTCTATTTATAACATTCTCTTGAACATCGTTGTAAGCTTAATTTCTTCATTGAAGTGATAATCCTCACTCTATCACCTCCCAACTTGTCGTAATGATTTTACCCGATATCGTCATCATGAAATTTTCCCTTGACTTAGACTAAAAAAATCTAAAATAATAATTAAGGGCTAGTATTCGTGTAAATAATTGCTTAAATATTACTGTGTGTCCTAGTGTGAATGTGTGTGTGAGTTTTATCCATATTTTGTGTGTTGTAATTTTTTTTTCTTGTCGACATTTGTCATGATATCATACCCGCTGCGCGCGTAATTTTTGGTTGATTTTGCGTCGCTTGTTGTGCTCATAATTTATTTAAATATGAACCTTTAGTGAATTTTATTGGTAACCAAGGTAGAATAGGATCTTATTTATTAGAAAAAAATGAATAAGTAAAGGCCATGTCCGTGGATGGGAATCACGAGATGAAATTTGTAGACCTTACACAACCATTAAATCTGAGTCAATGAGTAACATGTAGATTGACGCGACATCACATTCATATAAATAATGAGGAAAATATTTATTGAATAATTGAAAAAAATCTATCAGTTGATAAATTTAAAGTATATGGTAGAGGATTTGAAGATAATTTCATGAGTGAAAATTTTATTTTGATTTTACAATTAATGAGGAAAGAGTCAACTCAATCATTAATAATAGATGAAATCCAGAGGAGATAAATTTTAATTTTTCAAAATAAATTTATTTTAATCAGAGAAAGGTATTCTCAAAAATTACTTTGATTATTTTACCTAATAAATGTAGGCTAACACATGTTTATATAATTGCAGATTCTTGTATCTGCCGGTTTCATTGAAGAGAATCCCATGTTAATGATAACCCGACGAGAAGAGAAAACAATTCAAATTCCGAGATTTTGTAAATTATTTATTTATTTATGAAGAGTGTTAGTTATAATAATGTTAAAACCTATTTTTAGTGTTCTTTCCATTTGTCGTTAGTCCTTAAGTTATCCCTGTCCTTAAAAATTTTCTGCACAGCCAGTAAGCGAACGGTCTACCTCTGAGACTCTCGCTCACCGGCTGAGCTGCCCGGCAAAATGGGGGCAATACTAAGCGAGTTGGTAACGCGGTTTGGTTCATGAAGCTGTGAACTGGTATTTGGGAGATAGTGGGTTTCAACCCCACTGTTGGCAGCCCTGAAGAGGGTTTCCATGATTTCCCATCTTCACAGCTGGAAAATGCTGGGCCTGTACTACAGTTGCTTCCTTCCTAGCTCTAGCCCTATCCCGTCCCATATCTGCCATAAAACCTGTCTGTTTTGGTGTGATGTAAATCAAATAGCAAAAAAAGAAAAAAAACCAAGAGGAATAATTCTAAACTCCAGGCAGCTGAAATTAAGTTCCTATGTAGCACAGTATAGAAGACCAGGAAGGACAAGATTAGGAATTAGAGGATTAGAGAAATAAAGGAAATACAGGCTCCGGGAATGAACCTGGGAGAGTCCATGTGACTCCGGACAAAAGAGAGTGAAATGTGTCGTTGCCAGCCATCTGCAACATAACATATTGGATTCAGCAAGAGAATCCAACTAGCCTCTTTCACTCCAACTCCAGCACGTAACCTGCACGAGGTGTCCCTGCTAAACTGAGCAACCCAGTGGAGGTTGGGTAACCAATCCCAGTGGAAACTGGGTCAGTGAACCGATCAGTGCTGGGGGCTACAGGGCTTACAACCCTGATAGTTAACAGCTCGTTACCTTCGGGTGACCAAACCTAATCACTTGTGTGATAGACTGTATCAAACATGAAGTACAAACTTAATGAACATAATACCTCAGGTGGTAGACAATCCACAAGTAGGTCATTGGATTCTGGGGGACCTACACCTTCATGTGACCCAGTCGGATCTAAATGAAACTTGAAACGAAATATTACGTATCTAGCCACAATCAATATAAACTCCTTGATCAAGACCAGAAAGCTTAAGCATACACTTGAAGTACTGAATGACAAGAACATCAGTATAGCAGCTCTCCAAGAGACTAGGTTTCCAGACGAAGAAGCCATAGAGTCTCAAGGATATAGAATATATAAAGGGAAACCTGGTAATAGAGTAATGGAAAATGTACCATTCCTTGGGACTGAGTTTGCAGTACACCATCGACTGGTTACAAGCATACTTGACTTTTCATCACCAAACGATAGAACATCAGTGCTTTCCTTACTCTATGATTAACTTCCACGCTCCTACCAATGACTCTAACAGGAAAAACCCAGAAATGATAAACCAGTACTGGGATGCCCTTGAGGAAACCCTAGACAAAGTACCAAATCACCATACGACTATATTGTTAGGAGATTTCAATGCCCAGATTGGTAGAGAACAGAAATACCGGAAGATTGTAGGAAGATATCCTGCCCATAAGAGAACCAACACCAATGGGGAACGCTTAATCAGTGTCTGCACCAAGTATGTATTACTTTTGATGTCTACAGCTTTCAAACACCTTCCCAGAAAGGCAAGGACATGGCGATGCCCAAATAGCATGATGGGTGAATTCCAAATCGACCACGTAGCAATAGACAAGCTGCACCACAAGGAAATTATGAATGTCAAGGTGATACGAGGAGCCAACATTGACTCTAATCACTACCTGTGTCTGGTTAAAATGAACCTGAAACCACTAATAAAGACCACGGGTCTGTTAGCAAAGAAACACGAAGATTCCTAAGTTTGATACAACCAAACTCAAAGAGGATAGCACTAGTTACCAAGAGAGACTGATTCATAATACCAACAGGATTAAGACATCTACAAAATGGGATCAACTTTGGGATGCCATAACAGTAGCGGCTCAGGAAACAATCCCCAATAGACCTAACGGGAACAAGCATCCGTGGAGGTCCAGCGAATGTGATAAAGCTATAGAAACTAGGTGGCTGGCATGGATCAAATGGAATGTACATAAGAACGAAGCTAATTTACAAGCCTTTATTGCACAAAGGAAAACTACGTCAAGCATCATAAGAGGGGCCAAGAGGAAGCACAACCGGGAACTGATTAAGCAAGCAGAGGAGGATTTTGTAAGGAACAACTCTAGAGATCTATACAAGGGTCTCAAGTAACAAACAACCCAATTCGCTTCCCCTGTCTTACATCTCCAGAGACCAGATGGATCCCTGTGTCTTAATGACAGTCTCTAGCTAACTACTTCAAAGGACTCTTAAATGCAGAAGAACCTATTGAATGTCTCCAAGTTACAGAACCAACTAACCCTAATACTGAGTTTATCCCTCCTCCAACCTATGAAGAAGTCAGAGATATAATTTAACTACTCAAGAATAATAAAGCTTCCGGGGAAGACGGGATAGTAGCAGAAATGCTAAAACATGCTGGAGAACACACCTCCAGGAGCATACATAAAGTAATTCTGGACATATGGACTAGTGAGAGGCTCCCAGATGATTGGACGTCAGTCATTATACATCCAGTCCACAAGAAAGGAAGCAAAACAGATCCTAGTAACCACAGAGGAATATCACTCCTTGTTTTCCAAGATTCTGGAACGCCATGTAACAAGACAGTTGGATAAAGAGTTAGGAGAATATCAAGCAGGGTTCAGAGCATCGAGGTCCTGTATTGAGCAGATACAAAATTTGAAGACCATCCTTCAATACAGCAAGTCAAGAGCCCGACAATGGGTAGCTATATTTGTCAACTTCCAGAAAGCATACGACTCAGTAGACAGAATTACTCTTTATAAGACATTAAGAGAAATAGGACTTAACAACAAGATCAATAGGCTGGTGCAAGCCACCTTGCACAATACCACAGCTAGAGTAAAGTCTAGAGGACAACTCTTGGAGAGTTTCACCATTAAAACAGGGGTGAGAAAGGAGATGGCATCTCATGCATATTATTTAACTGCGTTCTGGAAAAGATCATTAGAGAGTGGATGAGATTCCTTCCAAAGAACACTGGATTACGGATGGGGATTAAAGCCTCAACCTAAGGATACCATGCCTAGCCTTTGCAGACGATCTGACTTTTTATTGGCAAATGACATACAGGAGGCTACTACTCAGCTCCAAACACTGCACTCAATAGCGGCTAAAACGGGTCTTTTGATCAAAATAGGAAAGACCGAGTTTGTTACTAACATCAAAGATGCCCCTGGAATGATGAGAGTCAGTGATAATATCTACATCAAGAGAGTAATGGGAAGGAAGCGGCCGTGGCCTTAATTAAGGTACAGCCCCAGCATTTGCCTGGTGTGAAAATGGGAAATCATGGAAAACCATCTTCAGGGCTGCCGACAGTGGGATTCAAACCCACTATCTCCCGGATGCAAGCTCATAGCTGCATGCCCCTAACCACACGGCCAACTCACCCGGTATATCAAACATCACTGACTGGCTGTGGTGAGACGCAGTTCTGGAGTTTCATCCAGGTGTCACACATGACTGCCTAGGGAAACATCTTGAGTTGCTCAAACAACCAACAATGACTATGACTGCTACTGGGAAGCAAGGGGACACATGTGTCAATGATACAGTTGTCAGTGTAGCTAATATAAACAATAATTTGTGCACCTCAGTTTGGATGAATATTTTTCCAAAAGTCCAAAATTCAAACATGCTTGGTTTAAGATATCGTATAGTATAATTTTTTCCTACTGTTTCTACAGAAGTCATTTGTTTGAGAAGGTACCAATGTTCTGCAGTAAATTAATACTTTTACAAATAATGATATGATACAGTAATAAGCAGACTCACATGGATATACAAATTGAGGAACCACACCAGAGAATACTGATACATGGGGTCTATGTTAGCTAACTCGGAGATGCAAAAGAAAAGGACGGATGAATGTTTGGAGACAGGCGTGTACAGGTTTCTAGCATCATCAATCTCCACCTCTGTTTCTGCAGCCACAACTTGTTTGGCAAGAATTTCTTCAGCAAGAACCTATATGAAAACAGAAAATAATACAGAGTTAATTTGTGACAAATATCCAAAAAAGAAAATCACATAAAAAGTATGTAATGGTTAGGGATTAAAATAACTCCCAACAATAACAAATATAGGTACTCATAAAAAAAAAATAGATATTACTTGCTGGCAATGAAGCCCATCACAGATTCTTAGATGGCTAAAGATACCAATTTCAGAACAGCAAGCTTGGCTGCAAAGCTGGGATATCAAAACTGCTAAAGCTTCTTGTAACTGTAGAATCTGGCAAATCAATTCTCTGATTTTCTTATTCTTTTCTGCAATCTCTTTTATTGGACTCGTGCCATCACTCCAGTTGATCAAAATGTTGTGGGTCCTCATGAGTAACACTCCATCAGATACAAATGCACTCCAGATACCAATGTCAATTTGGAACTTTTTAATATTAAACTTTAGAATGTCCTTCTATTTCTTTAGCTGTCCTCCCTGATTATGTTGTTTCGTTCATCAATTGAGAATATATCACTTGTTATCGAAGGCATGTGTAAGGCATGCAGGCAATGCGTCCAGCCCATCAAAGTTGATAATTGATAATCATTGCCCCAATGCTAATGGTATTAGCCTCTTCCAATACACTGAGATTTGTTTGATGGTCCAGACATTTTATTTTCAGCATTCTTCTAAGAGTACACTTGTAGTATTCCTCCAGACATTTTCTTTTCAGTATTCTTCTAAGATTAAACTTGTAGTACTCCTCCAGACATTTCAATTCATTTTTGTTGTACTTAAAAGGCCACTTGGTTTACTCAGAAACTGGATTTCAATATAGTTCTCTGAGACCTGAGTAGAATTTCTATGATGTGGAAAGTTGTTGTAGAATATTTTATTTGTAAATCTTTTTTAAAGAATACTCACTGTTTGATGTGAAATGTTGTAGGATGTAGAATATTTTATTCATATTTTATTTAGCTACCTAACCTGTAAGATATCAAATATTTTTGTAGTATGTTTTATTTTTATTCATTTTATCCACTTAAGTAACTACTAGGTTTTAAAATTATTGATTTGTAATAGCTAGAATAGTCCAGAAAGGTTGTGACGCGGACTTTCCATGTCGATTCTAGAAATATGTCCTTACTAATTCTGGAAAACGGAAAGTTCGCGATTGGTGTCTGTATATGTTCGGGAATATTGTATAAACATCGCAACTGGATAGAGAGTTGTGATTGGTGAATATGGGTGGTGATAGGCAAGCTCCTGTGCTCTGATTCGTCACTCAGTAATCACACCAAGGACAGACTACCCTTTTTAAGTGAGCGAGGTAGGATTTCATGGTCTTTCATTCTATTGTCAGTCCAGCTGTTTAGACGCACATCAGCGTATCCTTACTCCCGGGATGGGCTACCTTGGGGTAAGCACTATTGACCTCAGTTCCACCTTAATTTATATTTAATGTCCGCCTGCATTTTCTCATAGGAGTTTACCCTACTCGCCACCCAGTTACTTCGGATACCGTAGCTTTTAGCTGGGCCGCCTGTTTGCTTCCGAGGCATGCCCCTTTGCAAGTTTTGCTAGACATGTAATTTGTAGATTATTTAATTTCCCTCGGACTTTGCCTCTAGTAACTCTGTGTCACTTGATGCATGCTAGTTTTTCCACTGCCCCGCATCAGAAGTGTTTTTGGTGTGGGAGTAAGTTGAACCGGCCTCTGCGCCAAGTTTAAATATTTCTGATTTTCCCCTATTTCATGTATGTTTCTCAGATGTCTTAGAAAGCAAGTTAACTCCCATTTATTGGTTGTATTTGTATCTTGTGTTTCCTCTTACTTTCAAGATTGTATTGTAGAGCTTGGATTATGCTAAGATATATTTAGTTAACTTCTTGGCCTAATAGCAAAGATCTTGTCAAACAACATCTAAACTGGCATTCGTAAATTGTGCATCTGGATTATGTGGATGGATGAATATGTTCGGAAGTTACCTTGCAATGTTGATTTTGGAAAATAATATTTTGAAAACAAGAGATGACTGTTGATTTTCTGGAAACCCGCAACCTTCGCATCTCTATGGCCTCTGGTAGCTTTCCCAACCCCCGTTCCACGTTCCTTGTTTATAGATGTCAAGTTGTCCGACCTGATATTTCTTGCTGTGTATTAGGCGCAGTTCATGTGATGTTTATGGCATGTCTAGGGTTTAAGGTACCATGTAATTTGATTTATTTTCCTCCCTTTTAACTGTGTCTTGTGTAACCGCAGAAACCCGGTTACATATTGGTTACAGAGCATGGTTGCGGATGAAAGAAAAGTGTTAGGTGATCGTACTTAACCTAAGATAGTGAAAGCCTTGAAATTTAGTTTCTACCCATCAGGATGGCTTGTGCTGTTCCTAATCCTTTCCATTTGAGAAAGTCAGAACTAATTTATGAACTTCGTATCCACAAACTGAATTCTACAGGCAATGTCAGAGATGACACTAGCTTATTGAAACAGTCCCTTGATTTACCTGTAACCATTCCCGAGTTAACTACGGACGAGTTGCATGAGTCTTTGGCTGTGCTTAAAGATAAATTGGTGGAATTTAATGCAATCCTTGTGTCTTTTCGTGCTTCTGAGCCCTCCCATGGCCAATTAGCATGGTTTAAGGCAGAGTTATCGCATTACCTGGACAGAATTAGGGATTTGTTGTCTCTCCAATTGCTGGCAAATGAGCAGAAGGTGTGTGAATCCCTATTAGTACAGTTATCAAGAATATTGGACAAAATTATTGGCTTGCTTGAAGGGAAGGAGTTGACTAAGACTAATTCTGAGGTTCAAGTGTCTACCCTCTCTGGATCGTGTGAAAGTGTTAACTCTGGTTCCACATCTGCAGCTTCTTGAATGTGTACTGTAGCAACTAGTGCTAGTGTTATTCAGGAGCCTGATGTGAGTAATGCCTGCCTGGGATCTTCTGCTTTGTTGTCAAGAGCTAGGACACCTGTAAGTGATTCATATAATGTATCTTCTTTGCATGTTGGTACCTCTACTAATTTTCCTGTGGTAACTGGTAATTCTGCCATAGATCAGTGTCTTCCCTCTATTGTTACACAACCTGGTTCTTATGCAATGGTGCAAAACCATCTCCCCGTCTTAGCACCACCGGTATCAAGTGCCCTTTTAGGTTGCATTACCCCTACACAAGTGGTTAATGCCCCGATGGTCTCTCAGATTAGCGAGAACCTTTCACAGATGAGAATATCTGCACCCATAATGTTGCAGGCTAATGGTAGCCCTAACCTAACCTTCTGTACTCCATCCTTTTCACAAGAGCGCCCGAATCTAAGGTACGATGCCTATGTAACCACTCAGGACCACTCTATGACTTCGCAGGCACCTCCTACACCTGCTTTTCCCCGGATTTTCTCTAACCTACCTCACCCGTTGACTACTGTGTTTAGGGGAGTCTCTAAATTTTCAGCTAACTCCATTGATAAGGTTATTTCTTTCCTTTGGTTCTTAATCGAGTTCAAGGATCAGGCAATAGTGTACAATCTCAGTAATGACCACGTGTTTCAAATCCTATGCCCGGATGTATCGGGAACTCTTTCTGAGGATAACATCAGGGCCATTTCTGAAAGATGGACTATAGATCAATTTCACTCACATGTGCTTGAATATTTCATTCCTTCTCGTGCCTTGTCTTCATTAGTGCAGAAGCACTATTTCAGAGTGCAACATTTCAATGAGTCATTATCTGAATATATTCAAGATATTAAGCTCCAGGCTAGGATTTTCCGGCTCCACTGTTCCGAGGCCCAAATGGTTGCCAACATTACTGAAGGTCTTGCCCCGAACTACAGGTCATATCTGGCTCTTTCACCACGTCCAGCAATGTTTGCTCAGTTGGACGCTGTCATGGTTTCTGCAGAAGGTGTTCGATATGCCGACCAGTTACGCCTTGCATTAGCCCCCCTCCTATGAGCATGCCCTCTCTTCAGGATACTAAAACCATACCTTCATCTGCTTCCAACTTATGTAATCCTCATTCATGTTTCAATTGTGGATATTCTGCTCATCTCAAGCAGGACTGTCCTGAGGATGGGGCCTTAGGCAATGCAAAACCTGCCATGGATGGAGGCTCTTCCACCAATACTTCTTACCGTCAACTAGACACTTCTCTATGCAGTGCCCATGTAATACTTCAGGCTTTGGACCTCTAGGAAATAGTAACTCTAGATGACTAACCGCCAGTTCTGATGGCAACCCCCAAAGCGTGGATCTTGTATTGTCTGTCATAACTGTACTTTGGAGGACGATTTACCTAATTCTGAGGCTAATGATTGGTCCCAGTCAGACTCTAGTGCCCATTTTTTGCTATCTTGTGTGATTTCTGCCATACCTTCTTCTAAATTACCATACTTATGCATAGAGGTAAATAATGAACTTGTCTGTGCGTTACTAGACTCTGGGAGTAGTATCACCTTGATGAGTGAGACCTGGTACGATTCGATGAAAACCGTTTGGAAGTTACCTACATTAGAACCCGTGTTCTTAACCTGCCATACTGCTAATTCTAACTCACTGAACATTGTAGGAGCCCTAGATGTCAAGATAAGAGTCCACGATTTTACATGGAAAATGCCAGTACTAGTGGCAAAAGATTTATCCTGTCAGTTCATATTTGGTGCCAATTTTATTGCTAAAACTGGCATGATTTTGGACCTGCAGTTCAACAGATTCCATTTTAAATTTTCTGCAAGAACCTTTGAGCTGTGTGATTGCTCCCCTACTCTGCCTTGTCACGTTAATGCTGTTCCTGAAGATTATGGTGAACCCAAAGCTTTTGATTTTAATCATTTACCCGATGAGCAGGCCAACCAACTCAGCGATAAGTTTCCTGAGGTCTTTACCGACAAGTTAGGTGTCACCAACGTCTTAGAGTACAAAATTGAAGTCACGGATAACATACCTGTTCGCTCTTCTCCGTATCACCTGTCACCTCCCAAAATGAAAGCCCTTAAAGCTATTATTGACCAAATGCTCGCTGACAGAGCGATACACCCTTCTAAGTCAGCCTATTCTTCTCCCATGTTTCTGGTTCCTAAACCACAAGGTGATTATTGCCTTGTAGTTGACTATCGGATGTTGAATCGTAAAGTGGTCCTCCAATCTGTTCCCTTTCTTGATTTGCGATTTAAATCAGGCATATTACCAGATATCTCTGGCCAAGGAATCCAGGCACCTCACAGCTTTTGCTACCAATTGGAACCTCTATGAATTTGAGCGTGTTCCATTCAGACTCACGACAGGAGCTGCTGTCCTTACTTGGTTACTGAATCATGTTTTATCTCACATTAAATTCAAGTTTGTCTATAATTACCTTGACAATTCGGTAAACTTCAGTGAAACCTTCGAGGAACACCTTGTCCATCTCAACGATGTGCTTGAAAGACTGCGTAAAGCAGGTCTTAACCTTAAGGCTACCAAGGTTTCTTTCGCACAACCCCAGATGTCCTTCTTAGGCAATATTGTGTCGGGGGAGGGTGTCTCCATCGATCAGTCTCATACTGCCACCATCCAAAATTTTCCTACACCAAAAGTCGTCAAGGCTGTAGCCAGATTTATTGGCATGGTTAATTTTTTTGTAAATTTTCATAAATTCATTCCCAATTTTGCTGAACGGGCAGCCCCATTAAATGCCTTGAGAAGAAAAGATGCCAAATTTGTGTGGGGTGATACCCAATGTGAAGCCTTTTGCGACTTGAAATCCGCCTTATGTAATGATCCTGTACTGTCTATGCCAGACTTTTCTAAATGCTTCATTCTTCAGACAGACGACTTCTCCTCAGGAATATCCGGTGTTCTCCTTCAGGAATTTCAAGAGGGGCGTCGTCCTATTTCTTATGCTTCTCATGCCCTGAATCCTGCTAAATGAAACTATTCCATTTATGAGTGGGAAGCCTTAGTGGTTGTCTTCTCTTTAGAATGCTTCAGAATGTACCTGGAACATCTTCCTTTCGATCTTGAGACTGATAATCAGGCGTTGAGCTGGGTACTGGCCGAACCACGAAAGACCGGACATCTTGTGCATTGGGCAGTGCACATCTCACCCTTCCAATTTGAAGCTCACCACATTCGTGGTATGGAAAACGTAGTGGCTGATGGCCTCAGTACGATGTTCTATCCCGGCAGCTCTGAACCTCAATCAGAGCCTGCGACCCCTCTCCTAAACAAGTATCAGCCTTCATTAATGTAGTTCTCACTGACTCTCCTTTCCTTTTCAAAGATTTAACCAAACATCAGGAGGACGACGCTGAGTTAAAAGCTATTATCGACAGGATATAATCTGGTGAGCACATTAAGCCTTACATTCCTAAGAATGGTGTATTGTGTTGTCCTGCTTGCGGTCACAGAGACCCCAAAATTGACGTACCAACTAACCTCGTTCTGGCTCTCTTCAAGTATTTTCATGAATCCCCTGTGGGGGGTCATTTGGGCATTTTCAAAACCAGAGAGAAAATTCGTAAGCACTTCATTTGGAAATCCATAGATGGGGAGATCCATACCCTTGTCAAATCTTGTAAAACTTGTAACATCAGTAAACCAGCCCCTATTACACGTCTAGGTCGGTTGTCTTCTGAGCAAGCTTCTCGTCCAATGGAGAGATTGTTCATAGACTACATTGGTCCTTTCCTGAGATCAAGGACCGGCCATCGTTTCATACTTGTGTGTGTTGACGCCTTTTTGCGTTTTACGTGGCAGTTCCCAACTCGTATGGCTAACGCCAACACCACCATCTCGTGCTTAAAACAGATATTTGCTTCTTTTGGACCCTGTCAATTTTTGGTGAGTGATAATGCAAGAGCTTTTACTTCTGTCCAGTTCCGGAATTTCTGTTTTGATCTATCCATTGCTCATGTAACCACTATCCCGTATTACCCGAGGCCGAATTATGCTGAAAGAGTGAATTGTAACCTGCGATCTGCCCTCATCGCTTATCACTCTGATGACCACTCTAAGTGGGATTCATCACTAAATTGGTTGTCGTTTGCATTTAACACTGCCGTCCATGAAAGCCACAAGCAAACTCTTGCTTCGTTAATGTTGGCCTTTACTCCTAATTCTCCACTATCAAATCTGTGGTCAATTAATGATCTTCTGCCTGATGATGCCAGCCTAGAAAAAATCTGAGATAATTGGCACCATGCACGAAAAAACTTAAAGGTTTATTACGCTTAAGTCCAGCATAATTACAACCACGGGCGAAGGCCGCACAATCTGTCTGTGGGTGACCAGGTGTTTATTAAAACGCACCCCGTCAGTAGTGCTGTGGACCACATTATCATTAAGTTGGCCCTCAGATTTCAAGGTCCCTGCACTATCTTAAAGTTCCTTACCCTGGTGTCATTACTGGTGAGCGATCCCAAAAGGAAAAGGATCAGCAGAGTACACCTCTCTCAGATAAAAGTACCTTAAGTCATATAGGGAGAGGTAAATACGATTGTTGGTGACCATGTAATTTTAGTTGTAAGGTATTTATAAGATTTCAGTTGTAAGGTAATGATAAGTAATTATAAGTAATTTGTGTTAATTAGTCACGACTATAATTGTGTGGGTAAATACATTAGGCATCCTCAAGCATTTATCTCCCTTAGTGTAATGGGTTTAGTATGATAAGTTAGGTAGGTTTTAGTTTAGGGTCACTGATTGGAATTTATTCCGCTAACATTTCGTCTCAGGGTAAACTCCTGTAGTTTTCTTTCAACCCCACCGTAAACTTCTCTAAAATGTATGGATTGTAGATAGTGCTTACCCTTGGATTAGGTGACCTAATGTCCCTGGTGTGGGAGGGGATCTGTACATGAAATTCATCGAGCCACCCATGGGGTGACTCTGTGCTAGTCAGAGAATTAAAGAAAGAACTCTAATGCCCCTTGAAAACTGTTTTTCTCCATGATCTTCAAGTTTGGCAGGGTAGTCTTGCCTCGGGTATTCCCCTGTCTGCTGCATGTTGGTTTATGCTGTGGCTGCAGTGACCAACTTCATCTGACGGCAATCTAACATGCCAAGTTGAGAGGCACACTGTATACCTTGGGTGCTACCATCCTGCACCACAATCCTGTGGCGAAATGTCTCAATGGAGGCAGTCTGGTTAGACTGCGCCTCACCCAACTGCTCATTTGGTTCAAGATATGGCTGGGCTGCACTTCAACTTACCTAGCAACTTGGTTTGGACTGAACTTGTATGGAGGCTGTTGGCAAACAGCCATGTCGGCAGCCACATCATCAGCAAGAACCTGTGGCCCTAGCAGTGCAACTTCGATCCTATGATTGGTGTGAAAAGTGGTGCAAGATCGACTTATTCTGTAACTTTGCTAAGAAGGAGGCATTGGATGCTTTCTTACAAATGTGAAAGGACTCTGAGTTACTGGCTTTTGCAGAAAGAAAGAGTGTACATCATTTCTGCGGACAGAGTTAAGAATGGTCAAAGCAATTTTGGAATGTTGAAAATGCGTTTTGAACGGTAGTATGCTTATCACATTTTGGCATTTATGTTGTGTTGATATGTAACCTGTAAAAGACCGGAAGCTACTGAATGGACTTTTGGTGTAGTGACAGTAGGTTTTTTATTGGAATTTAAATTTGAAGAAAATTAATGTTGTTAGTAGGATGACTGTCGAAATTCCGAGAACTATAGTTGTGAATACCATTAGGTATGTTTACTAATCTGTGCTATGGTGTGCATGTTTCTAGAAGTGATCAACTGCCCCCCTCCCCCTCCCCTAGTGAAAAAAAACCTACAACCTGTTTTCCAGTCTTTGACCGGGTCAGGGATGTAATGAATGAAACATATATAGGCTGTTATTACAATGGGGTCGCCACTCCCAAGGTGATTTATATTAATGAGTGATAAATGCTATGAAATGATAATGGAGAGTGTTGCTGGAATGAAAGATGACAGGGAAAACCGGAGTACCCGGAGAAAAACCTGTCCCGCCTCCGCTTTGTCCAGCACAAATCTCACATAGAGTGACCGGGATTTGAACCACAGTATCCAGCGGTGAGAGACCGACGCGCTGCCGTCTGAGCCACGGAGGCTCCCCCTCCCCTAGTATCATACATTAATTGTCGAGCGTAGCTCGATTTTCGGGGGAAGGAAGAATGAGACCTATGTAGAATTTCTATGCTCTGGAAAGTTGTTGTAGAATATTTTATTTGTAAATCCTTTTTAAAGAATATGCACTGTATGATGTGGAATGTTGTAGGATGTAGAATATTTTCTTCATATTCTATTTAGCTACCTAACCTGTATGGTATAAAATATTTTTGTAGTATGTTTTATTTATATTTATTTTATTCACTTAAGTAACTACTAGGATGGAAAATTATTGATTTGTAATAGCTGAAACAGTCCAGAAAGGTTGTGATGTCCAGAAAGGTTGTGACGTGGACTTTTCCTGTCGATTCTAGAAATATGTCCTTACTAATTCTGGAAAACGGAAAGTTCGCGATTGGTGTCTGTATATGTTCGGGAATATTGTATAAACATCGCAACTGGATAGAGAGTTGTGATTGGTGAATATGGGTGGCAATAGGCAAGCTCCTGTGCTCTGATTCGTCACTCAGTAATCACACCAAGGACAGACTACCCTTTTTAAGTGAGCGAGGCAGGATTTCATGGTCTTTCATTCTATTGTCAGTCCAGCTGTTTAGACGCACATCAGCGTATCCTCACTCCCGGGATGGGCTACCTTGGGGTAAGCACTACTGACCTCAGTTCCACCTTAATTTATATTTAATGTCCGCCTGCATTTTCTCATAGGAGTTTACCCTACTCGCCACCCAGTTACTTCAGATACCGTAGCTTTTAGCTGGGCCGCCTGTTTGCTTCCGAGGCATGCCCCTTTGCAAGTTTTGCTAGACATGTAATTTGTAGATTATTTAATTTCCCTCGGACTTTGCCTCTAGTAACTCTGTGTCACTTGATGTACGCTAGTTTTTCACTGCCCCGCATCAGAAGTGTTTTTGGTGTGGGAGTAAGTTGAACCGGCCTCTGCGCCACGTTTAAATATTTCTGATTTCCCCCTATTTCATGTATGTTTCTCAGATGTCTTAGAAAGCATGTTAACTCCCATTTATTGGTTGTATTTGTATCTTGTGTTTCCTCTTACTTTCAAGATTGTAGTGTAGAGCTTGGATTATGCTAAGATACATTTAGTTAACCTCTTGGCCTAATAGCAAAAAGATCTTGTCAAACAACACCTAAACTGGTAATCGTAAGTTGTGTATCTGGATTATGTGGATAGATTAATATGTTCGGAAGTTACCTTGTAATGTTGATTTCGGAAAATAATATTTTGAAAACATGAGATCACCATTGATTTTCTGGAAACCTGCAACCTTTGCAACTCTATGGCCTTTGGTAGCTTTCCCAGCCCCGTTCCACGTTCCTTGTGTATAGTTGTCAAGTTGTCCGATCTGATTTTTTTTATTTTTTTTTTATTTAAACATAGGAATTTCATTTTGTCCGTATTGAACTGAGAAAGGATGTTAGGAAAAACTTAAAACGGTCCACCTTTTCAATACAAAAATGTTATATTTATTTATAACATGTATTTGCACTTGGAACTAGTTTCGACGCTGTGTTTGCGTCATCATCAGCCAAAATGTGGGAAATAGGCAAGATGTAGGCATTTATATTACACAAGGCGTTACATTAAACAATACACATCTTATAAGGAGATAAAAACAGGGACGAATATAGAAACAAATGAATAGTTGAGAAAACAAAAGTTATACATATTAAAAATAACCTTAACCACATATCTTGCAGTGCGAAAGTGTTCTTCTTGAATGATTCCTGAATAAAAAAAAAAAAAAAAAAAAAAAAAAGCAGGCAGGACAAAGTAAAGTGAAACCTTAAGACTTCTTCTGAGAAGAGTTCCTCATTTTTTCTATGTTCCGACTAACTAATGAAGTCTCCCTTGAGTTCCTGATAAACATACATAACAGGAAATTCTCCTTCACTCTCAACAATAGCTCTAAAGACCAACGGTAAAATTTTTATTTTAAATATTGTGCAGAGACGTGAAAGCATGATTTTGAACATGATATAACTCCTTCATATAACCCGGTTTTTTAATACAAGGTGTTGCATTAAATAATACACATCTTACGAGGAGATGAAAACAGGGACGAATGTAGAAACACATGCATCGTTGAGAAGGCAAGTTATACATATTAAAAATAAGCTTAACCACATAACTTGCAGTGCGAAAATATTTGCCTTGAATGATTCCTGAATACAAAACGCGCGCGCACACACTTCTAAAGAGCCAGCAGGCAGGAAAAAGTAAGGTGAAACCTTAAGAGTTCTTCTGAGAAGAGATCATCATTCTTTCTATGATCTGACTAAATAATGAAGTCTCCCTTGAGTTCCTGATAAACATACACAACAGGAAATTAAACAATACACATCTTACAAGGAGATGAAAACAGGGAAAGTTATACATATTAAAAATAACCTTAACCACACATCTTGTAGTGCGAAAATATTCGTCTTGAATATTTTCTCAACGATTCATTTGTTTCTATATTCGTCCCTGTTTTTATCTCCTTATAAGATGTGTATTGTTTAATGTAACGCCTTGTGTAATATAAATGCCTACATCTTGCCTATTTCCCACATTTTGGCTGATGATGACGCAAACACAGCGTCGAAACTAGTTCCAAGTGCAAATACATGTTATAAATAAATATAACATTTTTGTATTGAAAAGGTGGACCGTTTTAAGTTTTTCCTAACATCCTGATATTTTTTGGTGTGTACTAGGCGCAGTTCATGTGATGTTTATGGCGTGTCTTGGGTTTAAGGTACCTTGTAATTTGATTTATTTTCCTCCCTTTTAACTGTGTATCGTGTAACTGCAGAAACCCGGTTACATGCTCCTTGAGCTTAAAGCTCTTCCTTGCTCTATACTGTAAAATATTTTAAAAAAGAACTTAACACAGATCATCGTGGAGTAGAAATAATTTCATACTGTTTTTTAAATGAACTCACAGAGGACTTTTACTCACCAGTAATGAAGCCTCAGAATGAGGATTTGGTGTGATAAAATTCAAAATACTCTATGAAATAAATGATGCACTCTTCTTTGTTATAGTACAATTGAACCTGAGATATCAAAATGCAGAATACTTCTTTGTTTCATTCTGGGTTACATTCTTTTTCTTGATTTAATGTTCACTGTTGGTGTCAAATTTTCTCAACATAACACTAAATTATTTAAAAAGTATTTACCTTGGAGGAAGACAGGATTTGGATGGCAGTCTCATCTTCAAGGATATTCCCTTTGGACGATGAGAGGACTTCAAGAATCTTGTCTTCAGTCTCCTTCAGTAGCCTCTTGTTGGTGGCACTCTCCACAATGAGCTCATTCTTTTTCTCCTCCAAGATCGGCCGCTCTTTGGCCACAACTATCCCCAGCAACTGGTCCTGCAGGCCTTGTGGGGTAATCATGAAGTTCAGCAAAGTTACCTAAGAAAATACAACAACCTTCAAGACACCTGATCTCCAAATGTGAAATAACTACTATAAGAAGTACACCTACCTTGACAGCTATTTCTGGAAGGTAATGTGGATTACGCAGTCTTGTGGTTATGTAGAAACGGAAATCATGTGAATATTCCAGCACATTCTCTCCTAATTTCAAATACTCAATTCCACCTTGGCGAAAAGTCTGACGCAGTAGCACTGGTTCTTTAAAAGCAATAAACAAACAAAGATTAAAGTCTTGAAAATTTTCTTCACAAATTCACAAAGTCAAAAATTATAGCAAATTACTATGAGGTTCTCCGAGGTGGTGAAGATATTTTTCTCTTATGAAACTAAACAACAAGATTACTTTCTCTTGTAACAATGAATGAGGCAAAAATTACTTTTAGCACTCTCTTTTTATTGTAAAAAGAAATGGTTAGAAATTAACTGTTATCTGCTGTATAAGGAAGTGTGTGTACATGTTGCAAAGGAACGTGTTGTTCTTTCTGTGCAAATTTAAAATTAGAATATTGATTGTGGTGGTGGTGATTGTTGTTTTAATAGGAAGTGCAAGTGGGGAATCATCCATAAAATATTGATCAGCAAACTCTGTGTCACAATGCAGTGGAAATGAGCTGCATGTACCATTTTAACCACATACCAGCCCTCCTGCCATTCTTAAATCTCTGAAGTTGTACTTTCTCTTAAAACAATAATCACCACCACTATCTTAAATCACTAACAGTACTGGGAACTGAACGTGGACCTCTGAAGATGATAGGTAATAATGCTCAATGTTAAGCTATGGAGTGTGATATAAGTATTCTCTTTGTTGGCTGGTATGTGATCAACGTTTTTAACATTTTAAGGAAGGGTACCAAAAAGAGGGGTTGGGGTGGGGGTGCGCATCGTGCATGAGAAAGGGCACTGATGTAGGGAAGTTCACAAGAAACAAAGGTTGTGTATAGAATGTACTTTATTCAATGGATCAGAAATTTAATCGTTTTATTTACGAATCTGTCTTGCAGCCACCTAGGGCACTTTGATTCAACATATAGTTCTTTGGAAATATTTTGAGCTTTCAAAAAATTGGTAGAGAACTCTGTCAAAGCATCATTGTGATGAGACTGTGACACACACAGTATTATGTTAATTTAGCTAAGTGACTGTTTACTGCATTTATATTCATGTATGGTTACATATAGGCTCAAATTTGGCGGAGTAAACAGAATTCATTACGCGAGTCACAATATAGGTAGCAATTGTTGCAGTCATGCACAGCTGATGGGTTTTGAGTCTCACTTGATGGTTTGTTTGGTTCTATGATTTTGTTTTTTCAGAGATCCTATGATCATCAGGAAATTCTCACGAAATACTGTGATACTCAAATGTGTTGAAGACCAGCACGTTGAACAAAACAGAGGGATTATAATAATCCAATAATAATGTTATTTGCTTTACGTCCCACTAACTACTCTTTTACGGTTTTCGGAGATGCCGAGGTGCCGGAATTTAGTCCCGTAGGAGTTCTTTTACGTACCAGTAAATCTACCAACATGAGGCTGATGTATTTTAGCACCTTCAAATACCACCGGACTGAGCCAGGATCGAACCTGCCAAGTAGGGGTCAGAAGGCCAGCGCCTCAACCGTCTGAGCCACTCAGCCTGGCTTATAGGAATCTTGCACCCCTACAACGTACTTTTAAAAATTTGAATTATAATTTCCTTTGTTCTCCTGGAAGTATTTCTCACTTCACTGATATTGTTCAGGTCACTGATGACCACCGTATTTCACCACAAAAACATTGCCACCATGTAAGCATCGCATCCTTTATTTTCAATACAAAAATTGCACAGCTCATGGGTTTTGAACCTCAGTTGATGGCTTCTTTGGGTCGATGAATTTTTCTTCAGATCTCGTATGATCAACACGAAATTCTCATTAACTACTGTGATACTCTCATATGTTGAAGACCAGTGCATGAAGCAAAACAGAGGGATCGCAGGAATCTTGCAAACCTATGAAGTACTTCTTTTTTAAATTGGAATTTCCTTTGTTGCCCCAATGGTACTTCTCACTTCACTGCCATTGTTCAGGTCACTGGCGACCATAGCATTTCACTGCATAATCGTTGTTTCATCACATCCTTTATTTTCAATAAAAAATCGGATTTTAAAATTTCATTATATTATTGTTGCATGTTCAAATTTTGTTCATCAAGCTGCTTAAAAGGTAAATGGAACTGCGATGTAAATTGCATATGAATGCACAATTTAAATAAGTATATGGCTAATGGGCAGTTTAGCAACACAGTCACATTTGTAAGATGTTGCACAACAAACAAACAAACAAACAAACAAACAAATCAATCAACAATCAATAAATAATACCAGTATACATCATATGACACTTGGCTTATCGGTAGTTTGACAACAAGGTCACGAGATACTGAAATTTATTCACCAGGGACATACGAGCTTTTATTTGAAATATGTAAGGCTGTAAGTTATCACTTGTTGGCAACGTCATTGGGAAATACTGGCACTGAACACACTTATTTTTTAGTACGGCTTTCAAAGCCTGGCAGTCAGGGGTGCACTGGTATCAGAACATGCAGGCAAATGGCAGCAAAATGAGTCACTGTGAATCTACGAAGGTTGGAACTTGAATAGTGGCAACTATTTATTTACAACAGATACAAAAGAGTTATATGTTAGCAACCTTTACTGTCCTTCAATGTAGTCACCAGTGTTGCGTATAACCCATTGCCAGCGATGTGGAAGTCATAGTATACCTTTAGCAGAGCCCAGTGGGATCAGTCTTCAGTAGTCAACAAACATCTAGTTGAGAATCCTTCTAAACGCGCACAAGGATTTGATCTTCCAAGACGACAGTGGAGAATCATCAATCGGATAAGAACTGGACAAGGCAGATGTGGTTATATATTGTGCAAATGGGGTTGGACTAGCTCTGCAGATTGTGACTGTGGAGCCTCTTCTCAGTCAATCCACCACATTGTTGCTGACTGCCCAATTTGAGCTTTCAAAGGAACGCTAATGGACATTCACCCCACATTGGATGAAGCAGCTGACTGGGTCAAAATACTAGGCCCAGAGTTGTAGTATTGTATGGACTTGTGACTACGCACACTTATCCTGAAACTATATATATATGCATATACATTCATCATACGATAAATAAATAAGAGCCTGTTCTGTTGATGGTGTGAATGGAGCGGTCTACTGCCTGTCGAATCTCTGCAACAGTTCTGAAGCGAATGCCACAAAGTGGTTCCTTCATCTTTGGAATCAAATTGAAGTCATCCACTTCTTCTTCACTGACGCTCGTAGGACGACCTGCCCGATGAATGTCCGCCACAGTTTGCCGACCATCGTTGAAGGCTTTTACCCAACGTGCCACTGTTCTGTAAGGCAATGTAGATTCCCCGCAAGCCTCTTGTAGACCTTGATGACACTGTCATGCTGTACGACCTCTGGTACATTCAATCTTTATTCAACTCCGTTGTTCCTGTTTGGAAAACACAGTGACAATGTTACGTTAGACCGCTAGCTCACAAGTGACTGTGTTTCTCTCGCTTGTGTGCACGCAGGTGATGTAGGAAGGGCAGGTCCATTTGCTCTGAGGTAAGGTAGGTATGTAACCAATGTGTGCCATCAGCAACAATATTAGATTCTGTTGCATAGCATCTCCACAGCAGTGTTGCCACTATTTAAGTTCCAACACTCGTAATTCATGAAGGAAAGTTAATGACTGTATTGATGGTAGACATAAAAATGAATGCATTCTTTTTTATAACACTGTCATGTAATCAGCCACCTGTGGGCATGAGCCACATTCTTGTAGTCTGCTATAACACACAATTGAACCTGGTATTGGGAAATTTATGAGTAGGTACATCCCCGCTTTCAACCTTTACTTCACCTCGAGAGGGCCTCTCCATGTCCTGGGGTTATATAGATTCATGGTTATTAGCAATCCTTGTGGAAGTATCAACTGCTCTGAAATGTACACATGCATGTGTTTGATTGTGAGTGGCGTGATTACTGTAGACATTTCTGCATGATAATTAAAGCTTTATTTTGTTTTTGGTGTGTTTACAGAAATATTTTGTTTTTGAATACAATAATACTGAACAGTTATGGATAGTAATTTACATAGCAATACATTAACGTGTGAAGTATTTTAACAAGAGGGTACAGAATGAGGAGAATGTTACACCATCTTATACCTGTAACTAGCGATCTGCCCTACCTTTGCACTACAGATATCCTTGTAGATAACATTGGTTGTTTCCTTGATGCATGAACAAATCTCAGGGTAACATTTTCCCAAGGCACTTCTCGCTGCCTGCCTGTTATCTTGCTCCTTTCTCCCCATGCGATATTTAAACCATTCATGCACTTTCACTAAAACAACAATTAATCCTAAACTATAAATGAAAATTACAAACTGTAGATGGTATTTTTATCCTTAGAAAATTATTGAGGTGAATACTAGTATATCACTTTTCATGAATGCTGATAATATGGCTCTTGCTTCAACAAAAAGAGATAACCTCTGTTGTGGTGCCACCTCACATGTTTAAAGTCAGTGGAGTATACAGCAAGTCTTCGGGAACACAAAGTATTTCCCAGCCAGGACGCTGATGAGACATCAGCCCGCCTGCGGTATATATAGGCAAGCAGGCAGAAGAGACAGGCAGGCTGTAAGAAGCTGTCCAACGACTAGCCTACACTGTAAGTCTGGCACGGAGGTCATGACTCTTGAAAATGTGCTCCGAACTGGTGGACTAATGCTAGCCAGGAAGTTTCACCTTGGGATAAGCTCTCTAACCTCATCCTATCTGCTTTGCATGGCTCTATCACTTGATACATTTTCTTTACTGACATCAGTCATATTAAGATTGTAAACTTTATAGCCTTCTGCTAGAACTCTTTTCATAATCAACTGAGGTGGTCAGTATTATAGGATATTGATTTGCATCATGTTCTGGCTACGCGAAACTTATTGAACGTATTAGGTTAGATTTGTATACACGTATAATTTTTCCAAGGTACCCTCACGCATATTTAATGTTCATTCAGCGAAAAGCAAGTTAGAGAAACTTTTATTTTGTACAGAGCAAAAAAATTCAACAGTAAACATTTTATTTGTGTTGCACATCTCTGCTTCTTTGTATACATGATGATGATGATGATGTTTGTTATTTAAAGGGGCCTAACAGCTAGGTCATCGGCCCCCACCTTTGTATACTATCTGCGCACTTTTTAGTGATAGATTTACACCCTAATGCTGAAGTGGTCGACTTCGGTTAACTTCGAGATTCGTATTGACAACCTTTGAAACACAAACTAAGAATCGCTTATCATCGCTGTGCAACATCTAGCATACGCTTTAAGTACTCGTACTGTTGTTGTTTACACAGCAAAGCCAAACTATAGAATTCATGCTAGGAACACGTTTCGCAACGGGAAATGTTATATAGTATTATATATTGTGTGTGTGACACAGTTGTTTGCTTAAAATAATAAAGGTTTATAAAATTCATATCGATCGATCATATTATCGATTCAATTCAGATTTCATTTCCATTCAGTTGGCAGTATTAACGGAACCCTTCTTACTTCTCCAACGAGTACAAAAATCTATCACTAAAAAGTGCACATACTATACAACAACCTCCAGAACACTCTAAATGCTGTTTCAAAATGGGCAGATGATGAACGACTTACATATAAACAAAAATAAAAATGTAAAAATCTCCAGAAGGGGAGAAAGAGTTGCAGCGCAGAACATAATAAAAAACAAGGACAACCCTCTGCAAGTAATCAACACCTTTAAATATCTTGGCATCACTCTCCAGATTATAAATATACAGTACAAGTCTGCTATATAGTGAGAACTCCGCTGTAACGACAAATTTTTTTCTGTCCCTTGAAAACTCCTATAATGAACTGTGTATTATCCTTTGGTTACAGTGAGAGCCCTATCAATGATGCAGCTGTTATTGCGAGCAGCTAAGCGTGCATTATTTTCTCCGTTATCAGTATTTATACAATCCAGTGATTACATTGAATGTGACTGATCATCTTTGGTATAGTTTTTTGCGAGCTCTCCTACATTCTATCTTCTACATTCAAACTCGAACATGATTCGGAGCCAATTAGAAATACTCATCAATTGGTGTTCAATAACCACAATTCAAAATTAAAGAAAACATATTTCCATTATAAATGCATAAATAATGTGGCCGATAGCAATAGTCAAATACAGTAGAGACAATAAGCGACATAAGCGAGATATCGAGGGACAGCTATTGGAGCTCACTCTAGCGGATAGACCTGAACAGTACTGATTCTCTCATAAGAGCACGTGTATTTTTGTGTGAAGTTTTTGGTGTTATTTATGCATTTTCAGTGAGTTGACATAATTAAATAGTAGCGTGTGTCATTCCTTGATATCTCCTCTCAACATGAGGGGAAAGGTATGTGCTGTGTTTGGCTGCAGTAATTACGAAGTAGAGAAAAATGCGCGGTCGTTCTTCAGGTTCCCTCGTGACAAGAACATGTAAGTAATATTGTGTTTGCAGATATATTCTTCCAGTGACAGAGATCTTTATAGTACTTTATAATCTTCTGACCTGCTCGACCCATATTTTAACTGGCATAAAATGTACGCATATTTTATTGTATAGTGCAGCAGTTAACCTTCAATACCGATGTGTTGTTGCAGGTGTGATCTGTGGGTTTTGAAATGTCACAGAAGTGATTTGGATAAGGTGTACAAGAAAGAACAGACGTTATGCTTATATAAGAATTATAAGATCTGTTCAGATCATTTCCAGGCCAGCGACTTTAAAAATCCTCGACTATACAGCCTAGGGTATGTTACATTTTTACTCTAATTGTACATAAATATTCCGCAAAACATCACTATCGACAACATTTTCATACTTCTTTAATCCCTCTTCTCAGATTAAAGCCGGAATTTTATAGATTTTCTTTCTGTTAGTAGGCTTCATGTTAAGAGGAAAATTGTCCAGCTTTTAAATGTTAATTCACTGCATCATGTGTGTAAGGAATGTGCCAATATTTTTATTGACAAGTGACTTAATGTGATCATACAATGTTTTTTAAATGAGAAAAACGACAAATCCAACCGTAAAAGTTCAGGCAGGAATGCTAAAGCTAAAAAAGTAATGCATAAATGAAAGATCAAGCCATTTCACAGCAGCCCAATTCATATCTTGTTTATGTGTCTAATTTCAGTCTTTGAATAATAACCTTTTAAATAATTCTTCATTCATTTATTCAGAATTGCTTTAGCAACTTCGAAGTTAATATCTCAATACCACTTGCTTTCTAGACGTAATTTATTTATCCATTTCTGTATATACATTTCCATTGATATTTGAATTTAGCGCGATTTGTTCAGGTCAAGTCACTAGGAGCGCCACCGTCGAATTGTCTCCCATTTTAGCAAGGCGAAATTCGTAAGTGTCGTGTATTGTCTCTACTGTATTTGCAGTAGTTAACTTGTTAGAAATAAAGGCTAAAGTAAACAATCACTTAATTTTAATGGTATGTACTGAAATACAGTGAGAATGTGATACACCTCAAAATACAGCAGAGAGTGGACCGATTTGGGAGTTAGTTTATTCAGTAAAACCTTGTTACGACATGTTTGCAGGGGACAATGGAAGATAATGTGTTAATGTTATGTATTAAGGATCAGCCTTGTCAATACAATACTTTATTTATTTATTTGTCATAAGTCAAGTCTGTACAGAGTTCTCCTCTACATTCACAGACACTATGCATATGGCTACATGAATGCATGAATGAGTTGATAATGAATGATTCCATGACTGAATTGAATTGTCATGCATACATGAATGAATGAACACTTCTCTCCAAGTCATGGATAACCACCAACTGATGAGAAAGCATTCAACTTGCTGAATAAATGTATGGGTGGGTTTATGCATGAATAACTCTATAATCTACCTTAATTTGCGGCACCTTACACAGGCGGAAAACCATTCGACATGCAAGGGCCGCGTCTATAACTACTGCCCGGTCATGTTATCCACCCCTGGTGAGAAAAGGAGCCACCTTCCCAGGGATAACATGCCCGGCCCTTTCTCTTGAGGCCCAAACAGAAGACCCCCACCTGCTCTAATAGCTGTCAAACACTAATCTCTCACCATTCCCTAATTTCATCAGGGCACGTGTAAGCAGAAATCCCGTTCACCATGTGCCCCCCTCCCTTTCTTCTTTCTCTGTTGCATTTGGAGGCACTCTACTCCATTTGATAAGGATAGCCCCGTCTTATCCCGTCCTCCCTCGGATATGTCCTTACATGAATGAATGATGAATTAATTAATTAAATAAATAATGATTCCCTGATGGGATTGAGGATAAATGTATGGATGGATTAATGAATGGGTACATGAATAAATGGATTAAATGCACTCAGCCAGTAGCTACAGACCACCAGCAGCTATGGAGAGATTTATCACTTCAGAGAGGATGAATGGCATTCATACATGCATGATAAGCAAGGAGACACTTCACTCCCAGTAACGGATAACCAGTAACTGTGGAGAGAGCCCTTATTACTGAATTAAATGAATGACTGAATGAATAATAAATGGGTGAATGAATGTTATCAACCTAAAGCTACGGATCGCCAGCACCTGAGGAAGAAACATTCTATCTATTGGACCCTGTCTCATTACATGCAATTTAACAGTTAGTTACATTATGGCTTATTAAGAATAGCGACCTTACAGTGATACTAATACAAATATTCCTTATACTAAATACCACTATTGACAGATTCTTAAGTAACCAGTTCATAACACAATCATCCATCCGTAATCTGCCCTACCCATATCTCTTTCAACTCTCTTCTATATAAATTTCTAATTACAATTAATAATTTACTGAGATTACCAGGCTTATACCATTCTTTGCTTATCATCCTAATAATCCTATAGCCATTCTATCCTCACTTATATATTGTTCTTTGCTATTCAAAGAGTTTCTTCTCACCACTATTTCAAAATTCTCTTAAGAATATCTACTTGGATATTTTCTTCACATATTAATCTTACTCCACAGTTTGCTGTACAATTTTGTAACCCCATTACAATGTAATAGACAAGAAAAATGTTGCACCGATCAATACTATTTATAGTGAATGAATTATTGCACTAGTACCGGTTTCGGCCTCTCTTGGCCATCATCAGCTAGCTGATTAGTCCTGGTACTTCATGATGGCCAAGAGAGGCCGAAACCGGTACTAGTGCAATAATTCATTCACTATAAATAGTATTGATCGGTGGAACATTTTTCTTGTCTATTACAATGAATCCAATCAATACGGAATATGAAACTTATAAATAATAATAACCCCATTACAATTTTACAAAACTTACTTATAACCTGGTTCAGCATCTCACACTCTTTCTGTACATCCCATAGCTCAGCTCCATATAACATTTGATTTTTTACTACGGCTTGCAGGACATTTCTCTTAATCTTATAATCTATATTTGGGAATTTATTTTCAAGAATTCTAATTACTGATAATGCTGTAAGACCCTTCCATTTTGCTTGTTTTATTTGGTGGACCCATTCCCCGTTATTTTCTATATATATTCTCAGGTACTCTAATCTATTGGTGACCTCTACTTGACATCAATCTATCGTCCATTGTTCATTCTTAGCTCACTTACAGCCCTTTTTACAAATCAGAACTTTCGTCTTGGAAATGTTTATTTTTAATGACAACTTTTTAGCAAACTCTGTCACAGCATTCATACTTTTTTGCATGCATCCGGCTGTTAATGTCATCAGCAGGACACCGTCTGCGAAAATTAGTCCTGGTACTTCACGATTTACTAAAACTGGACTTATCCACTTATCACCTCCATGTCCATTTAATATATCATTTATAAATAACAAAAATAAAATAGAAGATAGCTTGCATCCTTGTTTCAAAACCAACTTAGATTCTATTTGACCACATGCTACCCCATCACCTACCCTAATATTGTTGTATACAAGGAACTTGGTATACAGTGACACAACATAAAGTTTATTGTTTCAATGATTTGATACAATATATATAAGAAATAAAACTGAATTCTTCTTGAAACTTGTTTGAATGCACGCAGTTAATGTTGAAATTAAATCTTAAATTGAATGTCTGTTGCATATGTACAATTATACAATAAGAGAGTTCTATATACACTTAGTTCTATCTTGAGGAGATAGTCTGTTTCACTAATAAATTGTCCTGATAGTTGAAAACTATCTTCTGTGAAATTACAAGCGTAACTTGTAGAGAGAGGCAGAATGCTGGTACTAGGTTTATACTTGCAAGGAACTTGCATTAATTTATTCAAATAGCAGAATGCTAAGGTGGATGTCGGAGCACTGGTGAGGACTAAAGGGAGTAGCAGAATGCTATACTCAGGGCTTGACGTGGCTACGGGGATCAGGATAATGAGGCAATGTTCAGAGGTGAAACCTCACGGCCAGCAATTTGTCCACCTGTTCAAAACACGTTTTTAAGAGGAATGCCTCCGTGTCTGACTTGCGGTGTGGTCTGGTTGTCGAACATTGGGGTACTACTGGAGAGGCTCGGAACGAAGCTCCTTATATATCACTGGCTGACATCATCGGTGAGTGTGCCAGGCGCAGTGAGGACACCTCGTAACTGCTAGAAACTTCGGTGCTACGGCGGGTTGCGGAGCTTGTAGGCGCAGAGCTTGCGATGCGGAGGACACACACAACAAATACTGCATTGCACACCTTGATAGATTGCCTCCATTGTTTGTATCATCTTACTACATACCCCTAATAGGCTTAATTTTTTGACCTGCTGACTGTGTCAAAGGCCTTTTTCAAAATCTATAGCCATTATATATAGTCTTCCTGCTTTTGGTTTTATATACTTATCTATTATTGTTTTTATAATCATGATGTTATCTACTGTTCTTCTGCCTTTCCTGAAACCACTTTGATATCTCGAGAGAATGGAGAATTCTTCCGCCCATTTCATCAGTCTATTTGCCAGGATTCCTGTATATAATTTACTTACGGAGTCCAATAGTGTTATACCTCTATAGTTGGATTACTTCTCTCCCCATGCTTCTTGTACATTGGACATATTATACCTATCTGCCATGCCTTAGGAAACTCTGACGAATCAAATAACTTATTGAACAATTTTACTAATATTTCCAGCATTTGTTGACTTTTAACTGATTCTTTCCAAAACTCGTTAGTTATACTAGTAAAAACCCCTTCCTACATTTGGCCTTTCTGATCATTTCTAAAACCTCATATTCTGATATTGCTTCATCTAAGCAAGGGATACATATCTCTAAACCCCTCGAGATATCCATACATTCTATTGTTTATCCAAGTATCCTGTCCAACTAGCAATTTGTTAAAATACTCAATCCAAACTCCATTAGCAATTTTAACATTAGCATATCCTCTATCATCTCTACTTATTTTGTTAATTCTATTCCATATCTTACCACTTTGATTATTTTTACAGTCTATGTTTATTAATTTAGATTGCTCCTGTTGCCATATCCTCTTTTGTTCTACTAACAACACTTTATATTCCTTTCTTAATTTACAATACCGTACCCGAACCTCAGGCTCCCCCTCTTTTCTATATGCCTTTAAGGCTCTACTCACCTCCAATTTCTTAGTTTTACACACATCATTATACCATCCTTTCCCCTTATCTCTATTATTATTCTGCTTTCTTTTCACGTGAGTTATGGTTTTAAAGGGTTTCTCTACTAATTCTACCGCTAGGTCCACATTACTACTCAATAACACTCTCTGTTCCACTCTTAATTATCTGAAATTCTTCTCCTCTTAAATATATCTCTATTCTTTTTGGGGTATTCTCGCACCACTTCTATTTATTAATTATCCTATTATTCTCCTTTTTTTCTTACAATGTTATGTTCCTACTGCTCCTTCCCATACACTTCTAGGGAAACAGGTACCGGGGAATGATGTGTTTCGGCCCATTCTAAGATCTCTATTTCCTCTACCATTTCTAAAATATATCCTGTACACACAACCAAATCAATTACGCTACCTCCCTGTGTTGTGATATATGTTAGCTTTCCCATTTCATCTCCCCACCACCATCCATTTAGAATATATAGGTTTTCTGCAGAACATAGTTCTAGGAGTTTATCCCCATATACATTATGTTCTTTATCACGGCTATTTCTGTTACCTATCATTGGCTCTATTCCTTCTTTACTATATGCTGGAATAGACTCCCCAATTCATGCCTTCCAATCTCCCAACATAATAATTCCTGCTTCTTCAAAGTTACTTCTCATTAAGTTAAACTCCTCTATTAAATCCTCAAAAAAATTAATATTCATATACGGTGACCCCATAGGATGGTTATATTTAAGCCTATGTATATATCTCTCTGTTTACTCCCTTCCAGTTTGAGTTTGATCCAAAATACATCTTCCATATTGTTAGGTAATTCTTCTATCTGATTACTAAACTCTTCCTTTATCAGAAGTGATATTCCTCATGGAGTTCTCCCTCATATCCTTCGCTTTCTTTTCATTGCACTTATTGTAACATAGCCCTTCCATGATAAAATCTTCCCTTCGGGCATCCATGTTCCTAAAAAAAAAAAAAAAAATCTCAAAATTTTTCACAAGCTCAGACACTCCATCATTCCCCTGTTTACTTAATAAGCCTTCTATATTAACAAAACCAATTCTCAATGCTAGTTATTTGCTTTCCTGTTATCAGAGACACTTCCTGTTTTGCTACGTGTGTTTATTGTTTTATCAATTTGGACTGTACTTCCATGAGGAGAACTATAAATTTCCCCTAGCATCTTTCCTTCCCATTTATTACCTTTTCCATCTGTGAGAATCCCCTTCTTAGCCCATATGTCTTTCAGGTTCTGTCCTTGTTTCTTTTTCTTATGATCTTCTATTTTGCTGCTGCTTTGTACAGCTACCGGTGTAGTACATGAGCTATTCCCCGATTCAGCATCAGGTGTTAAGCATTTACTCACAGGTCGTCCTTCCTCACTGGTGGCAACGCCCTCACTCTCAGTAGGTGTCAGCAATCTTGTTGGCACGAGCTCCGCTCCTCTTTCATGCACGTCATCATTCCTTCTTCCGCGTTGTGCTGGTACCGCACTTCCTTCTCGCGTCCAGGCTTCCAACTGGGATGGCGAGTAGTTCTTTCTCTAGCCATCACCTACGATGAATAGTCTCTTGCCCCTTATGAACGCTGTAAGGCTCTCTCTTCTTGCTCTCCCAATGTGAAATTGAAGAACTCTTATCTCCTTCCTCTCTTCAACTCCCAGGTCTCTCTCGATCCACACTTCCGTCCCTTTTAAATTCCTGGCATTCCGAAGGATTTGGTAGGTTTTCATCCCGGATACCAATTGTACTTTAGTGTCAATACAGTACTGTAAATAGTAGATTATCTAACATACCCTATATTGATACACAAGTATATGTTTTGAGAATATAAAAGCATTCTGTTCTTCAGCTTCTGGTTGAAATCACTTAAGCACATTAGACTAGTTAAAAATTGTACAGTCTGACATAAAACTGTCCACAAACAATCTCCAGTTAAAAATACATTAAAAATGTAAACATGAATAGAAATTAATAGAATTTAAAGACCAAAATAAAGGATAGAAATTTAGAGTTAGAAAACTTGGTCCTTAAAATTACATAGTCCCCATAAGGGGATTGCACCATGTCTGTAGACAGCCTACAAAACCTACATGATACTATGACCTAACAGAAATACAATATAATCCTGAATAACACCAACACATGTTTTTTCAAAAATATTGCTTCTAAAAATTGGGTGCCGGTCTTATTCAAGCCTTTCATTTCGTGGCATGATACAAAGCATTTGCGGTCTTTTACTGTAAGTGAAAAACTGAAAGTTATAAAGGAAGTTGAAATGATCAGAATTCATGCCACCAGTAGGAAATATGACATAGATGAATCTTGCATTCGAGACTGGAGAAAGAAGAAAGATTTTCTTTCCAACAGTAGTGGTAATCATAGAGTTTTCCATGGGCAGAAATTGAAAGGATTCTGTACAAATACTTAACAGGAAAGTGGGAATTGGGATACGACGTGTCTACCGAAATGTACCAATCAAAAGCATTAAAAATTGCAAACAAACTTGCTATACCAGAGTCTAAAGCAAGCCTAGGGTAGATCAGAAATTTCTATAAGAGAAATGGACTGAGCAAGAGGGCATACCACAATTTCACAGCATGTTTCTGTTTTCCTTCCAGTGCCATATAATTCAGTTGCAAAAGAAAAATTTGTATCTGTTTTCTCAAATTGGAAATGCAGGTCAGACGCCTGTCTGTTTTGAAATGCCATTGGACAGTACTGTGAGTGTTGAGGTGTCAAAGAGTGTTACCATCCTTCTGTGATTGATAAATTTTTCTGTGTGTGTTTTAAATAATTTACTGGGTATTTCAAGGACACTTAAAAATTATCTGAAACAAATTTTAAATTCAAGAAACATATGTAGCGAAATGACATTCTCATTCTGTAGCAAATATTGTAAATAAATTTGAGTAACTTTTTTTAAAAATTTTGTCTTTAAAATATCAGGTGCGGGTCTTATTCTGCGGCGGGTGGTACTTGGGATTATACGGTTATAAAACCCTACATTAAAATGAATATCATCGCAACACGCTCTAACTGTTACTAGTATCTCCCCATAAATGAGTTTACATGTTAGTTTAAATTGCTGCGTACTTTACTGTTGCCTGCCCCAAGATCAGATCAAGATACACACATAAGCGTGAAACTCACAATATTTATAAGGACGAGCTGGATGCTGATTGAATAATAATAACATAAACAGGCAGCAGGCTAATTGGTTGATAATATATAACCAGACAGTAGTGGCAACTTAGAAACAAACCACTCTAGCCCAGTATATACCAACCAAAAACAATACGTAACATGACCTAATAAGTTGAAAGGCGATTTTGATTACAATACGGTTGTGAAAATTCAATATTCATTGACTTGGCCTACAACGGGTGACTTGCATGCATGCTACTGTGTGCCAGAACTGTAGCTTAGATCCTTTCCAACAGAACAAAGATGACCTAGCCCACCATAACAACAGTAGTGGTAATCACAGAGTTTTCCATGGGCAGAAATTGAAAGGATTCTGTACAAATACTTAACAGGAAAGTGGGAATTGGGATACGACGTGTCTACCGAAATGTACCAATCTAGAGCATTAAAAATTGCAAAAGAACTTGCTATACAAGAGTCTAAAGCAAGCCGAGGGTAGATCAGAAATTTCTATAAGAGGAATGGACTGAGCAAAATTGGGTGGTTATGAGTTCGGATCCAACTGGTGTCTGGTTGACCATTTTTGTTCTGTCCTTAACATCTCTTCAACATGTACTACATGTACGTAACACGAGCTAATAGGTTGAAAGTCAATTTTGAATACTCAACTAAGTTGAACACAATCCAAGACCTCAAGTGGCACTCAGAACAACAGTAGTGGCATCTGGTAATGAACCAGTAATTTAAGTGAATATTGTCCAGTTCAGCCCGTCTCCGCGAGACTTCACTATATTCAGTCATTGGAAGGTTTGCCTACAACTACCGAAAAGCCGTACTACTGTCACAATAATTCTTCTTTTTTATTTCATAACTTTATAGTTGGTAATATAGATCATATTTCAATATTTTACATATAAGAAATAGAGAACTCAAGCATAATTTTCTTAAATATACAATATGTATTATTATTATTATTATTATTATTATTATTATTATTATTGTTGTTGTTGTTGTTGTTGCTGCTGCTGCTGTAGTACCGGGAGGTACACCTTAACCCCGCGCATTTCAAAGAAGCGCCTTGGAGAACATTATCTACCATAAAAGAATTGAAACATATAGTACAAGAAGTTGGGCATTGATCAGAAGGTGTCACTACTAAATGATAAAGTAATACACTGAAGAAAAGTTAGGTACCCTTCCAGCATTTGCCTGGAGGAGAAGTGGGAAACCCCGGAAAACCACTTCCAGGATGGCTGAGGTGGGAATCGAACCCACCTCTACTCAGTTGACCTCCTGAGGCTGAGTGGACCATGTTCCAGCTCTCATACCACTTTTCAAATTTCGTGGCAGAGCCGGGAATCGAACCCGGGCCTCCGGGAGTGGGAGCTAATCACACTAAACACTACACCACAGAGGCGGACCCACGTATATACATTATCTCAAATGCAAATAAAAAAATTCTTCGTTTACTATTTTAAACGTTAATCCCACCATATAAGCACATAGCAGTTTTACGTTCATAATAGTTATATGATTATTGAATTATTCTTTCCGTCCATGTTTTGTTCTCGTTTCGTTTGGAAATGGTATACCTTACTTTCCTTTCGGGAAAAGATTCTTCACAAATCAACAGAGATAAGTAACTGCAATCATATCCTTCTATGCACTGGAATGATTCTAGAAAAAATAAATTACCTTTAATTCAATCACTACTGATCTGCATTTAGGACAGTCGCCCCAGGTGACAGATTCCCTATCTGTTGTTTTCCTAGACTTTTCTTAAATGATCGTGTAACCGCGCGACTTGGAGCGCGTACATAAATAAAAATAATCATAGAAATAGTAAATAACAATAATATAGAAATAATATAATACTTAATAATATGAATAAGAAAGTAGAAATATGACGCAGTGACGGAGAATTCATATAAACCAAATACAGGGAACACTTACAGGCCTAAAAATAACAACTAACACAGGAAGTGGAACGTGCTGGGAAGCCCTACTGAGGTCCATGGAAACGTATGACGTTATGGGGGAGAAAAGACTTATAAGAAACACCCTCTAGCTCAACTATATTAAAAATGACAAAGTTTTACAGAATACAGTTCCATGACACGGAAACAAGACATACTTAAGTAACTTAACATACAATTTGATTTAACGAAGAAGGTGATGCTACATTAAAGGTATAGTTTAAACCGAAAGTATTTAATGGATGAAAGAATAGAAACTACGGCAATTGGAACCTAGGGTAAACTCGGACACATCAAATTAAACTTTAAAATGACATTAAGCGAAGAAATAATGAAACACAAAAGGAATTAAACTAAATGAAACGAAACCAGAAAACATTGCAAAAACACTGAAATAACACATACCTCGGAAAGGCAGGAGCTCCCGAGGGTAGCCCTCGAGCGCGAACGCTCGCTAGGGCGGTCGGATGGAAAAGACGCCGAGCTCACGCATCATTTTTCGAAGCCGGCCACAAGGCCGGAAATGGCCCGATTACAATTAGCCAATAAGATCAAACTTACCCTAGATTCCTGGACCTTTTTGCCAATAGGAAATCTCGTTACCATATATGGTTAGCAATTGCACAAGTTCAGGAACATTACGATTACAACACCCAGAATTTCATCATAGGAAACCACACTTGCAGTACAGGTACAGGATGCTCCAAAATAAATCACCTTACAAATTTTTACATCAGATTACATAAAAACTACATTTAAAAAAATCACTTCAAAACACTTTTGCATGTTGAAATGTTCATACAGTTCAATGTTTCTTGATGTTTCCATAATTAAAAAAAATTTATAAACATATTTCAGTTACACAAAATTCCAGTAGAGTCCAGAGTTGCAAAAAAAAAAAATTAAATCCTTCAGACAAATAAAAAAATTAAAATTTATATTTCCAAACACACAGTAGTTTCAGTTCTCCGTCCCACCAACCGGTGACAGATCGCAAAGAAATTGGAAAATTATTGAACATCTCCCTTGGTAAGTTATTCCCATCGGTAACTCCCCTTCCTATAAACAAATATTTGCCCCAATTTGTCCTCTTGAATTCCAACTTTATCTTCATATTGTGATCTTTCCAACTTTTAAAGACACCACTCAAACTTATTCGTCTACAGATGTCCTCCCACGCCATCTCCCCACTGACAGCTCGGAACATACTACTTAATCGAGCAGCTCGTCTCCTTTCTCCCAGTTCTTCCCAGCTCAAACTTTGCAACATTTTTGTAACGCTACTCTTTTGTCGGAAATCACCCAGAACAAATCGAGCGGCTTTTCTTTGGATTTTTTCCAGTTCTTGAATCAAGTAATCCTGGTGAGGGTCCCATACACTGGAACTATACTCTAGTTGGGGTCTTACCAGAGACTTATATGCCCTCTCCTTTACATCCTTACTACAACCCTTAAATACCCTCATAACCATGTGCAGAGATCTGTACCCTTTATTAACAATCATATATATGTGATTACCCCAATGAAGGTCTTTTCTTATATTGACACCTAGGTACTTACAATGATCCCCAAAAGGAACTTTCACCCCATCAGCGCAGTAATTAAAAGTCAGAGGACTTTTCCTATTTGTGAAACTCACAACCTGACTTTTAACCCCACTTATCAACATACCAATGCCCACCGTCCATCTCACAACACTATCGAGGTCACCCTGCAGCCGCTCACAATCTTGTAACTTATTTATTACTCTGTACAGTATAACATCATCTGCAAACAGCCTTATCTCTGATTCCACTTCTTTACACAGATCATCGATATGTATAAGAAAACATAAAGGTCCAATAATACTGCCTTGAGGAATTCCCCTCTTAATTATTACACGATCAGATAAAGCTTTGCCTACTCTAATTCTCTGCGTTCTATTTTCTAGAAATATAGCCACCCATTCAGTCACTCTTTTGTCTAGTCCAATTGCACTCATTTTTACCAGTAGTCTTCCATGATCTACCCTATCAAATGCCTTAGATAGGTCAATCGCAATACAGTCCATTTGGCTGCCTGAATCCAGGATATCTGCTATATCTTGCTGAAATCCTACAAGCTGAGCTTCAGTGGAATAACTTTTCCTAAACCCAAACTGCCTTCTGTCAAACCAGTTATTAATTTTGCAAACATGTCTAATATAATCAGAAAGAATGCTTTCCCAAAGCTTACATGCAATGCATGTCAAAATGACTGGCCTGTAATTTACAGGTTTACCCTTTCCTTTATACACAGGGGCTACTATAGCAACTCTCCATTCATTTGGTACAGCTCCTTCAACCAAACAATAATCAAATAAGTATTTCAGATATGGTACTATATCCCAAATCATTGCCTTTAGTATATCCTCAGAAATCTTATCAATTCCAGCTGCTTTTCTAGTTTTCAACTTTTGTATCTTATTGTAAATGTCATTGTCATCATAGGTAAATTTTAATACTTCTTTAGTATTACTCATCTCCCCTATCTGGACATTATCCTTGTAACCAACAATCTTTACATACTGCTGACTGAATACTCCTGCCTTTTGAAGATCCTCGCATACACACTCCTCTTGTTCATTAATGATTCCTGGAATGTCCCTCTTTGAACCTGTTTCTGCCTTAAAGTACCTATACATACCCTTCCATTTTTCACAGTAGTGAAAATTGCATCAAAATCCAATCAGAGGTTCTTAAGTCAGAACTTAAAGAAATGAAGGTTGGAATCCCTCAGGGTTGAATCTTAGGTCCACTCTTGTTTGTAATGCCTTTTTTTTTTTTTGCTAATGGCTTTACGTCGCGCTGACACAGATAGGTCTTATGGCGATGATGTGTAATATTTATTAATGATTTACCATATTATATGGGCTATAACACTATTCTTTTTACAGATAATACAACTATTTTTGGAATCGACTCTGATTTAAACTCTGCTCAGTCGATTGTAGATGATATGTTAAATAGGTCCAATGTGTGGTTTCAGGCCAATGGTTTAACAGTAAATGAAAAAAACTGGAAAATACCAAATTTAGCCTTAAAAATTCCACTATTGAATGTAAATCTGTGAGACTTTCAGGAGTATATTTAGACAGTAAACTTTCTAGGGAAGCACATGCAAATAATTTTGAACTTAAGATATCTAGAGTTCTTTTTCTCATATATAAAATAATAACATGTGTCAGTCATCAAATGTTTGTTACAGCATACTTTGCCTTTTTCCATTCTCACCTTCAGTATGGTACGTATTAGGCTTTGGGGGAACAATCCTGGTGCTGATTATTTCTTTTTTAATGTCAAAAGAAAGCAATTAGAATTTTAATGGGAATAAATAAGAGAAATATCTGTGCAAAAGCATTTAGCAAATTACATACTGTTCCCATCAAAATGGTGCTTTCCACATAAATAATTATGTCTTCTAATAGCTAGTGTCATTCCCACAATATGTGTTATTTTCAATATATTAGTGATGACAGACTCTTATCTCATTCAGCCAGGTGTGTGGCGAGCTGAAGTTATGTTTTATTTACCCTTTCACCTTCTGCAGTAAGTGTGTGTGCGAGATCACGTGATATGTTAGCTTGGCTCAAGGCTAAGCCTGTGTCTATAGAGTGCACACGACGAAGAACAATCTCTGAGGCAAGTGAATCAATTATGAGAAGCAACTGTAAAAATAAAAAATAAAAAAACACCAATTGTAATGTTTCTAAGAGTCACACCTCCAACCTCAAGGATATTTAACCCCATTGACACTGTCTAAACCTCTCCTTATTATTCCAGACGTCTTGAAGTATTCACCAAGAGAGCCAAGTTAAGTTTCCTGTGAAACGCGAAATATTTATTCTGGTTTGACTCAGACTTTTCGTAATTTTCATTTGTCAGTTTCGGCTTATACTCACTTCATTCAGGAGAGCACTACAGACCCAAGATCGAACAACAGTACCAGCTTTACAATGTCATCTATAATTCCAAGAGGACCACTTCAGTCAACATGGGATTCAACATCAACTACGAACATGTGGCACTAAACATATAAGTGTCGCCAGCATCAAAGGAAGGACATGAGGGGCAAAGGAACCTGGCAGACCACAGACGGGAATCGGGTTTCATCATAAAATTTAAGAACAATTTTGTAATATTATCTGTCCATCTATTTAGAAAATTTAACGATCTTCTTCAGAAGAATTGTAGTTCTATTAGTTATGAGTAGTTTTGGGATATTTTCTTACTTCATTCTTACCCAGGTACAAGTAGATTTGAGAGTGAACACGTGTGTATTGGGTTCTATTAGACCAGAAGTACAGTAGTTTATCTTCTGAAATGTTACTATCTCAGTGCAATTTCTAAATATAAGACTTTAATAATCATTACCCTCCCGGATAAATGAGAATTTAAAGAATTATTTCTGAATCTTAAGAAACACTGTGGGATAAATGCTAGGTTGTGTTTCATTCAATGCATTGCCACATGATATTGCAGATTGTATCATCTTCTAGAAATATTTATTTCAGACGTCTATGGTAGACTTAAACATCAATAATAATAATAAAACAATTGGAAATTGGGTTAAATGGAAACATAAAGGTTGTAAGTGATAAATGAAGTTAGAGTTGCTAATGTGGAATAAGTGAAGTTGTGTTCAGCTGTAGATGTATTTACCTGGAAAATGGAAAATGGTATGCTTGTGGACAATTGTATAATTTTGGAAGCATTAGTAATGGGATACAATGCGTTCTGATGAAAGTGGAGCATGTGTTGTAAAGTATTTCAATGTTTGAATAATAATAATAATAATAATAATAATAATAATAATAATAATAATAATAATAATAATAATAATAATAATAATAATAATAATAATAATAATAATAATAATAATAATAATAATAATAATAATAATAATAATAATATAAAATATATTATTATAAAATATATTATATATATATATTATATTATATATTATTATATATATTATATATATATATTATATATAAATATATTATATAATATATATTATTATTATTATTATTATTATTATTATTATTATTATTATTATTATTATTATTATTATTATTATTATTATTATTATTATTATTATTATTATTATTATTATTTCTAGACACTCAATGACCATGTGTTAGGTGATATGCATAGTTATTGTTTCTACCCAGTCTTCTGAAGAATAAAATGATTATGGAATACATCATCCTTGTAATGTTTGAGTAAGGTTCAATTAAGTGATAATTCATGTTCAATCACAAGTCACGTCAGGTGTTGAAAATATAGAATTTAATAGAAGGTCATAAGTTGATGCAATCCTACCTTCTTTTCCCCATAAAAGTCATGAATAAAAATAAAGCCTAGGTCTCGAACATAACTTTGTACATAAATTCCTAGTATTCTTAGTGCATGGAATGAATGTGATTGTAGTTAGAAATATTTTTCATTGTCATTTATTTCAAATGTGGTTCCTAGTCTGACCACGCGTTCATCACACTGGACCAGATTATTCCAGTGCCTTTGTTCGTTTATTGTGGATTGTTATTTAATTCTTAAGGCAAAGATTAGTGACAGAATTAATCCAGTTATAAAATGGATCAATTATCCACAGATAGGAAGGAGTCCTTCCATTTATTTAATTTTGCGTAGCCAGAAGATAAGGCTAATTTTTATTATTTATTCTTTTGCAGAATATTCCAGATATGTCAGCATCAGCAAAAATCCAGCCATGTGAATTTATAAATGTGTATTTATTTGGAAATTGTGAATTTGTGAGTTAATCAGGCAGCGTTCAGCAAGATATGATTTTGTTAAATTTTTCTTTTACTTGTGCATATCTTAACATAAATATCAAGCCTGTTTTTAAATTGTTTTCTTTGTATTGTCGTCAACCCTTGTCCTTTAAATGCCTCTAAAATTGGGACAACTTGCAAATGAGTCTCTCGTAGGCTTGTTGAGTTGGACCAGGTAAATAGGGGGCAATATAATTACTGTACTTAGCCTGTATATATAGTAATCCGTTATATGTCAAAGAAAACTTGCAATATTATAAACAATGTTTGGAAATACATGAACGTAATACCAGAAGTCACTCCATGTTAGATTTACATTCATTTAGATTAAGCAAATGTATAAATAGCCACTTATATTTGCAATATAAGTTTTTTAATAAACTTCCAAATATTCTTGCAGAAGCATCAATAAGTAAATTTAAAACTACTCTTAAAAATGGATAACATCAAAGGTTTTTTTATGATATAAATGATTTCCTTAATTCAGATTTTGGTGATCTTAAAATAAAGTGATTATGTGAAATGATTATTTTGTGAACTTAATGACAAAGACTATTGTAACTATGTTACTTAATGACTAATAAAGAATAAAGGTTATCCTGCACAAACATACAGAGACACCTGCTGCAGACTTTATTTTATAATATGTATGGCTATCCTTCATGATAATTAATATCTATCAGAATTTCAGTCTACAATCTACACAGAAGGTAATATGAAAGTAAATATTGAGCTACAGAAAATATTAAGCATAACAAAAGAAAAATATATAATTTACCAATCGCAGCATCAATTTCTTCTGCAATATTTTCCAGCATCACTGGTAATCCAAATTGGATGGCATTTTCTAAAACTCGAACATAATTAGCATCGGATAGTTTAATTACTTGCAAGCGATTTGCCTTCTCCATGTTCTTTACCCATTTGTTAGCTTGGCCTGTAACACAAAATTAATACCATTTTACTATAACAAATGAAATACAGGCTTAATCATAAGTCCCTCCATGGATTTACATTTTGATAGAAAAAAAACAGCTGAGTGGTTAGGAGTGTAACTATGTCATCAGATAGAAGATCTGTACAGTTTTTACCTTACTTCACAAAAGCTCAATATGTGCACTGTTGGTGACTTGACATACATGAATCCTTTAACCAAATTCCTACCACACATGTTGTACATATCAAGGTTGATAATAGTCACTGTTTGAATGATTCTTTGTTGAAGTGGTGATAAATCCTACATTAAAGAGGGGACATCAGTACATCTTTAAAGAAACCCCATGGAAAAAGTCACACAGAGTTAGACTGGGTGACCTTGGGGGGGGGGGGCCAAGACATGAGAGTTAAATCTTCATTTGAAGGGTGTCCAATCTGAGATTAGGAAGAGTAGCATTATGGTAAACATGCACATAAGAATGAAAATGCAGCAGTGCAGCATCCTGATGGAAAATGACATCATTATCCATGCTGTCTTCCAGCAATTAACCAATTTTCCAACATGTCTGAGTAGGTAATACCTTTAATTGCCCTCTCATCAAAGAAAAAGTGCCCATACACTGTGCGAGATGAAATGGTACAAAACACATCAGCTTTTAGAGAATCATGGATATATTACAATCTTACATGTGGGATTTTCAAGCAACAAATATGCACACTGTACCAACTGACTGTACCAGAATTATGGAATATTGCCTCATCATGGAACGCAAGTTTATTGGCAGTCATCATCATCCCCCAGCTTTGCTTGCAGTTCCTTACAGAACTCGGGGACTGACTGCTCGCATTAGCTCCAGCTGGAATGGTTAAAAGGCAAGTTTTCGTATTATACATGCCAGACAGTTTTATGAAATATCTGCAGTTCATGGCTTGCACTATAACATTTGTTTAGGTTTTTGAGGACTCCTGGAGAAACAGTTACGCACGCGATCCACAGTCTCAGAAGATGGGCCGGGCCTGCCTGGTCTTTTAGCGTCACACAAACAGCCAGTCAAAACAAATTTTCTATACCACACATTCACTGTCATTCAAAACCGAGTGATATTGATATTGCAATTACTAAAATTAATTCCGAACTAACACATCTTAGTGGCTATGCAAATAAAAATAGTTTACTAATAAACACAAATAAAACTCAAGTTATTATTATCGGTACCAGTAAAAACCTACATTCCCTCAAGCAACGGGACATCTCTCCAATAATTTTAAACAATAAAATCATACTCTACTCTACTTCAGTGAGGAATTATTATGACTCAGACACTAAATTGGACTCAACAAGTGATAAGCACATGCAATAAAGTACACAAATGCTTATATCCTCTGAAGCGATTCTGTAATGCATTCCCGGTTCGACTTAAAGTACAATTAACTCACTCAATTAAAAAAGGCATATCAAGAGTTCTTACATGAATTCAAATTAAAGAAGACAAAAATTTGGAGTGATTTCTATACAGCGGATGCAATGACAACAGTCAATTGGTGTTAGAGTTGCTTTGACCTCAGACATACAGTGACCCGTGCAGCTGTCCATGGCTTCCATCATAAGGCATGTGTTGTACCTAGATTTTACGATCTGAATCATGACTATGTATGTCGATGGTGTGAGAAGTTCTGTGGTCATTACCACGCACTGGAGTGCCCGAAGAGACCGTGTTCTCTGACAAAACTTTGTAGTGATTAAGTTTATGCCCCTGCACATTGTGTGCTTTTCTGTGTAAATAAATAAAATTGCTTAATTTATGAACCAGGCCTCTGCTATTGACTTCATCTGGAGAAACATCTGATATATATTTAGATTGGTGTTTTCATGGCCTGTAATTATAAACGTGTCAATAACGGACCATTTATATTGGTAGTATAAGTTTACTCATTCGGGACAAGTACTTCAGATTCCCTATGGAAATCAACATCTATATCAGACCTACCTGTGTCGGTGCGACATAAAGCCACTAGGAAAAAAAAAAAAAAAAACCTTACTTTTGTACTATCTTTCAAGTGGGCTATGTAGCAAAAGCAAATATGAAGCAAGTCGGAGGAAAATGTACGCTTGGAACCCTTAAAAATGAGTATGCTGCCTAAACAGTTGGTCCTAGTGAACAATGGAGTGCACCTACTATATCTGAAATATGATTTTCCAGAAAAACGTTTTAATGAATTTTCTTCGTATCTCAAATAATTTGAGAAAAAATGTTTTGTTGGTTTTTGGAGCATTCTTTATCCTTGGTCTATTTGTCTTGGTTTCTTGAAGTAAAAACTACTAAAGGGGTCGTGTTCAAATTTGGCAAACATACAACTGGAACCTTTAGTCGTCATACAGGTTACTTACTACTGCAGTGTATTCTAAAGGGGCCCTGTAAGGAAATAAAATCTAAAGCATCTCATAGGAAAATGTATGCCTCACACCCTTAAAGTTAATACACTGAATTCTGAAGTGAAGTACGGGTAGATCAGCTAGTACGAGGATAAACATACTCAAGTAAAAGAAAGAACTACGCCTTTTAATTCAAAGTTAATTTTTAAACTGGCACACACATATTTTCCTTACTAAATTACAAATTAGGTGCAAGATTGTGTATAACTGAATTTTATTTCAGGTTCCTACACCAAACACTTCTAGAGATTTTATCATTATAGGAATCAGTAGACTGCCAATGTGATACACATGAACGCGTGGCCTGCAGTCACATACAACCACCAAAGAAAGTGAAGAAAGTTTAGTATAAATAACTGAAAATAAATGACACAGTAAAACTTCTTTTTCCATACAATATTAGATGTAAAGTTTAATGCCTTACCATGTGATACAATGAAACGCTACAAAAGCAAGTAAGTTCTCACAAATTGCTTCAAAGTGTTGTAAAGTAAATTGACTGAACAATAATTTCTGTGTACGTTGTTGTTTGAGCCAACAGTCCATAGACAGCTGTGATAATCTATTCATGCTACATAACTACTACAAACTACATCTCCTCTAATCTGTTTACCTTGGTCCACCCCTACCATTGTTACCACCTACACTTTCCTCAAAAAACCAACTGAACAAGTCCTGGGTGTCTTAAGATGTGTCTTATCATTCTATCTCTCCTTCTTGTCAAATTTAGCCAAATCAATTTCCTCTCACCAAGCTGATTCAGTATCTCTTCATTCGTGAGTCAATCTACCCATCTCACCTTCAGCATTCTTCAGTAACACCACATTTCAAATGCTTCTATTCTCTGTCTTTCTGTGCTACTAATTATTCATGTCTCACTTCCATACAATGCTATGCTCCATACAAAAGTCCTTAATAAAAACATCTTTTTAATTCCTACATCAATGTTCGAAGGGAGCAAATTTCTTTTCTTAAGAAAGGCCTTCCTTGCTTGTGATAGTCTGCATTTTATGTCCTCCTTACTTCTGCCATTGTTAGTTATTTACTACCCAAGTAAAAATATTCATCTACTTCCGTTTAGACTTCATTTCCTAATCTAATACTTCTGCAGCATCTGACATTGTTTGACTGCACTCCATTACTTTTGTTTTGGACTTATTTATTTTCATCTCATACTCCTTCCCCAAGAATCTGTCCATACTATACAGAAAATTCTCCAGATCTTCTGCAGTCTCAGATAAAATAACAATATCATCGGCAGACCTCAGGGTTTTGATTTCCTCTACTTGGATTGTGATTCCCTTTCCAAATTTGTCTTTGATTCCTTTTACCAACTGTTCTATATAAACATTGAAAAGGAGGGCGACTAGCTGCAGCCTTGCCTCACTCCTTTCTGGATGGCTGCTTCTTTTTCAAAGCCCTTGATTCCTATCAATGCAGACTGATTTTTACACAGATTATAGCAAATTCTTCCTTTTTGGTATCTGATCCGTATCACCTTCAGAATCTCAAATAGCTAGGTCCAATCACCATTATTGAATGCCTTTTTTAGATCTACAAAAGCAATGTGCATGGCCTTGCCCTTCTTAATTCGCTCGTCTAATATCAGACGTAAAGTCAGGATTGCTTCACATGTTCCTACATTTCTTCTGAGGCCAAACCAATCTTCTCCCAACTCAGTTTCAACTTGTCTTTCTATTCTTCAGTAAATAACACATGTTAAAATTCTTCAGGGATGAGAAACTAAACTAATGGTGCAGTAGTTTTCACACTTGTAAGCACCAGCTTTCTTGGGAATAGGTATAACAACATTCTGCTCACAATCAGATGGCACTTCTCGTGTATCACAGATCTTACACAATAAATGGAATAACCTTCCCATGCTGGTTTCTCCTAAGGCAGTCAGTAATTCAGGGCAAATGTCATCAATTCCAGGTGCCTTGTTTCTCTTAAGTCTCTCAATGCTCTGTCAAATTCTGATCCAGAATTAGGTCTCCCATTTCATCAGCATCAACAGCCTCTTCTTGTTCCAGAACCATATCATCTACGTCTTTACCTTGATAAAACTTGTGGATATGTTCCTGCCATCTTTTTTGTCTTGTCTTCTTTTCCTAGAAGTGATTCACCATCTGAGCTCTTAATATTCATACACCTAGTTTTACTTTCTCCAAAGGTTTCCTTGATTTTCTTGTATGCAGCATCAACCTTTCCTACGATCATACAACCTTCAACATTGCTTCACTTCCCTTTCAGCCATTCTTTCTTAGCTGTCGTGCACTTTCTATCCACTTCATTCTTTTTTCACCCGTATTCTTACATAAAAAACAAAAATGTTATTGTAATTTCATTTAACAACGAATTCAACCGTTAAAAATTAGCACAAACATGTCATAGATCGTATCCCCACATTAATATCACCAAAAGTACTGAAGATAAGAACATGAGACAAATTTTGTTATACATAACTTTGAGCCTAGTTTATAATGCAGAAAGGGAAATATATACATTCCTTTTAAGAAAATCTAATTTGTGTTGAAAGGGGTATTTTCTTCATTTGGTGTATTATGTATATAGTCTGCCTGGTGTCTATGATTGTTAAGGCATCAAGTTTGTATGGTCTGACACCATGGTTAGCCGGTTCGAGCCCTGTTGGTTGAAAAAATTTTCACCATCAGAATGTTTGCTGGCAGCGTACGTATACAATGCGTGGTATACAATTTCTAACCACTAGATTGCGTGCCAAAAGCCTGCATTCAATACCAAACCTCTCCACAGTGTTCATATGCAGTGAGGATTTATGATGCTCTTGATGGTGATTCGTCAGTTGGATGGAGACGTTAAGGCTTGACCTATTTGGCAGGATTAGGCTATATGCTGATACGGGGTTTCACCCTCTCCCTTCCTACTATCTTATATCATGTCATTCATTTCATTTCATTAATTCCTCTGATGAGGTTGACATCAGGTTGTAAAATCTTGTACAAAGATTCATCTCAATTCATACCCGATCATGTAGAGAAACGGGACAAGTGCTGGACACACACTGGATTACATTTATCCTCTGAATTTTTGAGTCTCCTGTATATAAATAATTCTGTGGAAATAGTTCCTCAATATCTTGTATCAGCTCAGAATACTTTGTATCCAGTTTAAACAGGATAGTGAAAGAGTGGTGGTGGTGATAGTGATTACTGTTTTTTTTTTTTGCTTTACGTCGCACCGACACAGATAGGTCTTATGGCGACGATGGGATAGGAAAGGCCTAGGAAGTGGAAGGAAGCGACCGTGGCCTTAATTAAGGTACAGTCCCGGCATTTGCCTGGTGTGAAAATGGGAAACCACGGAAAACCATCTTTAGGGCTGCCGACAGCGGGGCTCGAACCCACTATCTCCCGATTACTGGATACTGGCCGCACTTAAGCGACTGCAGCTATCGAGCTCGGGGATTACTGTTTTAAGAGGAAGTACAACTGAGCAGCCATCCTCTATATAACACTAATAAGAGAGAAAAAATTTAAGGGATCCGAAACTTCAAAAATGAAGGTATCAGCCAAAGAAAGACAAGGGCCACAAAGGGCATGAAAATGAAAGACTCCCTAGGCCTCGAATACTCTAATACCGTCAAGGTCGGAAAAGAACAAGAGGTGACCAAGGGAGGTCGGATAGGATAGATGGAAGTGAGGAGCCTGGCACAAGTAAGTGGAAACAATGCCAGGACTCAGGTAAGGGCACTGTGGTTACCCACCCACGCTCCCAAGTTCAGACTACCTGGGGCCCCTTTTAGTTGCCTCTTATGGCAGGCAGGGGATACCATGTGTATTATTCTACTACCCCTCGCACGTAGGGCGTAAATAGTGAAGGACTGATGAGTAGACTTGATATCCTTTCACTATTCTAACATATAAAATGAGTGTTATTGACAGAATAGTATATGTGACTTGTTGTGCGGAAAGGGAGCCAAAGTCGTCAGTAAAAATTTTACAGCAGAAGTAAACATTATTGTCTGGAGTGTAAACACTGCATTTCTAGGTTTTGTCTTCTTGCGTTACATATGGGTCTTTTTAATGAACTAAATTATGCAGCAGTTGGAGTCTTTGCCACTCAATGTCATGAAAACTTTGTACAATTGGTAAGAAAATTAGTGAAAGCTGTAACTGTTTTTCTCAAAATATAGTTTTCTTAATAACAACAGTCAATAATTAACAGCTTCTGAAGTATTACACCTAGAAACATGAACTCTTTTTTTAAAATGCTCAATATCTTCTGCTAATTATTGGACCACAAAAATCTCAAAAATGAAAAATCCAATTTTTCTGCACAAGGGTCACATATAATGTTTGCTCTTTATCCAAATGTGAATATGGTATCTGAAAATTTCAAAATTGAATTAAATTTTAAATCTTCATGATTTAAAATGCTCAGGAGCATGGGATACTGACAATGTTGATAAGAATAATGGATGGCACACAAGGGGCCAAGTAGTCATCAGTATAAACACAGAATACTACTACTGCAAGTGGAAGGATGTATTCCAGAAATGTTAAAAATTGCATCTCACAATTATATGCTAACTTAACTTTGGAATAATCAAAAAAAAAAAATTCTTTCTCTATAAAATAATGAAGAAGCCACCAACCACAAGCATTATACTATCATACCATACAAGACATTACTCTAATTGAGAACAGCAAACATACCCTGTGGATCAATCATGAGTGCCCATCGTCGAGCATTACTAACGATGATCCCATTATCCACAGAGAAGTTATCAACGGGTAGACCAGCAATGTTCCATGCACGAATCACTACTGGCTCCCCTAAAGTTGCAATCAAGCTAAAGTTTTCAGAGCAAGGGATGCCCAGTTTATAACAGCGAGGATTCCAGTCAGCAATCAGTTCCTGAAAATGAACAATTCAGTGAGGTTCTGTTTTACTACTGAATCTTATCTTCTCCAGTTATTCAAAAATCTTACCCGCCTGAAGTCCACTGTAAAGGCCCCTAGGTAGGCTATAGTTCCAGAAGAGAGCAGAACATCACCAACTACATTGGTCAAGGTTCCATGCAACGCCTTTGCAGTCTTACTCCAACGGTCTTTCTCCCCTCCAAGTCCACCTGAAAAGTAACATTTGCAATGATTCACTACATTATAAAAAATTTAAAACTTAGAGGAGGGAACTACTTTTCTGAAACATACACCTATGTCAGTTATGCTAGGATTTTTGACTTAGTACAGTCTCCTTTTTTGTACACTATCAACATAGCACTATACATATACATGGCTCAATCAGCTTTCACCTTGACAAAGGACTGATGCTAAGATGGTGTGGTGTGCTTGTTAGAATTGTCCATAATTTAAGAGCTACGAGTGTGGTCAATTATTTATGTCAAAAGAGAAAACTCAGGTCAAAAGCCATTTTTCTGCAAATTGTTCAAAATCACATTAACCTTTAAAATTAAATCTGTATACTGTATATAAAAGAACATGTCCTGACTGACTCATTCATCATTGCCGAGCCAAAAATACTGGACATAAACAAATGAAATTTTGAGGATACATTTATATTACAATGTAGGATCTTGCTAAGGGAGGATTTTTGGATATTCCATCGCTAAGGTGGTGAAAAGGGGGGATGAATTTTTTAAATGAGTGTATCTATATTCCGTCGCTAAGGGGGTGAAAAGGGGGATGATTTTTTAAAATGAGTGTACCTATATTTCAAAACTTTAAAAGCTTATAGATGTAAAAATTGGTATTTAGAATCTCCTCTCAAAATAAAGAAACACGTATATTTTGTTTTCGGAAAATCCCCCTAGAAGGGGTGAAAAAAGGTGAAAAAGGGGTTGAATGGCTTTAATGAGGATTAATATCTCAGAAACTGAAAATATTACATACCTGAAAATTGGTATTTGGAATCTCTTATAAAAATAAAGAAACCTGTATTTTTTTGTTTTTGGAAAATCCAATTAATGGGGGTTAAACAAGAGTGACAAATTGGGTGAATTTTTAGAAAGACTATATCTACAGCATATCTCAGAAATGTAAAATGTTACAGACGTAAAAACTAATATTTGGAATCTCCTGTAAAAGTAAAGAAACATAGGTGATTCATTTTTGGAAACTCCACTTAAGGAGAATTAAAAAGGGGGTGAAATTTTAAAATGAGCACGTCTACAGCATATCTCAAAAACGTAACATGTTACAGAAGTGAAAAATGGTATTTTTTATCTCTAATAAAAGTAAAGAAACATGTATTTTTTTGTTTTTGGAAAATCTAATTGGGTGGGGAGTAAAAATGACTGAAAATGCGGTTGAATTCTTTTTATTAGGATACTGATATCTCAAAAACTGAAGATGTTACAGACGTGAAATTTGGTATTTGGAATCTCCGTTAAAAATAAATAAATATGTATTTTTGTTCTCGGAAATCCACTTAAAGGTGGGGGGGGGGGGGAATTGAAAAAATTAGTTGAATTATTTGTATGAAGATACTATTATCTCAAAAACGAAAGATGTTGCAGATGTGAAAATTGGTATTTGGAATCTGCTTTAAAAGTAAAGAAACACATATTCCTTTGATTTCAGAAAATCCAATGAAGGAAGGGGCGGGTGAAAGAATTGAACAATTAATTGTATGAGGATACTTACATCTAATAAAAAGTAAATTTGTTATAGACGTGAAAATTGGTATTTGGATCTCCTTTAAAAACAAAGAAAAACACATTTTTGCGGGAAAATCATCTTGGGGGGCGGAGGTAAAAGGTTGTTGAATTTTTTTAATAAGGACACATATCTCAAAAACTGAAGATGTTGCAGTCATGATAATTGGTATTTAGAAGATCCAAGGGGGAGTGTGAAAGGAAGTGAAAAAAAGTGAATTCTTTTGTGGGGATACTTATATCTCAAAACTGAAGGTAACAGACATGAACATTGGTATTTGGAATCTCCTTTAAACATAAAGAAACATGCCTTATTCCTCCGGGGGGGGGGTTATCAACTTAACGGTGGTGGGGTGAAAAAGGAATTGAGACAAATTGATTTGACTGTTCATAATGTACTTGATTCTGATCACAAACCAATCATTTTAAATCTTTCCTGGGTTCGTTTTCAAGAGCCATCTTTTCCTTTGGAGAATTTAAAGTTAGATTACAGTAGATTCTCCTGGCATATAAATAAAAATTTAAACACATTTGAAATAAACGATAGGAATGATATTGACCGTGCAACTGTTCACCTCTATAATAAGGTCAATAATGCACGGAAATACATTATTTGTTTCCCCAGATATCCCGCGTACTTGCCTACGTGTGACAATGGTACTGATCACATTGTCAGCAATGACAATGGCAGCAGATGTAATTTACTGCCAAGCAATGGTCTTGCATCTTGCTGCGGGGTCCAGAATTTCAATAATAATAATAATAATAATAATAATAATAATAATAATAATAATAATAATAATAATAATAAAAGACATTGAGAAACAAGAAAGGAAAATTTTACGAAAAATTTTTTGGCCTAGTTTGTATAGATGGAATATGGAGGGAAAAATCATTCAGGAGATATATTGTCATTCTGAAAAAATTTCTCACACTTTTTGGAAAAGATGATTGAAATTTTATGGACACACTATCAGAATGAACGCTAACAGCCTAACTAAAAGATTTCTCAACCTGGCCCTTTCATTAAAATCCAAGAATAGCTGTCTTCGTGAAAATGAAACAGATCTCCAGGAAATCAACATCTCAGAAGACATTGTACAGGACAGATGTAAATTCAGAACCAAAATCGACAATCACCACTTTGAAGACAAACCCAACACCAGAGCTGCTATAACTTGGACAGAAGAACGAAGGAAGAAGCTCAGCGAGAGGATGAAGAGATTTTGGAAGGAAAAGAAGGCCAACACATCAGCTAAGCAAGTTCAACCATGCTCCTGAGTAGGGCATAATGATGTAAAATAATAATAATAATAATAATAATAATAATAATAATAATAATAATAATAATGTTCTGGACCATCGTCATAATGTGCGGACCGCGCTGGAAATGGGTTGTGGCCGGGTAATGACTACGAATGCAGTCCAGCTGCGGGTTCTGTACCGCCAAGGCACCCAAGACGACACCACGCCAGATCTCCTCCAGGATTAGATCCATATTAAAAATGCTTACAGGAAAAGATGGCAAAGATTTAGGGACCCAACTGACTGAGCAGAATACCTGGAGCTAGCCCGGGAGGTATGAAATCAATTGCTGGAAGTAAAGATTGAAAAATGGGGGGAACTTTGTGGTCAGATTGCAAATTTTAGCAGATTATATATAAAATGTTAAGCATTCAATTATACATTTCAGTATAATACCATAGCAAAGCACGGGTATCTAGTCAGTAATTAAATAAAATTAAAACCATGAGAATAGTTGGGCAATCTAACAGTAGAAGGCAGTGACTGAGTGGTTCATTGATGATTGAAGGCTCACTATTTTTTTTATATAATTTGTATGGTTTTAGGGCTTTTAGAATATCCTGTGTTCTTAATGGTGATTTTTGGATAGTGTCTTTATAGTGTCTGTCATTTTTTGGTATTTTTCGAACCGAGTATTGAATGCTAATAATGTTTGCTATAGTTATAGGTTACGATTTTATTTATCAAGCTTTTCCTTTGGTTGCTATGACGGGCATCTAACCGGAAGTTTGTTTCTGTTTACTTTATTCCAGTAACATAGAGTTTGGCACATTATTTTATATAACTGAGTTTATATTACTAAGGCAGCCTGCTTATGAATGAGAATTAGGTCACTCTAATTAAATTTATTTTTTCAAGGCAATCTATTCTCGTCCTAATGTATAACGTATATGTACTGCTGTTGGTGTTAATGAGTTCATGCAAAGAGAAACCACCTACGTCATCTGGTGAGCCAGCTGTTCATGTTTATTGTAAACTCTGTGGGAAGACCTTCACTAGAAATGGTATTAACATACATTTGTCCAGAAGTCATGCAACTTGGTCCCAAACACCTAAAAAGCATGAAGAATCAAATACTGTGATGCCCGATCCCAAATGTCCCTACTGTGAAAAAAATCTGTCAGTCTACACATGGTGTCAAAATACATATATAGTAATCGCCACGTAACGAAATACCCCAGAAAGTAAATATCGCCGCCCGATGCTCTTCTTTTCTCTTTTTTGTAATGGCTGATCACTGCTGCCAACCTGCCTGGTTACATATTAAAATCACCAGACATAAACAAACAAACTAACCTCAATGTAAACACCGATAATAAATGTTTCCCTACCCTAGTAAATGATAAAAGTTAAGATGAAATAAATCAAGATATTCATAATTAAGTCGGTTTCCACGCTCAATGAGAAATTTAGGAAATAAACACCCTTTCTCACTCAAATTAATGTTACATATATCTGTCTTTATTTTGATATGCAGTAGGCGTACTATAACCATATTCTTGAAAATAGGGGCGTGTTAAACGATGCAATTTGTTTAATAAGTCTTTGCAGTGTGATTTTCGAAAGTCCAATGACTTCCCTTTCTTTTGCGCGAACATTTCCTTCTCTCTTCAATACCGGTAACCCGTAGCCTAAGGAGAGAGATTGGGCATATTTTCAGCCTGCAGGCTGGTTATATCTTCACGGTTATCAGGAAACATATAGGAATACTAATGTGCCAAGCTACGTGAACGGAAATTAGGTCAGCTTCAAGCTCACTGCAGAATTGAATATTAGTTCTACTATCTACTTCTATCGTTTTCACATACACCGAGGTGCCAGTATTTCGTCCCGCAAGAGTTCTTTATGTACCAGTAGATCTAGACATGAGGCTGGAGTATTTGAGCACTTTCAAATACCGCCGAACTCGAATCCGCCAACCTGAGCTAGTCATACATTCTCTCCTTCACTCGCTTAAAATAATGTTAAACATTTCCTGCCTTTATTCTGATTCTGATGTATGCGTTACTATAACTGCATTCTTAAAGAAAGGGGGGAGGGAATATAGATTGAATAATTCATTGCGATTTCTGCAAGTTCAAGGACTTACCACATAAGACATATGTCCTTCCTTTTAATAATAATGCTAACAGCTTTACATCCCACTAAGAACTTTTACGGTTTTTGGCATTTGGCATTTTAAACATATTTTCAGCTTACAAGTTGGTGTATCTCAAGCTTTCAACATTACGGAAACCAATGTACAGGAGCACTATGAGTCAAACAACATTACCAGATTTTTACATATATATTGGCTTAAATCACATGAAGACAGGTTGTGATGCAAGAATTGGATAGGAAAGAGGGCTAGGATTTAAGATGTAAATAAGCGTACAGACACAGCACTAGCCTGAAATGAAAATGACGGGCAAAAAAAAACTTCAGACCTGCCAACTGTGGGGTTCGAATACATCACCATCTCCTGAAACCAAGCTAACAGCAATGTGATCAAACTGCACAGCCAGTTCACTCAGTTTCCTATGACGCGTAATAGGCCTACCACATGGGCGACCCACTTACCTGTATATGGATCTTCAATTCTTCAATTATACATGTATGCAAAAACATTATGCACCTTAGTAAGAGGTAGTTCCCTAGTTGGTTCTCTGATTGGTGCACGTATAACAAATATGTTTGGGAAGAAATACTTTTATTTTATATTTATTTATATCATAAAGAAGTCATGTTGTCATAGCAAAACGATTATGCAACGAAGAAATGAATCCAAAGAGATAAGCATTATTTACTGCATTAAATATTAGTTTATTTACATGTTAAGCGATATGTAGTAGTAATAACAATAACAACAACAAACGTGTGCAATAAGGAAAAAGGAAATAAATACAAGTAAATATAAATATAATTTACAACATTTAGAGCCATTCCATGGTCACTGAATTACAAAGCAGGGGTATGAATAAACAAACATAATAAACATGAATACTAATATTTAAAAAGCAAAAAGCACAGTCATCTCCGTACAAACCATGAAAGCCATTGGAAAGGGGGAAGGTGAAGGCTTCCACTATCCATGATGTTGGCACTTGGTGGGGTGGGGTGGAGTGGTTAGCTCAACGCATGACCGCCTTTGCCCCCAATAGTTAACTGGTACTCATTTATCATACGCAAAACATTCCTTCCAAATTACGTTAAACCTCTGTCACTCATTATTATTATTATTATTATTATTATTATTATTATTATTATTAATAAATTGCAAATGGGAAATACCCCGGTGGCAACGGTCACTTACAGTAATGTGATAATAAAGTTAACATAATTACCCAACTACAACAAACAAACAAACAAACAAACAAACAACAAGAGTACAAGAAGCAGATATATGGAAGGAAAATATAACAAGAATTACTGCTAGTTTAATATTCTAAATCGAGCAACATCATATACAAATTCACACACAACTTAAGTATTTACAGTGCTTAACAATTTGGCTTACAATATTATAGGTTGACCTTACTACTAGCTTAACATTATAAGTGATAATAAAGTGAAGTTAAACCGTAATTACCCTACAACAACAACAACAACATTACAACAACCAAGAAATACTACTAATTAAACTTTCTAAATCCAGTGTCATTATATACATATTCACACACAACTTAAGTATTTCCAGTACTTAACACTACAAATTACAATACTATAGATTGAACTTACTACTAGCTTAACACTACAAGTGATAATAAAGTTAAATCATACTACCCAACAACTACGACGACTCAAGTACAAAAAGGAATTCCATGGAAAAAAATATTACAAGAAATACTACTAGTCATTCTAAATCCAGCATCATGTACAGTTTCATACACAATTTAATTATTTCCAATACTTGCTACTATGGCTTACAAAACTATAGATTGAGCTTACTACTAGCTTAACGTTACAAGTGATGATAAAATAAAGTTAAAAACATTGTTAATTAACCAAGAACAACAACAATTACAAAAACATGAGTACAGCAAGCACTTCCCTGGAAAGAGAAAACCACAAGAAAAAGCCTCCCAGTTTCACAATCGAAACCAAGCAGAAAATCACAAATTCAGTGCCCGTAATTTACAACTTTTACTTTTCATTTTACACAAATGGTCTTCTTAAATGACTTGATACCAGAAGGGAATCTATCAAAGACTGCCGCAGGTAATTTATTCCAATCCCTTATGGTCCTGTTGACGAAGGAAAACTTGCCCACATCCGTATGCTGGTTTCTGGCCCTAATTTTATGCTTATGATAATTTCTCGATAAGTACGAGGGAGGTTAGATAGATAGATAGATAAAGAATGGGTGAACCCTGCCGTCGCAGGGCTCCACACGTATGTCTGTGAAGACCCTTTGTGTCCCTTAAACGGGTTTGCCTAGTCCAGACCTAGTGCTCCTATAAAGGATACCAGTGCCCGGATGTTGGCATTCCTGATGTCTTCCAGGCTCACGAAATGTGAGCCAAGGTATCGATGTCTAGTGCTTGCAAGAGCCTCACACTGACATAACACATGCGCGGAGGTCTCCTCCTCCCTACCGCATCTTCTACACATCGGATCCTGACTGATTTTCATGATGTGTAGGTGTCTCTGTAAGGTATTGTGGCCTGTCAACAGTCCAACTACCATTCGCATTCTGGTCCTATTCAAATTTATCAGGACCTTTTTATAACTTTGGCTAGGCCCTTTGATAAGTTCACGTGCCTGCCTTGCTATAGTTAACCTCTTCCAAATGTCTAAGTGAGACTGGTTTGTCCACTGGGATATTACCAGTTTCACGCTTCGGAGTGACACTCCCAGGAAGGGCTCTGGTCCTATAAAAGGACCTTTTGAGCCTTTTTTCGCTAGTTTGTCAGCTTCTTCATTTCCACTGATACCTGTGTGCCCTGGGACCCGTAATAGGGTAACTGAGCTAAATTCACACAGCTGATCTAACATCCTTTGGCATTCCCATACCATTTTTGATGTTGTTTTAACTGCACATAGTGCTTTTAACGCTTCCTGGCTATCGCTGCAAATAGTGATACAATGAGGGAGGTTATAACCTATTCCTAATACAACTCCAAGCAGCCCTTCCCGTATAGCTCTTATAAAGACCACACAGGCGAGCTCTAGTTCTTCTAGATTCAAGACTTTCCCAATTAATGGTATTCCTTCTATTCCCAGTTACGAAACGCATCGCTCTTCTTTGAACTTTCTCTAGGGAATTTATTAAACCAACATGCAGATCCATATTCGAGAATGGGTCTTACAACGTATTTATAAGGTTTATTTAAACCTACTAGGGTGGTGAGCACATAAATAAGAATTCAATGAAAGTATTTTCCTTCTGGACCTTCATGCCAGACAGATTTTAAAAAAAAAAAAAAATTTTTTTTCACTATAATATGATTTATCTATAGAGCAAAACCGCTATGCAGTGTGCGTATCATAGCAATCGAGATGGAATTGGTAATGTACTATGTATCTGTAGAGCCTATATACGACTTTTTACAATTACTTCTAAAGTGAATTTCAGCTGTGTGACAACGCTGAAAAGACTATGGACTTAGAGATTGGCATTCCTGAAGAGGGTTTTCTACACTTTCCCATTTTCACACATTGATTCAAGAGTCTGTATTGACTTGTGACAAAACCACTGTATTCTTCCAAAAACCACTGATAGGGACAGGTTTGGTTGTGATCCACCGAAAACAAATTATAATGACCAGTTAGGTAGTGATCCATCGAAAACCACTGATTGTCGCAGGGTTAGGTTAGGTTTGACAGGATTTGTAATTGAGCGACTGTTGTCATTGAAAAAACTGTCGTGACGACTGAAGGCAATAAACATAAAACTGAATCCATTGGTCTACAAAGTTTTCATTCAGTAGATACGCTAGGAACTGGCGAACCAAAACCGTACATACAAAGTTTACAGGAATCAACAAAACAGGATATTAATTCGTGGTACTCATTGTTCTTTAAAGAGAAGAAATATCCTGTCAACAATAGCTGCAGTGAACATGCTTTTTCACTATTATTGTCTGGCCCCATGGCTAAATGGTTAGCGTGCTGGCCTTTGGTCACAGGGTGTGGGTTTGTTTCTCGACAGGGTGGGGAATTTGAACCACCGTTGGTTAATTTCTCTGGCACGGGGGCTGGGTGTATGTCGTCTTCATCAACATTTCACTATTATTGTGTAAAATAGAAACTTACTAGTTTTGACAAGTACAGTATGTTCAACAGCGACTCCTGAATGATGACGGGCAAGATGTCCAACCTCACTAATCTATGTTCCAGACTATTTCTACTTAAAAAATTGTATTTGTCCTTTAATGTGATTTTGCAATTTTTTCTGAATATTTATGTGGCTGAAATGAAGGTGGATAAGCTACATGGTCTCCTTTATATAGGAAGAATGTATCGTGGAAATTAACTCAATTTCGGTTTCATGTACATTACAGTTTCTCTAAGATATATTGATAGTAATTCAGTCATGTACGACGACGATGTATTTCATGGTAAAGACAGCTGCCTCTGTGGATCAGTGGTAGAGTGACGGCCTCCGAATCCCAATATAGCGGGTTCAAACCCGGCAGAGGTAGTCGGATTTTTGAAGGGCAGAAAAAAGTCCATTCGACACTTCATGTCGTACGATGTCGGCATGTAAAAGATCTCTGGTGACACATTTGGTGTTTACCCGACAAAATTCATTAAATCTCAGCCACAGACGCCCAAGAGAGTTTCGGTTTACTCGGTCTGCCATCTAGTGGGCCTAGAGTATAACGGAACGTCAAAATTGACGAGCAGACAGCCAGATGGCGTCAACTTGAAATGTCTGCACATGGTAGCTGAGGCCATACGATTATTATTATTATTATTATTATTATTATTGTTATTATGGTAAAGACGAATTACTTTGCAATGCTATCTATCTTAATGGTAATGTACTATGTACCTCTACTAGTGTAGGCTACTGAGTGCTTGATTCGAAGCAGTGTATCGATTCATTCAGTGTCCGAGTGAATCGATTCACAGGAACGGCAAGCTCACGGCACACAAATCATGCACAATCACGGCTCAGTGAGCCACACGACACACACGGCTCCTTATAGGCACACTGGACACTGGCGGGGAGTCGAGCTTTCGCTGCAGCGAGCCACAGTGAATCATGGCACACTGAAAGAATCGTACGCAGTCATGGATCAGTGAGACACAACACACACATGGTTCATTATCGGTACACTGGACATTGGCGGGGAGCCGAACTTCCTCTGAAGCAATACATACAGAGTCATGGTACACTGAAAAAATCGTATGCTATAATGGACTCTCGAGCTCAGCTCATTTGAAAATAATACCTATTCGCATCCACTGTCCTCTTCTTACAGGGAGTTTTAAACAATACATGGATTTATTTGCAGTGTTAAAAAGATAGAACACAATTCCAAAGTACCTAGGTTGTAAGTAGGTAGTCAATTAGGTTATTCTAATTACTGTATTAGTTTAATCAATCAGTATCTTTATAACTAGTTGACGTTCGACAATTACTTAAACTCAGCTCTCTAGCCTCCACACCTGGCTGAGTGGCTCAAACGGTCGAGGCGCTGGCCTTCTGAACCCAACTTGGCAGGGCCGAGCTCAGTGCGGTGGTATTTGAAGGTGCTCAGCCTCATGTCAGTAGATTTACTGACACATAAAAGAGCTCCTGCAGGACTAAATTCCAGCACCTCGACGTCTCAAAAAAAACCTAAAAGTTGATAGTGGGACATAAAGCCAATAACATTATTATTTAGCCTACCCTATGACTATGAGTCATGCTCATGACCACTCGAAATTGTCTGTTTTATATTTGGAAGAACCACTCGGTATTCTCTTAGTTTGTATGTCGCATCATTGCACAATACTTCAATAATCGAATCACGAGGTTACCGATGTACGTGGACAGTGAGTATGTAAGTAGACTGATGCAATAGATTAAATAAATGATGTTTAATCAGAAAACCAGTGGGCTACTGTACATCTCCTGTAGCCTATACAAAATATGACGATTTTAAAAAAGCCTCTGCTGATAGAAAAAGACATTTTCAAAGATGACCGAGTTAGCTGGCCGTGCGTTTAGGGTCGCGTAGCTATGAGCTTGCATTCGGGGAATGGTGGGTTCAAATCCTACCGTCGGCAGCCGTTAAAATGGTTTTCGGTGGTTTCCCATTTTCACACCAGACACATGCTTGTGCTGTACCTTAATTAAGACCACGGCCGCTTCCTTCCCACTTCTAGCCCTTTCCTATCTCTTCTATCCTCTTTGTCGCCATAAGACCTATCTGTGTTGGTGCGACGTAAAGCAAATTGATTTATATTTAATATGTGGGCTACTTATTGTGGACACAGGTATTTTTATATGTAATTCTCTCTCTATATATACAGTATACGTGAGTTGTGACTTTCAGAGAACTGTGGAAAACCATTAGATAGTGTATAAAATTTAAGTTATGTCAGTATTTTAACAGGCGTACAATGTTTACATCGTGTATTGGTGACAGAGTGCTGTCTCCCTCTCTCTCTCCCCCCCTTGCCCGCTCCTCATCACATTGCGCCACAGCAGTTCTAGATAATTCCACTCCGATTGGACACTGATCCCCACCTGCACATCTATACCGCCCTGTAACTTGTAGATACACAATTCCCACAATTTTGAAATGTAACTTCGTTATATCAGAAAGGACGGGGCAATCAGAAATGTATTATTTCCCAGCAAAGTTATAACATTCTTAATCTCATGGAATGGCTCTTACAATGGTACAGCTAACTCCTCGGCTTCTCTTCTTTCTTCTTCTTCTTCATCTTCTTCATCTTCCTCCTCCGATTCACTGCTTCCATGATGAATGACTAGTTCCTCCACTTCAGGAAGACCTCTCACCTCATTATTGTAGAACTCGACAATCTTCTTCTCAGTGTGTTTTACTTCATTTCTCCACATCTCTGCTGTCACCTATAAGATATATTGAAGTATCACAACCTGACAAGTATATTATAAACTCCACTTGCATATATCCAATAAATAACATTTCCACTTGGCCTACCTGATCAAGAGATTCTTTCCACACAGCTGTAGCTCTGTCCAATCCGTGACCAGGTCTTGAAGCCACTGTTTTGTTATAATACTGTTTTGCCACAGACCATACAAATTCGATGGCATTGAAAAATGAGTGGTATGGAGGAAGTCGTAAGACAGTATGGCCTTCACTGTGCAGCATCTTGTCAACAATGTACCTGGTTTTAAAGAAACAGAGAAATATTGTTATGCATACATGAAAGTCAAATACACGAGTGTAAACAACATTATCTAAACTTATGTTTACGTGCTTCTGTACCTCTTTAAGTGACTTCGATTCATATTACACAACCTTTGCAGCTCATCTTTTGTGGCATTTTCTGGTGGAGAAACTCCATTCTGCCTTAACCATGACTGTAAATTAAAGGAAAAATAAAAATTAATTTCTGTAACATCATTAAACATCATTCAGTAGAAGGAAATATTCAATTAAGTATAATTACCACTAATTGATCCTTCCTTCATTTCGTTGTTGGTTGATGCTCAACAAGCTTACAGTGATATGGTGCATTATCCATTACAATAACACAGGGTCCTATATTTCTTAATCCTACGATTAATTGCGTCTTCACCCACATCTGAAATTTCTCGCTGTTCATAGCACCATGGTAATCCTGATTTCTCTTCAAGTTTGTAGCAAATATCAAATCAGCACCTGTAAGAATTTTAAGTTTTAGTATGAAGTTATTTGTTCTAAAAAAAGTATAGGCCTATTAATAAAAAATGTGATTTCTGTTGAATGATACAAAAAGCTGTCTGATTTTAAGTAAAACCAACTACTGTGTAGCAAAGTCACCTGATGATGAAGTCAATTAATTACTACTTACACTACTTTATTGTAACATCTCTCATGAATGTATCTCCATTAGTAGGCCTATATCTGGATTAGAAGTCCACGATCACTTGCATAAAAGATATAAGTATAAACACCCATTTCAATACCTTAGAACAAATGTAATTGCTGCGAACACTGAACCTATATCAGGCAGTAAGAAATAAGAAGCTTGGAAGGTGTTCAACAGTCAGGTATCAAGCACTGATTCAGGTGGAGATTGTCGAATGCAGAATAAACATAATAAATAGGCCTACAATACAAGTAATTTACTGATACAAATATCCAGTAATATTATATGAAAATACACTGAGTAAGTTTTGATTGAAATACCTCTCTAAGGTTAATCATTGGCCTAAAGTGAATACCTGCAAGTCTTTTTAATAACAGTGGAGAAGTCAAAATCAAAAACCACGTACAGAGCTCAATGAGCGGTAAGTTATAATGCCACTTCCGACCTAGTGCCAGTCAATTTCAATCAATCAGTCACCACTGATCTGCACTTAGGACAGAAGATGTAGTTTCAGGGATAGGCCTAGTATTTTCTTCAATAATTGCAAAGAATTTGGAAATTTATTGAACATCTCCCTTGGTAAATTATTCCAATCCCTAACTCCCTTCTTAAAAAAAAAACAAATATTTGCCCCACTTTTCATCAACTTTATCACTGTACTGTGATCTTACCTACTTTTAAAATACCACTGAAACGTATTCGTCTACCAATGTCATTCCACACCACCTATCCACCGACAGCTCGGAATATACCACTTAGTCCAGCAACTTGTCTCCTTTCACCCAAGTGTCATAATTTGCTTTCATGTGGTCGAAAACCTTTCTTACAGTTACGACTTCTCCTGTGGGAAGAAAAAAGAGAGTTACAAGGGACTCAAAAGAGCTGTATGACAATACATGCACAAAACATTTCTGGGAGCTTATCTCACCTGCGTGCCAATTTCTATAAATAATGTTGCAATAGATTCCTTATGAAGTCACCTTACCTTTATGTAATTTATCATAAATAAACCTTGCTATCGCTTCCTTAGAAAAACTGTCTATGCCGGTCACTGGATGTTCACGCTTTCGGCGTTTACCTGGTGTAGAAAATTCAACTCCCTTCTTGAAATTTCCTATTACTTTTCGGACTAAACCGAAACTACACTGTAAGAATACACACACAGAAATATATTACATACACATATACCGTAAGTCAACATGAATACACAAAGGTTAAGTCTACGAACCGTATCGAAGTCGACACAAGACATGGTACCGGTATAGGCCTAGGCCTACATGATCAGGTTAGGTTAGGTTAGGTTCAGAATGAAATACTGCTCCTTTTCAACTGATTGTCATTATGCCAGAAACTTATCATAGAAACAAGATAAAAACGAACACTTACCCCAGTTAATAATGAAACTCTTGCCATTAGCTTCGTATCACTACGACTGATACCTTCTTCGTCGTCTTCCTGTTTCAATTGCTCGTAGCAATGTACAAGCATTTCTTGACCTGAAGCTTGTAAAGGACGTAACCTTGGTTTCCTTTTCGGAGGAGTTTTTGCAGATTTTTCTTCCTTCTTAGACATCCCAATCGAATTCTGTTCGTATAAGTATGGGACGAAATAGGAACGTAATTAATAAAATGATGTGCTCATCATTTCACACAAACTATGTTATTAAATGCATTATCCGAACATGCCACAATTCTACTTACCTGGTATTAGCCAAATAGATTTACAATCCCACAGAAAAAGAAAATATGCTTTAAATATTCTCGCAAATGTATCGCTAGTGACTTTAGAGGCAATGCGGTGGCAACACACAATTCACGCTAGAACAGTGACTGAACGTTGCCAACGTGCCAGATTAACGGTAACAGTAAGACGTCGTATCGGCAAGTAGGGTCCCTAAACTGACACTGAAAAAGACCCAACAGCAAGAAAAGTCACTATAAATCAATACCTTAATATTACAGGGGAGAAAGGGTAAGGTTGCACCCTTAGTGTACGTCCTTACACGGAGAGGACTATATAGGTATTTTAAGGCAGAAACAGGTTCCAAGAAGGACATTCCAGGAATAATTAATGAACAAGGAGAATAAGTAGAGCTCATCCAAAAGTCCATCATGCAAACTGTCACCAAAAGCACAAGCGTGATATTTCGCTTCTCCCTCAACATCTAAATACAGGTTAGTGATCCAGTTCATACTGAATCTCCAAATAAGTCATTACAGGCTATATTATCAATTTGTAAAGAATGTATAAGAATTTTAAGATGAGCTCCAAAACGGGTGAGAGTTATAACATCAGATAGACTATCACAGTTGAATGACAGATGTATTTCTCAGAACACTTTGGAATGCTGGCAGGATCTAATGCTTTTTGCATACATTGCTCTTCGTGTCCCCGAGAAATCTAATGGAAAGGCTACTTCACTAGTTTCTAAAATAAAGGAAAATATATGAGAATTCCAACTACCACAACCTGTGGCTAAAAAGAACATCGCCGGGCTGAGTGGCTCAGACGGTTAAGGCGCTGGCCTTCTAACCCCAACTTGGCAGGTTCGATCCTGGCTCAGTCCAGTGGTATTTGAAGGTGCTCAAGTACGGCAGCCCTGTGTCGGTAGATTTACTGGCACGTAAAAGAACTCCTGCGGGACTAAATTCCGGCACCTCGGCGTCTCCGAAGACCTTAAAAAGTAGTTAGTGGGACGTAAAGCAAATAACATTATTATTATTAAAAAGAACATCGTGCCTTCTAAAATTTGTTGTATAGAAAACAAAGTAGCAGACGAGATATTCGAGGAGCGGTTAGGGTTCTTTCATCACAATGTGGGATAGCAGAATGCACTCGTACCACCTTCGAATCTTTAGTAGATACACATCCTCCGCCGTCATGCCCATTGCCGTTTCCCGATCCTCCTGACCTCCGTGATAATTATCTCAGCATGACACCGGAATTGGTGCTTGAAGGAATATAGGACTTCCCTAATGGTTCTGCTTCAGGAATTGACGGTATCCGTCCTCAACATCTAAAAGAGCTTACCTCTAAATCAGCTGGAGATGCTGGAAGAAGACTTCTCCAATCTATCACAAAATTATTCAATTTCATTTTAAGAGGGCAACTCAGTTCTGAAGTTTACCCAAACTTTTATGGGGCCGTATTAATTGCTCTTCAGAAGCCTGACGGAGGCGTTTGACCTATCGCTATTGGGAACACTTTTCGAAGGCTAGTTGCTAAATTATCTTGCATGGCAGTAAAGGGAACCACAAGCCAGTATTTCTGTCCTCACCAACTTGGCTTTGGTATATCAAAGGGCTATGAAACCATTCTCCATTCCACATGAACTTTCCTACATTTAAATGCTACATTGAACGAAATCTTAATAAAAATTGACTTCAGAAATGCATTAATAGAGATACTATGTTACAGACAGTACCAGACAGAATTTCAGAACTTTATGCTTTCCTGTGGCAAGCATATAGATACACTTCTAATTTATAATTCGAGTCTCATATTATTTTGTCACAGTCTGGGGTACAGCAAGGTGACCCAACAGGACCATTACTTTTAAGTCTTGCACTCCAGCCTGTCATCGCAGACTAGAAAATTCCTCTAAACTTATTTTATTTGGATAATGGAACCATTGGCAGTGATCCTGATACGGATCTTATGGATCTGAAAAAAATTGCCACTAGTTGTAAAAACATTGATTTGGAAATAAATCCCCATAAATGTGAAATCTACTTCTGTTCTGCGAGAGATGAGACAACATTTTCTGCATTTCAGAACATTATTCTCGGTATTCACGTTACAACAAATTCCAGACTATCCTTACTTGGATCACCGCTTACAGCTGAGGCCGTGGAGGAAATTGCGATGCAAAAGCTAACAGAATTAATGAGGTTGTATGATTGTTTACAAGTGATCAATTCTTACATGGCATACTTCTTATTGAAGAACTGTATTTTTATTCCAAAATGTAATTACTTTTGTGGTTCATGGTGTGGGTTACTGTCGTCACGTCCTAGTTCGTGAAGCATGGGAAACGGTTGAGTGGCCTAGTAAGTGGTCCTGAGAGTCGGAATACCAGTTGCTATGGAATGGGAGTGGGCATCTCGGACATATTCTGAGTCATGGCCCTCCTTGTGCTCAGGTGACTAGGACTATACGATCCACCGGTGGTCCATAACCCGTTAGAGGAGAGATCCTCACTTGGATTATGTGTAAGTAGGGTAGCATCCTGCTTCATGAATTTACTGAGCTCAGAACATTTTAAGCAAGCCTCGGACCTATGGGAGTAACGGGGGACTCCCTGGAAGCAACTTGGCGAACGAAATGGAATTCGATGGGGAGCTATCAATATTAATGGGGCTTATGGAAGAAAATCAGCTGAGAGGATGCATCTGGATGTGCTAAGAGTAAGTGATATTCGGGTAAGGGGAGATAACGAGGAAGAGATAGGAGATTATACAGTGTACTTGAAGGGTGTTAGAAAGGGAAGGGCAGAGTATGGGGTAGGGCTGTTTATCAAGACTACCATTGCACACAACATAGCTTCTGTTAGGTACGTAAATGAGCGAATGATGTGGGTAGATTTATCAGTTGGAGGAATTAGGATGAGAATTGTCTCAGTGTATTCATCATGTGAGGGTGCAGATGAGGATGAAGTTGACAAGTTTTATGAAGCACTGAGTGACATCGTGGTCAGGGTCAACAGCAAGGATAGAATAGTGCTAATGGGTGATTTCAATGCGAGAGTTGGAAATAGAACTGAAGGATATGAAAGGGTGGTTGGTAAGTGTGGGGGAGATAAGGAAGCTAATGGGAATGGGAAGCGTTTGCTGGAGTTCTGTGCTAGTATGGATTTAGCCCTTACAAATATATTCTTCAAGCATAAGCTATTCACCGCTACACATGGGAGGCTAGGAGTACCAGATCCATAATAGACTATATCTTAACCGACTTTGAATTCAGGAAATCCGTTAGGAATGTACAAGTTTTCTGGGTATTTTTCGATGATACAGACCACTGTGCGATCTGTAGTGAACTAAGTATCTCTAGGTCTAGGGTAGAGAAAGTGAAATCTGTCTGCAAACGAATAAGGGTAGAAAATCTCCAGGATGAGGAAATTAGACAGAAGTACATGGATATGATTAGCGAGAAGTTTTGAACAGTAGACAGTAAGCAGGTTCAGGATATAGAAAGAGAATGGGTGGCATACAGGGATGTTGTAGTAGAAACAGCAAGGGAATGCCTAGTAACAACTGTGTGTAAAGATGGGAAAAGGCGAACATCTTGGTGGAATGATGAAGTGAGAGCAGCTTGTAAACGTAAAAAGAAGGCTTATCAAAAATGGCTCCAAACAAGGGATGAGGCAAATAGGGAATTGTACGTAGATGAAAGAAACAGAGCAAAACAAATAGTTGTTGAATCCATAACGAAGTCATGGGAAGATTTTGGTAATAACCTGGAAAGTCTGGGTCGAGCAGCAGGGAAACCTTTCTGGACAGTAATAGAGAATATTACGAAGGGAGAAAAAAGGAAATGAACAGTGTTTTACAGTATTTTGAGTCATTCAGGTGAACTTATAAGAGATCCCAGGGAATCACTGGAGAGGTGGAGGGAATATTTTGAACATCTTCTCAACGTAAAAGGAAATCTTCCTGGTGGTGTTGCGAACAGCCAAGCTCATGGGGAGGAGGAAAATGATGTTGGTGGAATTACGCTTGAGGAAGTGGAAAGGATGGTAAATAAACTCCATTGTCATATAGCAGCAGGAATAGATGAAATCAGACCTGAAATGGTGAAGTATAGTGGGAAGGCAGGGATGAAATGGCTTCATAGAATAGTAAGATTAGCATGGAGTGTTGGTAAGGTACCTCAGATTGGACAAAAGCAGTAATTGCATCTATCTATAAGCAAGGGAACAGAAAGGATTGCAACAACTATCGAGGTATTTCATTGATTAGTATACCAGGCAAAGTATTCACTGGCATCTTGGAAGGGAGAGTGCGGTCAGTTGTTGAGAGGAAGTTGGATAAAAACCAGTGTGGTTTCAGACCACAGAGAGGCTGTCAGGATCAGATTTTCAGTATGCACCAGGTAACTGAAAAGTGCTGCAAGAGAAATAGGCAGTTGTGTTTATGTTTCATAGATCTAGAGAAAGCATATGACAGGGTACCAAGGGAAAAGATGTTTGCCATACTGGGGGACTATGGAATTAAAGGTAGATTATTAAAATCAATCATAGGCATTTATGTTGACAATTGGGCTTTAGTGAAAATTGATGGTAGAATGAGTTCTTGGTTCAGGGTACTTACAGGAGTTAGACAAGGCTGTAATCTTTCACCTTTGCTGTTCGTAGTTTACATGGATCATCTGCTGAAAGGAATAAAATGGCAGGGAGGGATACAGTTAGGTGGAAATGTAGTAAGCAGTCTGACCTATGCTGACGACTTGGTCTTAATGGCAGATTGTGCCGAAAGCCTGCAGTCTAATATCTTGTAACTTGAAAATAGGTGCAATGCGTATGGTATGAAAATTAGCCTTTCGAAGACTAAACTGATGTCAGTAGGTACAAAATTCAACAGAAGTGAATGTCAGATTGGTGATACAAAGCTAGAACAGGTCAATAATTTCAACTATTTAGGTTGTGTGGTCTCCCAGGATGGTAATATAATAAGTAAGATTGAATTCAACTGAATTCCTTTTGTTTTTATCAATCTGAGCAATAGTTTCACATTGCCCCTGCTTTCTTCTCCCAGTCAGGGAGACGGTGGACGCCTACCTCCTATTTCCCTCCCTTCTGCTCCTCAGCTGATTTCACTCAATGACAAGAGTTCTCTTTCATTGTTGGACAGTGGTCAGTATAACATCAACAAGACACGATGTGTGGAGAGGACAGAACCTACTCACAGGTACTGAAAGACATGGAACTCCCTAAGGAACAAGAACGATAGATCTAAACAGGTCACTTCTTCCGCGTTACACTTCATTAAACAAGCTCCATCCAACGAGCCAAATAAGACCCACAACAGTTCATTTAAAAGGAGTTTCCATAGTCACCCCTACATAAATATCTTCTTCTTTTCTACTACTCTTTTAACTTTGTTTCTTGTCCCGGTAAACTTGCTTGAGGTCTATAATCTTCCCCTCATCCTTTACCTGTTCTGGTTTGGATTTCTCCCTATCTTGGATGAACTGGTCAAACTTGAAGGAACAGCAAGTTCATCATTTCTTTTTCCAGACGTGAAGGATGAAATAAACATAGAAGAACATATAGTAGTTGATCAACTGGTCTGATGTTTTGAAGAAGAAGAATAAGAATAAGAAGACAATGGTTGTTATTACATTGGTAATACATATTAAGTCAGAATCCAGAATGAACAAAACATCAAATACACGTCGCAAGCAAGTGTTTACTTCCTCTACAGGTGGACGCCTACCTCCTATTTCCCTCCCTTCTGCTCCTCAGCTGATTTCACTCAATGACAAGAGTTCTCTTTCATTGTTGGACAGTGGTCAGTATAACATCAACAAGACACGATGTGTGGAGAGGACAGAGCCCACTCAGAGGTACTGAAAGACATGGAACTCCCTAAGGAACAAGAACGATAGATCTAAACAGGTCACTTCTTCCGCGTTACACTTCATTAAACAAGCTCCATCCAACGAGCCAAATAAGACCCACAACAGTTCATTTAAAAGGAGTTTCCATAGTCACCCATACATAAATGGTCCATTTTTTATTACCAGAATGCAACAACTTTTTATAATGCTGTCAAAATAATACAGGATGTTTTAATCATTTCATATGTATATTCGAATAGTATGATTTTTAGCATTGAGGTATGTAAACAAGAGAACTTTTAACAGACATGCTATACATTTTTAGAGGACTTTTAGCTTTAACACATCATCATCATCATTTCATGTATCATAATTTTAAGCTTTTCAGTAACATTTACAGATGTCTTCAGCCAAAATATTTTCACTAGCCAGCTGAAGATGGTCTAAAGAAAGACTGAAACATGTACTGGTGACAAAAAATGCTTTTCATTATTGTAATTATAGTGTAAAGATTTTTGACATTGTATTATATTGAAAGGCAGACACAATATAATAATTTTCTCGTGAGTTAATTTTTTGAGATTTAAGTCAATACGGAACCAATCATTAGGCTTATTGTATATAATGTAATAATAATGCTCTCTCAATAGCTTTCACAATTTTTCTGCATATATGTACATATATCCCCCCTTCTAACAGATGAATAGCATTAAGGCTGAAATTGCTACATTTTCTCAAATACAGTATATTCAAAGTCAGTAAGAATGAGTAGCATCATATAATTACATATAAACATTAGTGAAACATGCAATCAAATGTCACCTTGCAAGAGATTGGAACATCATATGTGTTTTCAAGCAGTATGATTGCCTATGGAATTCTAAAATGTTCATTCAGTCAAAAGACACTGGGTACTTCAAAAATAACACAAAAGATTATAAAATAAACGATGAGAAAATGTATTTTTACCTATTAATTTCTCAGCACGATCTAGTTTCTGGCAACAGAGCTCGATAGCATCTTCTAATTCCTTCTTTTTCCTTGTCATGGCAGCAAACTCATCATTGAGGGCCTGTAGTTTATCAGCAACCTACAAAAATATATTTTACCATTAGAACACACAAAATTTTAAAACAGTTAATTAAATGTTAAGTCCAGAAGTTCAATGATTTAAGTGCACATGTTTCAGCAACTGATAAAACATTGAGAAACAGTTTGTAGCACTGACAGTAATATGTTACAATATAGTTTTATATAAGAGTTGTAAGCAGTTGACTTCACATGGCTGATATGAGTAATCATTCAATTGAAGAACACTGTTACAAGTGCTTCCATCTACAAAAAATCACATTCTGTGCCAGTGGTGTATATTTATGACTTCCATCTGGGATGGGCTATACAGTTTTTCCTGTATACCTCCTAACACATCCAAATTGATTCATGTTGTTTCAATACCATACATTTTAAAGTACTATAGCCATGGTTTTTTTTTTACCTTTTGTTGCTATTTGTTTTACATCACACCAACTCAGGTGTGATGGTGACGATGGGATAGGACAGGACTAGGACTGGGAAGTAAGCAACCATAGTCTTAATTAAGGTACAAATATAGTGGGTTCAAACACTACTGTCTGCAGCCCTGAAAATGGTTTTCCATGGTTTCCCATTTTCACACCATATGGTATTGCCTAATAGTCCTACTTTTACAACATTTTCCATGGTTTCCCATTTTCACACCATATGGTATTGCCTAATAGTCCTGCTTTTACAACATTCCTTTCTAACACATTTATTTTTAACTCTGACAGAGACAGCTTCATGATCACTTATACCATCTATCACTTCAGTTTCCCTATTTGAGCTCATCTGGTTTTATCAGCACCACATCTAGAATATTTTTCACTCTAGTTGGTTCCATCACTTTCTGATTCAGCTATCTTTCCCATAATAATTTATTCTCCATTTGTTGGTCATGCTTTCTGTCATTCACATTACATTCCCAGTTAACATTTGGCAAGTTCAGATCACCCGCTACAATAACATTTCTCTCTGTATCGTTCTCCACATAGCTGAATATCTTATCAAATAATTCCAGGTCTGTACACCCCAAAAACATCAAGTTTCTTATTGTCTTTGGGGATGAGTCTTATACCTAGAATTTCATATTCCTCATCCTTGACTTTTTTATAGCTTACAAATTCTTCTTTCACCAGTTCCCTTAATGCCCCTTAATGTCTTTGGTCTCGATAGCAGATATTAAAATTTTGGCCTGTTTGACCTACATAGCTTGCCTGGCATTAATCAATTTGATCTACATTTGTGAATGTGTTACATTTTATAAGTTTTTATATTAATTGGAACAACAATTGAATCAACTTTCATTATTTTTGCATGATACGAATTTTACTGACAGAAGAAATTTTTAATTACATCATCATCATTTATTACGTAGAACTGTTCTGACTTCATCACATTACATCTAGTGACTTCTTCATCTGATGATGATTCAACATGCACTTATTTTAATTCATAATACCATATATCATATGAGTGTGAATTTTATAAGTTTTGTAACTTTAAGTATATTAATTTTAACTTAATTCTAGACAGCTGAAGATGGCCTAATGCAGCCAAAACATATCCTGTTATTTTATTTATTTACACTGTTTATGCCCACATTGGAGCACCAAAATCAACCTTATACAATAAAATCTTCAAAAAATAAGTATATAAAAAAATAAGTTCATTTTTTAACACTTGATAATTTCTTCTTTTCCCAAAACTTCTTCATTCTAGATGATCTTGCCAACCGTTCTTCTGCTGACATAACATACTGCTTACATTTTAATGTTTTACGTGATAGTTTTGTATATTTGTTGTTTAGAATCTTCTTCTCTTCTCTATTTTCAATTTGCTCTGTAGTAATATTGTCAATTCATCCAAATCCATTTGTATTTCTCTAAACCAAATGTTTTTTGTTTTACTATTCCAAAAGAAATCAAAAAGCTGTTTTAGGAGTCTAAAATTTGGCAAAAGGTATATACGTCCAAAAATTGCAATCCTCCACTTTCTCATCATGTCAATAGTTGATTCACTTTCTTTGCAGTCCGAGTCGTTGGCTGAATGATCATCATCCTGGCCTTCAGTTCAGAGGGTCCCGGGTCGGAGATTTTAACCTTCATTGGTTAATTCCAATGGCCCGGGGGCTGGGTGCTTGTGCTGTCCCCAACATCCCTGCAACTCACACACCACACATAACACTATCCTTCACCACAAGAACACGCAGTTACATACACATGGCAGATGCCGCCCACCCTCATCAGAGGGTCTGCCTTATAAGGGCTGCACTCAGCTAGAAATAGCCACATGAAATTATTATTATACTTTCCTTGCAAATTACTGAATTGGATAAAAGTCTTCACTGGCCATCAACCTGATGATTTTTATTAATAATTGTCTGGAGAATTCTTCTATCCACTTTCTGCAGTTTGTCTGCAACATATACCTGGAACAGATCTCATGTTCCTGTCTCATACTGTATCCTTGCTTTGATAATTCTGTCATTGATTCTTCACTTCCTGTACATATTCCAGGACATCCTTTCTAATGATCATTCCTACTCCATTTACCACATCCTGTCCTCTGCTGTAAAACATCCTATACCCTTCCTTCAGTTTTCTTTCTCCTCTTCCTCTCTATTTTGTTTCATTAAGACCAACGATGGCTATGTTCTTCTCTTTCATGAAGTCTATCAGCCTTTGGTCTTGTCTGTCAGGGTTAGAACGTTGACTGTCCAGATTTCGATATATTGTGATACTGGTCACCAACTAGTCACAGCTCCCCCAGTACCTGAAGAACTGCACATTACCTACAGCATTTTTCCGAGGTCACACCATATTTAAACTCATTTTTAGGCTGTTATTACAATGGGTTCGCCATACTCAAAGGCATTTTAGAGCTGCTGCCAGCAGGGGTGATGCTTTTGAGTTATATAAGCCAAATGATTCTGGTGTATTACTAGGTTGGAGGATGAACTTGTGTGTTTACAACTTACGTGACAAAGGCGAAGCTTGTATGAATATTTATGTGTGTGTATTTCGAGATGCTCTTTCGACAATTGAGCATTTGTCGGATATTGATGATCAAATTATTGGTTCTAACTTGCTTACTGCTTATGCATCACAGGATGCAATGACTGCTGCTAACAAATTATACTGGTGCTCTAAAAGGAAGGCTAAATTATGGAGGGGACACGTACTTAGTGTTATAATAAATATTAAATCTGAAGAGATGTTGATTAAAATTAAAATTGTTTGGTAATGCAACATTATACTTTAAAGTTTAACCCTTTCCTGATTCCTATCCTTTCCTGTCTGACCAGGCTTGCCTGGGAGGTCCAACAGCCCTTTTAAGGGCTAAAAAATCAACTCTTAAATAGCTGCAGCTGCCCCTAACCTGGGATCAGATGCTGCTTGATGGGTTTAAGTGTCATTTCCCACACTGAGGGGACAGGTTCCAAGAAGGACATTCCAGGAATAATTAATGAACAAGGGAAGTGTGTATGTGAAGATCTTCAAAAGGCAGAACTATTTAGTCAGCAGTATGTAAAGATTGTTGGTTACAAGGATAATGTCCAGATAGAGAAGGTAACTCATACTAAAGAAGTATTAAAATTTACCTATGATAACAATGACATTTACAGTAAGATACAAAAGTTGAAAACTAGAAAAGCAGATGGAATTGATATGATTTCTGGGGATATACTAAAGGCAATGGGTTGGGATATAATACCATATCTAAAGTACTTATTTGATTATTGTTTGGTTGAAGGAGCTATACCAAATGAATGGGAGATGCTATAGTAGTCCCTGTGTATAAAGGAAAGGGTGATAGACAAAAAGCTGAAAATTACAGGCCAGTAAGTTTGACATGCGTTGCATGTAAGCTTTGGGAAGGCAATCTTTCTGACTATATTAGACATGTTTGCAAAATTAATGACTGGTTCAATAGAAGGCAGTTCAGTTTTAGAAAATGTTATTCCGCTGAAGCTCAACTTGTAGGATATCAGCAAAATATAGCAGGTATCTTGGATTCAGGAGGTCAAAGGGACTGTATCACGATTGACCTGTCTAAAGCATTTGATAGGGTGGATCATGGGAGACTACTGGCAAAAATGAGTGCAACTGGATTGGACAAAAGAGTGAATGAATGAGTTGCTATATTTCTAGAAAATAGATCTCAGAGAATTAGAGTAGGCAAAAGTTTATCTGACCCTGTAATAATTAAGAGGGGAATACCTCAAGGCAGTATTATTGGACCTTTATGTTTTCTTATATATATAAATGATATGAGTAAATAAGTGGAATCAGAGGTAAAGCTTTTTGTAGATGATGTTATTCTGTATAGAGTGATAAGTAAATTACAAGATTGTGAGCAACTGCAACGTGACCTCGATAATGTTGTGAGAAAGACAGCAGGCAATGGTATGTTGATAAGCAGGGTTAAAAGTCAGGTTGTGAGTTTCACAAATAAGAAAAGTCCTCTCACTTTTAATTACTGCGTTGATGGGGTGAAAGTTCCTTTTGGGGATCATTGTAAGTATCTAGGTGTTAATATAAGGAAAGATCTTCATTGGGGTAATCACATAAATGGAATTGTAAATAAAGGGTACAGATCTCTGCTCATGGTTATGAGGGTGTTTAGGGTTTGTAGTAAGGATGTAAAGGAGAGGGCATATAAGTCTCTTGTAAGACCCCAACTAGAGTATGGTTCCAGTGTATGGGACCCTCACCAGGATTACCTGATTCAAGAACTGGAAAAAATCCAAAGAAAAGCAGCTCGATTTGTTCTGGGTGATTTCTGACAAAAGAGTAGCGTTACAAAAATGTTGCAAAGTTTGGGCTGGGAAGAATTGGGAGAAAGAAGACGAGCTGCTCGACTAAGTGGTAGTACAGAGCTGTCAGTGGAGAGATGGCGTGGAATGACATTAGTAGATGAATAAGTTTGAGTGGCGTCTTTAAGAGTAGGAAAGATCACAATATGAAGATAAAGTTGGAATTCAAGAGGAAAAATTAGGGCAAATATTTATTTATAGGAAGGGGAGTTAGGGACTGGAATAATTTACCAAGGGAGATGTTTAATAAATTTCCAATTTCTTTGATATCATTTAAGAAAAGGCTAGGAAAACAACAGATAGGGGATCTGCCACCTGGGTGACTACCCTAAATGCAGATCAGTATTGATTGATTGATTGATTGATTGATTGATTGATTGATTGATTGATTGATTGATTGATTGATTGACCATCACCACCTAACAGAAATCATCCAACCAAAGCCGTTGGTCCACTTAGCGGGTTGAGTTATTTCTCACTGCCAAACACTCGGCACTGAGTCACTGGCTGTATGGTCTACTCTATTACCATAGCAAACTGGACAGGCCAAACAAGCCAGTTTGATTTTATGAGTATAAAATCATTCTTTCATGCATACCTGATAATTAAGTGGACACCTGAGAAAATGGGGAGGGGCTGCCTACTCAAGGCAATATATTTGTGCTCAATTCACCCAGAAGGACATGGTTTCAATTTCCTGTCAGGAAGTCAAAACATTTAGAAATGAGATTTCCATTCCTGAAAAAACACATGGACCAGAGGTTCCCTCAGTCCACATTAAAAGCATGAGTATCAGATTTATTTCTGTGGGCATGGAACTACCCTCTCTATCCCACTTAGTGCTGAGGTTAGAGGTAGTGGGAGCCTTTGGCTTATGCTCCTCCAAGGTCCTTCCATAACTTGTATGGAAATGGCTTTATTTTCATTTTACAAAAATAATAGATGTGGTGATAAAGGTGAGTTGATATAATAAATTCATGTGGTGACAATTGTAGGAGATATAACGATATGAGCTCTAAATATGTTTTTTAGACATGATAGTGTCCTGAATGCATACAGTTTTATAGAAAATGTGTGTCATCTATTAGTTTCTTTGTTCTTCACTGCCTAGTTCCAATTCCCTCCTAAAAGCATTCCTAATTCCAGAGGTGCGCTCAATATAATAAAACCTTAGGGTATTTAATTAATTATAAGTGGCACAACATGGAATGAACAACAATTATGTTAATGAAAACTAAATTAGTGAAATAATTACTGGGAGATTTTACCTCTTGCAATTGTGCTCGCTTCTCATTGAGCTTGTCCATCTGCAAGGCCAACTCTCCCTCGGCCTCAGCTAATTTTGCCTTCTTGGGAGCCACAATCTTGATGACTCGATCATATACCTCCATGGCTCGGATCCACTTACATATACCCTCACAAGCTGTTGAGACATTTCTTACAACATCAGGGTGGAAATCACGGTCTGGTATGTACCTAGAAGTTTAAGTCATGATACTAAATGCAAAATCAAACTTATATAGCTAAGGGAACAGAATTATCACTGATTAAAATAGGATAATTCATCTTCCTTTTAATGTGTCATTAAGTTTTCATATTAAATAATTACTCATAATATGAACTTAATGGCAACACTACCATCCTTTGTAAAGAAAGGAAAAAAGAAGCAGCATGATAAAGGTAAGATCACAGTAAGAAAATTATAATATGTCCAAAGAGACTGAAACATCTTAGAGGGCACAACACTCGTTAGTTTTACCAATAATAATTCACAGCCGGTCTCAAAAGCCAAAAAAAAAAAAAAAAAAAAAAAAAAAAAAAGGGCCAAGAGAATTTGTCGTGCTGACCACATAAGACCTCATAATCTGCAAGCCAACGGGCTGAGCAGTGGTTGCTTGGTAGGCCATGGACCTTTGGGACTGTTGCAGTATGGGGTTTAGTTTCTTTTAAATAATTCACAACATGGTGGGTAGATGGGTGGGTAGGGGGTGAGTGAGTGGTGAACAGCGGTCTTAAAAGTATATGTTTGATATATGTTTGTGTAAGTCACAATTGGGGATCCAAGGTTTGTGTGTGATAAAAATAGAGTAAAAAGGAATACATTACCAATGTGCAATAAGTTTGTGTCAATTGATTCACCAAATTAGTAAATAATTCAATTAATGTGATGTGCTACGAATAGAGCACTCGATATTAAGGGAATCTTCACTACCATGGATCATCATGGGATTTATAAACATCATGGTGCCATGGGGAAGGCTGGAAAGGGTGGATATTGGACTGGTGAACAACAATGGACATTACCATGATCAGCTAGGATGGAAATGTAGTCCGACCAAACCTGATGGAGTGAAGATTCTCTGGCAAGAGGAGCACCTGAAAATTAAATATTGTAAAATATGTTACCAGAAAATTTTGGGGGTATATTTTGTTGTGTTATTTATTTTAGACTGCAAAGTAGAGTGACTGATCTCTTTTCAAGGCAACACACAGTGTCATAGGTAGTAAATGTATTGCTTAATGAGCTTTTTCTTTGGTTGTAATACCATGGAAATGGTATAAGATAACATGTTAGAATTGATTCCAAATCTAGTTTCTGCATTTTTGGTTGTCGAATAAGATATGTCATCGTGTGGTGTCACTGCCATGTCATATTCAAATGCAGTTGTGGTATCTATACAGTGCATTTCACAAGGACCTGAAATCATTACAATGCTGGTAGATTCATGTTGTAGAGATGACTGGATTAAATATTTTCCAAGCTGTATGATGACTACACTCTATTTGAATGTACTGAAATGATGGTGCTTAACAAATGTTGAGAAGTCGTTCAGAAGGTAGCAGTATTAATGTATGAAATGAATCTGTTGTACTCTTAATTGTTAGTGGAAGTTGTATAGAACGAGGCGACATTTACTTCCTTCACTGGTATCTTAATTAAGATAGTGGGTATTGTACGGAAAAGGACAACATTCCCAGATGTAATATTTCTAAATGTAGCAGTGAAATTGTGATACATCACTGAAGGCTTTCTCATGATTACAGTTAAGATTTTAATATTCCATTATTTATCATCTACCCACATGTAATGGGGTCACAATTAAATACAATCAGCATGATCTTTGAAGCAGTGTCTCAAGCTTGGGATCTTGAATGTATTTACGATTACAGTATGCTGCATTTTACCCGTTCATCAAAAATCTATTAAGAACCTGGGATGTTTGTCTTATTTTGTGGTATGTTTGTGCATTGTACAGAGAAGACTACAAGATATACAGGCTGGCATCTTCATATTCAACTCGATAACCTTGTACAATTCTTTTACCTGTGGATCAATGTTGTATATAATTAGAATTGTTATTTGTCTCTTTGACTCAGCTCAGTGATAAATTTATAGGACACACTGTGCATTTGTGCCTGTTTATGTTACGAAGTGATACATTTCTGAGTTATACTGTTTCTGTTTAGGAATTAAATTACTTCATACAATGCCTCACAATGCACATAGTACTGGTTATGTCTCGGACAGGAGCCTATCAGTATAATCTGATTTACTTTAGGGCAACTTAAGAATAACCAATGTTTCGTTAAGGGACTAATTCACTGAACTAGTATTAACCACAAAGATAGAACATACTATTTATTGCACACGACGCAAAACATGATACATACACATGACTACCGCCTTTATACATCCCGCTTTTGTCTTCAATGTCCCATCAGGCCTCACACACCACCGAGTCCAAGTAAACATTGATATCCTGCCAGTGTCCACCATTTTTGAGGCCAAGAACAAATAAACATAACCAAATTTTCGTAACATCCTCCCACCTTTTAATCACATGATTAAAACCACTAAATTCACAACCAAAACAAAACAAAGCAAAGAAAAATCTACAAACTGAGACGAGATGGGATTCGTATCTTCCTCCCACATCTTGTAGTAACCACTCGTGGAACAGTTCTGCTAGAGACAGGCACAGCAGGGCTCTTCTCCTGGACCTCTTCTTCATTCTGCCACTCAGTAATGGGAGTTGCTTCCAGTGGATAGATGTTCTGCACAGGCCGGTCCAACTCACCACCAGCAGTCTTCACCTTGACCACCCTGATGACATTGTCCTTCCCAGGATATACAGCAACCACTCTTCCTAAAGGCCAGTCCATTTTACGTGCTCCATCACTTCCAAGGATCACTACTTCCCCAACCTTTAACTCTCGACGGGGGTTCGTCTGACCTTTCCCCGGTTTAAGTTGTCCTAAGTACTCTATCCTGAATCTTTTATGTAATTCTGTCCTCAGATGCTGCATATATCTGAATCTCTTTCCGTGGCTTATCTGATCAATGTGATCAATATCGGGCACTCCCACCCTAGGAATATCCTGAAGAAACATTGCTGGAGTCAATGCTAGTAAATCATCACTGTCTTCAGATAAGTAAGTCAACGGTCGGGAATTAATGACTGCTTCAGTGTCCATTAATACTGTCAACAGTCCCTCGTAATCCAAAGAGGAACGACCTAAGATTCGTCGCAACAACTTCTTTAGCATCTGAACAATACGTTCCCAAAACCCTCCCCACCATGCAGCTGTGGGAGGATTGAATTTCCAAGCGATTCTCAGACAACTAGCTTCTACACTCACTTTCGTCCAGTCAAGATCACGGAACGCATTTTCAGCTCCCACAAAATTCCTTCCATTATCACTGTAAATAACATTTGGTCTCCCTCTCCGAGCAATAAATCTTCGTAACGCTTGAAGGAACCCTGGAGTAGACAGAGTCCTGATGAGCTCAAAGTGTACAGCTCTGTAAACAGCACATGTGAATATCACTATCCATGCCTTTTCACCCCCGCGGAGATGTAATGGGCCAGCCAAATCCACCCCTACAATCTCAAAAACAGAAGCATCTCGAATTCGATCCTCAGGCAAAGGTGCGACCTCTGTGGTAATTCCTTTCACTTGGTATCTTCTACACTTGACACAGCCAGAAATCACCTTTCTTATGGTTCTCTTACCATTGACGATCAAAAACCGCTCTCGCAAAGTAGAGAGCAGAACTTGTACTCCAGCATGAGACAATTCCAAATGTTTCTCCATAATCATCATGTGAACTAGCTTATGGTTTGCAGGTATCAGAATGGGAGTAAGGAATAATTCTTCATCCTTTCTTCTTATTAACCTCGTCTTGACCCGAAGTAACCCACTTTCATCTTCAAACACATTGAGAGATTTGAGGGACGACCGCTCCTTTTCTCCAAGCATCTCTTGCGTCACAATCTTCCATAGCCTCCTTTCAGCCATTTGCAACTCTTCCACTTCAAGTTCCTTTGAAGTGTGTCGTCCTCTCCTTCCGGCTGTGTTGTGGATGAATCGCAAAATCCAAGCTGTCATCCTGACAACTTTCGTGTACTTTGAAAAATAATGAAGATACCATTTTTCTTCTGGTTTCGCAGAAACTAAAACAGTAGAAAGTCCTTTCCTTTTCTCTTCGTTGACCTTTTCTTCATCAGGCATGACATCGTCATTAGGCCACTCAGAACTGGGGCATCTCAGCCACTGAGGACCCTCCCACCATTTCGACATCAGGAGTTTGGTAGCGGAGCATCCCCTGGAGGGTAGGTCAGCCGGGTTATTCACTCCACGCACATGATTCCAACTATCAGGGCTCGACAATTGTTTAATTTCCTTCACCCGGTTGGCCACGAAAGTTCCCCAGACTTCTTTCCTCTTGATCCAGCAGAGCGCTGTTGTCGAATCCGTCCAATAATAAGTTGAAAGGTCTCCAATTCCTAAACTTGCCTTTACGGAGGAAGCAAGACGAGCTGCAATTGAACAAGCTAAGAGTTCCAACCGAGAAATAGTAGTTTTCTTCAGAGGTGCTACACGAGATTTCGCCTGTAAGAGTGTTACATTTGAATTTTGACCATCTTGTGATCGAAGGAATACAACTGCGGCATATGCTACGCCGCTCGCATCGCAAAATGTGTGAAGGCTCCAAGATTCCTGTGTTTCACAAGGTGCCATTTGTCTAGGAATTTTAATATCAGGCAATACGTTCAGTTCTTGAAGCCAATTTTCAAACTTTTTCCTCATTTCGTCCTCCATTTCTTCATCCCAGCTCATTTTCTTCCGCCAACTTTCCTGTAACAGCAACTTGGGTACTATAGAGACAGGGCAAGTAAAACCGATGGGGTCAAAGATGCTCTGGGCAGCAGCCAATACATTCCTTCTAGTGATCTTCTCACCAATCCTCAATACGTCAATTTGTTCACAAGAAAGAACATCTCTTGCTTTATTCCATCGAAGACCTAACACTGAAGTTACCTCAGAAGCAGATGAATCTCTTTCAGAAGAATTTAGCCATGTGTGCTCCCAGTTACGAAGATCGAACCGTGCTCTGCTCAGCAATGCAGTAGATTCTTCCATAAACATACATAATTCCTCCTCATTGTCCACAGAAGTGATGCAATTATCGACATAAAAGGAGTTTCTCAACTTTTCAGCTGTCCCTCGGTAGTCTGTACTATGTTTCAAGTGTAGATCTAACACTGCTTCCAGCAGAAATGGGCTGCAATTCAGTCCAAATACTACTCGGCAGTGACGAAATGCCTTTAATTCTCTTCTCTCTATATCCTTCCACCATAAGAAGCGTAACCAATCACGGTCCGTTTCTTGGACAGATATCTGAAGAAAAGCCTTTCTAATATCCGAAATCACCCCTATCCTATTCTTCCAAAACATCAAAAGAAGTGTGGGGATTTGTAGTAGCAAATTAGGTCCTTTCTCGAGGCACTCATTCAATGAAGGCGTATCCTTTGACTTGCAGGAACCATCAAAAACTGGTCTCACCTTAGTGGTAGAGTTGTCTTTAAATATTCCTCGATGTGGTAAGTAGTAACATCGATCTTTGTTTTCTTCCTCTGGAACCTCTTCAATGATGTCCTCATTTACCCACTCCTGAAACACCTTTCCGTATTCCTCAAACTTTCCTTCCTTGATCAGCCTGTTCGAAACAGAGATCAATCTCTTTTCCGCTATCTCCTTGTTGTTCCGTAGATACTGACGGCTCTCCAGCCAAGGTAACGCAACTTCATATCGGCCATCGCCATTAATTCTTACTGTATTTTGAAAGTAGTTACGTGCGGCTTCTTCCATTTCTTCTCTCGATTTGTTTTCCACTGGATCAGATATGCCTATGGTATCCAAGTTCCATAAGTCAGCTATCGAGGCAGATTGAATGAACAGTGAGGTTGTATATGGAGCTAGAGTGTCCTTCTCCCCTTCCTTCAGTCTGCCTGTCACTGTCCAGCCAAGCGCAGTCCTAACGGCTACCAATCCTGATTCAAGCTTATGCATTTCATCCATCAAAATATTTCTAGCAACATCAGCTCCTAGAAGAACCTCCACGTCAGTTGGATCACTTCCCACATCTGAGAGCCATATCTTTTTCTCTCTCATCTCCTTCATCCAGGGCCCAAACTTCAACTTTGGAATTTTACCACAAATTACCTTCTGATCGATTAACTGCAACGTTGTACTATATGAACCATCGCAGCTGCTCACCTTTACGTTGTACACATGGTGGTCTTCTTCACAGGTCTCAGCGCCTCCAAACAACTTATGAATCATCGTCTCTGTTTTCAAAGGTTTGTATCCCATTTCCTCAGCCGTCTTCTTCAAGATGTAGGATCTCTGGGATCCACTGTCTATCAATGCCCGGACCTTCTTCTGTTTCCCCTTATGTGTCAGCTTGATACACAATGTTTGAAGAAACACCTCCTTTGTGGCACTCTGAATGTTCATGGAGATATTGCTCTGGTTTTCCCCACCTTCCCGAGTTCTAGGTTCAAGTTTCTCTTCAGCCCCTTTCACATTTAGTTTATGGCACATAATAACAACATGAGGGTTAGTGCACAAGGGGCATCGAATGTGTGCCTTGCAATTCTTGGCTCTGTGCCCTAACTTCAGACATGCAAAACAACAGTTTTCTTTGGCTAGCTTGTTACGTTTTTCTTCCAAGCTCATTTGTTGAGCAAGATGACATTCCTTACTCTCATGTGGTTTACTGCAAAACACACACTTTCGCTTCTTGCCATCGAATTTCGCAGAGAACAATGAACTTGCAGTTGGTAGCGATGTATCTTCAGAAATTTTCCCTCTTCCCTTCTCTTGTTTTTTCCTATCGGCTAAACCGAAACCTGCCTGCGCAAAGGTAATCCTTTCTTCTCCCTCCACTTCACGTTTAAGGAAATTAAGAAGAGTCTCCAGTTTATCTTTATGTGGACTGATAAAATCTTCATTCCCTGACGATTGATTTCTGAGCCATACCCTTAAAACATCTTCAGGTAAGCACGATTCTACCAGGGGGAACAACATTGACCCATATTTATCTCTGGTTACACCTATGGATTCTAATGCTCTTAACTTGCTCTCTAGTGTATCATACAAAGCGGCTATCCCTGATTTATCTTTCTTGTGGGACACATTCTGGATAACTAACCCAATAAGCTCCCTAACGTAATACTCAGTCAAAAGATCTTCACGTCCAAAGCGTTCCTTCATACACTCTATAACCTTTGGATAGTTTTCGGCAGTGGCAGGGAAGCTATTTACCAGCTCTCTGGCTCGACTGTCAGGTTTGGTGCACTGAATAAGATACTGAAATTTATCTTCAGATTCTATATCACAATCATCATGGATTCTTTTAAACATGCTCCAGAATCCGAGCCAATCCTTTATTTCCCCCCCAAACTTGGCTAGTTCCAACTTAGGTAGTTTTAAATTCTTTTTAGCTGTAGATGAAATATCCGATCTGTGATCTTTAACTATGCCTACATTTTCAGTACATAAATTCGTCATCTTTAACTTAACTTCGTCCATATTGTCTCTATATGTTTCAATTGCCTCGTACTCACGGTTATAAACATCGTCCTCTTGTTCCAATGTTAGTTCTAATATTTTTTCATCTAGTGGGGAAAGGTCAGCACTTAACCTCTCCAGTTTCATCAGCATCTTCTGTGCCGATTCCAGCTCAACTACTTCACTAGTTAAACTTCGCATTAGTTCGTTATACACCTTTGTAAACGACGCCCGAATTGGTTTACGTTGTTTCACTAATCTTTCCATGGTCGTGTGCCGGTATTTTTCACTGACAAAAGAAATCTTACGTACCGTATTTTATCGCAACTTTTCTTACTGTACGCGTTATTATCACGTCGGGGTCACCATATTGTTTCGTTAAGGGACTAATTCACTGAACTAGTATTAACCACAAAGATAGAACATACTATTTATTGCACACGACGCAAAACATGATACATACACATGGCTACCGCCTTTATACATCCCGCTTTTGTCTTCAATGTCCCATCAGGCCTCACACACCACCGAGTCCAAGTAAACATTGATATCCTGCCAGTGTCCACCATTTTTGAGGCCAAGAACAAATAAACATAACCAAATTTTCGTAACAACCAACATGATAGAAATCGAATAGAATTTAAGACTGCTCAGTTTTCTTTTACTTGTACCAATTATACCCAATGAATGGAGAGTTGCTATAGTAGCCCCGGTGTATAAATGAAAGGGTGATAAGCGTAAAGCTGAAAATTACAAGCTGGTCAGTTTGACATCCAAACAGACTGCAAGTAAGATATGGGAAAGCATTCTTTCTGATTATATTAGACATGTTCACAAAATTATTGACTGGTTTGATAGAAGGCAGTTCAGGTTTAAGAAAGGTCATTCGACTGAAGCTCAACTTGTAGGATTCCAGCAAGATATATCCGATATCTCATATTCAGGAAGCCAAATGGACTGTATTGCGATTGACCTATCTAAGGCATTTGATAGTGTAGATCAAGGGAGACTACTGGCAAAAATGAGTACAACTGAACTAGACAAAAGAGTGACTGAATGGGTGGTTATATTTCTAGAAAAGAGAACTCAGAGAATTAGAGTAGGTGAAGCATTATCTGATCCTGTAACTATTAAGAGGGGAATTTCTCAAGGCAGTATTATTGGACCTTTATGTTTTCTTACATATATTCTGTAAATGATATCAGTAAAGAACTGGAATCACAGATAAGGCTTTTTGCAGGTGATGTTATACTGTATAGAGTAATAAACAAGTTCCAATATTGTGAGAAACTACAAAGAGACCTTGACAATGTTGTGAGCTGAATATTATATATTAAGGATCCGTCTTATCAATACAATACCTAGTTTATTATCTAACACACATTCATATACAAGTTCGTGTTTAGAGAATATAAGAATATTCACCTCTTCAGCTTCTGGTTAAAGTCACTTAAGCACATTAGAATTGTTAAACATTGTACAATTTAACATAAGACTGCCCACAAACAATCCCCAGTTAAAAATGTATTAAAATTTCAAACATGAATAAAGATTCATGTTGTGTCATGATCCTTATCATCAGGGGCGAATGCTGGTCATGAAAGTCAGGCTTGCTCTTCCATTTGTGAAAGTTGGTGGGGTGGGACATGCATAGTTCTGAATGAATAAAATTTATAAACCCAATAATTGCTAAATCACATGAACATTTTAATCATCAGTTACATGAACATGCATTCAAACTGGTTATGTCACACCTTCAAGAATGGCCAAAAGAATAACAATCAGACACATTTTATAATTATTAACAAATCATGACAAGCCAGTGATGATATAATTTAAACAAGTAAACGTCAAACTATGTACACAGAAAAATGGCAACTATTTATTAGATCTTCCTACTTGAAAACAAACTCTACTCTGTGGCTTCTCTTTACAAAACCATCAATAACTTCATCATAGAAAGAGGACTGTAATCTAGTTTTTGCAACCAATCCTTTTTCAATCGACAACATAGCTAATGATGATAGCCTTTCCTGACCTTGAGTCGATCTGCAATATGTATTAATACGTCTCAGTGTTGAAAAAGAACGTTCTGCAGAGGAAGTAGTAGCAGAAATTGTTGCTACAAATTTGATGAGCTTGAAAATTTCTGGCATACCCATGTACAATTTATTAGTATGCATAAACTGCATTAAGTCTGAAATACTTTCCTCTTTAAAATCAGAAGATGAATACATCACACTTAATTCGGTTTTTAAGCAAACAATGTCGAAAAATGACCCATGGGTCTTTTCTAGGGCAGTAACATCACTTTCTTAAAACCTGTTTTCTGTGCTTCTCAAACAAATCACAATCCAACAGCGAGAAGAACACAAATTTCTTTATGCATTTAAAACACTCTCCTATTTGGACAAGTACATTGTCAATAATTTCATTGAACAGACGTTTGTATTTTGATTTTTCTGGTTCATCACTAATTCTTCGATTTTTAGAGCACGGCTGTCCTCCATAAACATCAATTTCAGTATCAACATGTCCAAACAAACTATCAAAGTCTTCATCTCTCATGGACTGGATATTTAAAAAGAGCTCCTCAATCTTCTTGCCACAGTAATGAATATCCAGACTTTTTGTTTGTAAAATACTGAACACAGTATCGGAGAATGAAAAAATCTTGGAGAACACTGCCAGCAGAAATCTAGTGTTGAACTTAAGTAAGGAGAACAAAAATCCTTGTGCTTTCAATATAGTGTCTTCATCCCAGTCGTCTGAAGTATCCTGTACATGTTGAAAGAATTTCACCAGCTTATCATAATATTCCTTCACAGTATTAATAAGACATGAAGCAAAATTCCATCTCGTTGGTACTACTGTTGGCAACTTCTTCTGAACAAAATTTCGAAGAGCAGCTGTTCTCTTTGTAGACTTTGAAAAAAAACCAGAGTCCTGACATTGGAAGAAAATTGTACATTCTTTGATTTTTGAAGCAGACTGCTGTAGTGTTAAATTCAATAGGTGGCTATAACAATGCACAAATGTTGCATATGGATACTGGTCCTGAAGTAATTTATTAAGCCCATTCACATGACCGGCTAAGACAGCAGCACCGTCATATGTTTTAGCCACAATCTTTTCCTCACAACTGAACTCTTTTAAAATAGCACGAACATGATTTAAGAGGGCTCCAGCAGTGCGATCTTTACTAACGTCAGCAAAACCAAGAAACCTCTCTTGAATTTCACCACTTTCATCTACAAAACGGAGTAAAGTAGAGAGTTGTGACTTATTAATAATATAGGATGTTTTGTCCAACATTATTGCCACAAAAGTTGCTTGTTTAAGCTCCTCGTTTATTCTTCTCACAATTACTGAACTTATTTCTGCTATTAAATCATTTTGGATTGCAGACAACGTCCCTCTAAAAATGGTGGAGTCTTTCAGATGAGCTGCCAGAAGAGGATCATATTCACTTATAATTTGTAGAAGTTTGATGTAATTCCCTCTGATTATGGAAGTTGCAGACTCGTCATGTCTGCAAAATGGTAGTTCCTGTTTTGCTAAAAAAACACACTGCATCAATCAGTCGTTTAAGTATGTTACGATTTTTCTTTACCTTTTCATTATGAAGTTGGTCACTGATGCGTTTCTGTTCATCCAGCTGGTGGTCGATCCTTGTACGCCCAAAGCTATTTAACTGCAAGAAACACTTCATATGGTTTGCAGATTTCTCATGTCTTGTAATGGACAGTATCAAGGTGTTCAAATTGTAAAAGCCACTTTTACACCATACACCGTTATCAGCAGAAAATAGTAAACACGGCGAGCAAAACAGTCTATTCAGTTTCTTGGACCCTGTCAACCAGTGCGTATTATTATCTTGAGATACAGAGAACATACGTACATATTCTCTTTTTTTCTCCCTGTGCTGTGTCTTTAAATCTGGCAGTGCCATACAGGGCCTGCCATTCTTAATAATGTCTGTTTTTTCTTTGATAGTCCTCTGAGAAAATGGATTTGATAACAAGCTGTCAATAATGCACGGTTCGGAACCCACTGCAGCACGTCAAATCATTCAGAATAGATGATCAGGAACTTACAGTACATTACTCACTGACACAACACACTAGATCTGTAGCTCTCAGACCAGAGCTTCCAACTACACATTACAAACGTGACAGCTTTCAACCGGCCTTGGAGAGAAGAAACCTGTGCACGCATACATTTCTTGATGTGTCGACAGTTCCGCTGAAGCTGAAGACATGAGCAAGCCTCGCTGGACTCGCCAAGATATATGTAACATGCGATTTGTATAATGCAGATCTATTACAGATACGGTACATATTGTAATTTTTTTAACTCGCCTGCTTTAGAAAAATATTGTGGTTGCACAGCAAGCGTAGCATGCTTGGAGAAATCGCCCCTGCTTATCATATAAAAATCATCTGAATGAAGTTCATTACATGTAAGTGGAAAAAGCCCAAAGAAAGCAGCACAATTTGTTCAACAATTTTCAACAAAAGAATAGCATTACAAAAATATTGCAAAGTTTGTGCTGGGTAGATTTGGGAGAAAGGAGAAGATGAGCTGCTCGACTACGTGGTATGTTCCAAGCTGTCAGTGGAGAGATGATGTGGAATGATATTAGTAGACAAATTTGAGTGATGTCTTTAAAAGTAGGAAAGATCACAGTATGGAGATAAAGTTGGAATTCAAGAGGACAAATAGGAGCAAATATTCATTTATAAGAAGGAGCGTTAGGAATTAGAATAATTTACCAAGGGAAATGTTTAGTAAATTTTCAAATTCTTTGCAGTTATTTAAGAAAATACTAGGTAAACAACAGATAAAGAATTTGCCACCTGGATGACTGCCACAAATGCGGATCAGTGTGATTGATTGATTTATTATATTTAATAATAACTTTATTTGAACTTTGCCTCCCACAAGGCCAACCCCTCGTCCACGTCGTGGGAGGTGGGCAACAGCATGAAGTAGGCCTGTAGGGGTGATGTACAGTGGGGACTGTGTGTGCCCCATGACCGCTACGGTAGCTGTGAAGGCCCTACAGGAACCCTGAGAAGTGACGGCTAACGGGGCTCTGGTGTAGACCTCAATGGCAGCAACGGCGGAGAAGGAGTCCCTTGGTATGGCGAAGCTAGCGGATGAGGCAACCCATCTTCTTGGGGATAAATAAAAAAGAAACCACTGCCTTGTGGTAAAGATGGATCTTTAAAGGCTAAGGGAGATAACCCCTACAGAAAAATCCTGCAGTCTAGCTCAGACAGGAGGCAGCCTCTCCACTGGACTTAGGGTGCTGTGGGCTAATAATTTGCACACCTGAATTAAACTTATTACAGAAACCAGACGAAATTTATGCCGGCTGGATTTTTAAGAGATAACTTTTGTAATGAAATACAGGACACAAATCGGATTCTGGAATGTGAAAACTATGTATGAAAGTGGCAGACTGAGAGAAGTAATGGCAGAAATAAAAAGGTATAAACTGGAGATACTTGGGTTGAGTGAAACAAGATGGACAGGCTATGGAGAGGTGAGGACAGAAGAGGGAGGTGTCTTCATTTACTCTGGAAGAGAAGAGAATGATCAGCATTCAAGTGGAGTGGGTGTCTTACTCACAAAGAAAGCAAAAAATAGCATAATGGAATGGACCCCTGTATCACACAGGACAATTACTGTACGAATAAGAACCAAAGTTAGACCTGTGACCATAATACAGTGTTATGCGCCAACAGAGGTAGCAGAAGAGGAAGAGAAGGAGGAGTTTTATGATAGGCTGGCATCAACACTGGCAGGGATAAAGAAGAAGGACATTGTGGTATTGATGGGAGATCTAAATGCAAAAATCGGTAATGAAAATGAAGGAAGAGAAATCATCACGGGTAGACACGGAACAGGAGAAGAAAATAATAATGGCCAGAGATTCATAGACCTATGCAGTAATTTTGGATTGGTTATAGGTGGATCATTGTTTCCACATAAGAACTGCCACAAAATCTCATGGGCGTCACCTGATCTCCGGACAGAAAACCAAATTGATCACTTGGCAATAAGTAAAAGATTGAGACATTCACTCTTGGATGTGAGAAATAATCATGGAGCAGATGTTGGGAGCAACCATCACCTTATGATTGCTGATATTAGATTGAAGGCGGCAGCACCAGTAAAACAGACTGCAGCACGAATGAAACATTTCAACTACGGGAAATTTGATACATTTGAAGAACAGGTTTGAAGCCCTCGCCGAACAACCAGATGAAGATATAAATACTAAATGGAACACAATCAAGGAACTCTTTCATGACACATGTGAAAAGATAGTGGGCTACAGAGAGTCAGGGAGGAAAGAATGGACATTGGATGACACCTGGGAATCAACCCAAAAGCGAAGGGAGTGAAAGGCACTTGTCAACTCCAGTAGAACAAGAAACCAGAAAGCAGTAGCAATGGAAAAATACAGGGAGGCCAATAAGGAGGTTAAGAAGAAAGTGAGGAGAGATGAACAAGTGTTTACAGACCAACTGGCAACATAAACAGAAGAATCAGCAAGAGTTGGCAACATCAAAGAAGTATATGCCATTACGAGAAAGCTTTCTAGGAGGAAATTTTCAGGGCAGAAACCAGTCAGAGATGCAAACGGAGTAGCCTTGACATCTGAGACACAACAACTCGAAAGATGGAGACATCACTTCATGGAAGTACTCAATAACCTTGGTGAGGAATCGAGAACTGAAGAAATTGAAAACATTTTGGAGGATCTAGACATCTCGGTAGAACCACCAACACGACAAGAGATTGCACAAGCAGTGAAACAAATGAAGAGTGGCAAAGCACCAGGTGTACATAACATTATCCCAGAAGCCCTAAAGGTAGATCCAGATTTAACAGTGGAAATCATGGAGCCACTTCTAACACTAATATGGAACGAAGAACACCTTCCTGAGGAGTGGAAGAAGGGTGTCCTCGTCAGGATACCAAAGAAGGGTGACCTTTCAGATTGCAATAACTGGAGGAGAATAACGTTGCTCTCATAAGGGTGAAAAGTGTTGTCAAGAGTCATACTGAACAGAATAAGCATAGCCGTTGACAGGAGACTACGTCAAGAACAGGCAGGTTTCAGAGAAGGTCGATCTACTGTGGATCAGATTAACACACTAAGGCTAATCATTGAACAATTTGCTGAGTATCAGACATCTCTGCATATACTTTTCATTGATTTTGAAAAGGCCTTCAACTCTGTCAACCAGAGGAAAATGTGGAAGGCTATGGAAAAGTTCGGAATTCCACAAAAGATAGTCCGTCTTACACAGGCAATGTATGATGGATATACTTGTCAAGTAGAACATGGAGGGAAGCTCTCTGAACCTTTTGCTGTAAAATCTGGAGTAAGACAAGGATGTCTACTGTCGCCAATCTTGTTTATCATGACAGTGGATTGTATGCTGAGAGAGGCAACGAATAGAAAGCGTGGCATTCAGTGGTGATTAAATAACCGATTGGAAGAACTGGATTATGAGAATGATCTCTGTCTTCTTGCAGAATGTTTTAAGGACATGGAAATCAAACTGAATGACTTAAAAATAGAAGCTAAAGAAGTAGGCTTAAATATTAATAACAAAAAGACTAAAGAAATGCGCATAAGCCATTGTAACAATTGTAGCTTGACTCTAGATGGAATGGATATAGAAAGGGTAGAGGAATTTTGCTACTTAGGAAGCATGGTAAGCCAGGATGGAGGTGCTTTTTAGAGATGTGGTGAGTCATATAAATAAAGCCAAAGGAGCTTTTGCACAGTTACGACCAATATGGAGATTCCCACACTTTTGTATAAAAACGAGCTGAGGATATTCAACTCAAATATTAAATCTGTGTTACTGTATGGAAGTGAGACCTGGAAACTGACCAAAGACATTACCACAAGGTTACAGGCTTTTATAAATCAGTGTTTGAGGTACATTATGAGAATATGATGGCCAAACACCATCTCAAACAAAGACCTTTGGGAGGCCACAAGTCAAAGTCCCATACAGGAACAGATAATGAGAAGAAAATGGAGATGGATTGGGCACACTCTGAGAAAACCACAAGAAGGTATCACAAGACAGGCATTGAGATGGAATCCACAAGGCAGTCGCAGGCAAGGCAGACCGAGGATTACCCGGAAGAGAACCACAGACGAGGAGATTGCTGGAGTTAACAGACATGGAGGGAGGTGAAAGCATTGGTGGCAGATAGAACAAGCTGGAGAAATTTCGTCGAGGCCCTATGTTCCACCTGGAATGAAAGGAAATAAGTCAAGTAAGTTATTTGAACTTTATACGCTCATCCAGGTGATAATTATTTGAGTTATGGGAAGTTGTAATCTGAATTTTCATAGTGATTTGATTAATCCTATGTGTATTCAAACTAGAGGTGCAAAGTCAGTGATCATGTCATCATCATCCACATTAAGGCTAGGGATTATCTTTTGAACAAACTAGATTTGTATTTTACCTCTATATTTTATTTTCCCCCATCTTCAACAAACCCAAACCCTTATTTGTATACTGGCCATGACCTGAGTTTGAGAGTTCTCATACAGGTTCAATGTATGTTCATCTATTAAAGGAACCAACCTCCTGTATTTACAGGCTACTATTAAAACAAGATAACACATATCAACAGAGCCCAGATTTTTAACCACCAATAGGTTATGATGCAAACTAATTTAAATCAGTAAGGCTTTCCTTCAGCCTGATGACAATTATGCAATGAGATTTGCATAAATATTAGGGATATAGACTGTTGTAACCCCTCAATTTTATGCAACGCCTCATTACAAAACCGTATAGTGGGCTAGGTGCCACTTGCTAATCGCCAAATAAGTTTGCATTCTGACCTATCAGTGCTTAATAATCTAGGCTCTACATATCAAATATTAGTTGGGATATGGAAACAGCTGAACAGAAAATTTAAGTACGTATGTATTCTTACTTTTCTCTTACTCTCTTCATAATTGCTGGTGGAATGGCATCCTTGTTGTAAGTCTTCAAACTTTCCAGGAATTTCATATCTGCCAGCAGTTTAAGTGATGGTCCCCAGAAATCCTCAACGATCCTTCCACTGCCTGATGGATCAGGTTTACGATCAGGTTTGATACCTTTCATCACACACACTGCTTCCATCACCTAAATTTGAAAAATTAGATCTAAAATGACACAGAAGGCAAACAAAATTCAGGTATAAAAGCTAATGCAGAGGGAAAGAGTATAACTTCAGATAAAAATGTATAACTATAGATGAAACGTAGTCCAGTGCTAGGAAGGACTGTAAAGAGAAGAAAAATGGAAATATAATTCAGAACTTCTGAATATGACTGAATTGTCTGAGATGTGCACTGGAATGTAGCAAACACTGCTGTATTTATGTGGATAATAAGGCATTCAATGTAGAATTAAAGGAAACATATTTTTTGGAAATATGGTTTAACAGAACAGTGCTGAATGTGAGATGAAAAGATCAGATCAAAAATGTTAAGTTATTATCATGCGTTAGAGGCTGTCATTTACACTAAGAGTATTTGAACTTAGAACAAGCCATGCTGTGTTTTGACAAAAATATATCTGATAGCTGGTGCCATCACAAAATAAGAGATATAAAATATGTGATGCGATGTTACTTAGCAACCGAGGAGGCTGTGTGAAGTACTGTATTGATGGACGGCCATGACTGAGAGACATGTAGGAGGCTCTGTATCTATGTTTGTGAAATTAAGAGAATAAATAATTTATACCAATTTAAGTTTCATTTATTGAAAAGTATATTTATGACCATTTGATTTTCCCAAAAGGAAATCTGACACTATTTTTTATATCAACGAGCACAACAGTCATCTGCCGAGTTCAGTGCACATATCTGTCCTAGCCTTGGATGCAAGGAAAGCTTGTTAGTGAGTGAGTTTACTAATGCATGCATGTTTGTTTATGATTCATATGTGTTATCTCGGTGCAAACAGGATTTCGAGAAAGATTCCCTCGTGAAGAGGTTACAGATGATCCTCGTATGCTAGGTTGGGCTCATCAGTTGGTACCTAGCACACCTACCAAGACGCTGGTATGCCATTTATATTGGTATTATAAATTTACTCTTTCGGGACATATTTCGGATTTCCTATGGGAATCAACATCTATATTATCTGATAGCCAAGCAGGCATCAATTTTGGTAAAGAGACAGTCTCTCATAGTGCATTGGCACTGTCGGTGGCTCCAAGTAGCCTATGCAGTGGCCTCCACGGTATGCCCTAGCCAGCATCTTGGTAGGTGTACTAGGTACCAACTGATGAGCCCAACCTACCACACGAGGGTGAAACGCTGGCAACCAGGAATGAGTTAGCTGGAAAATTTGTAATGTCCAATAATGGATCATTTATATTGGTATTACACTGCAGTATTCTTCATCAAGGTGACTGAAATACCCCTACTTAATTCCGAGGCAATCAGTCTTCCAGGCAGCTAATTATTATTACCGTCATCATTGTTGCTGAACTCTGTCAACAGACAGCAACAACTGTCATGCTTGCTAATAAGAAAAATACTCCATGGCTGGTTCTTAGTTTGGAAGCTTTTACTCCACAGAAGAAATTATGTTTAATTTTGTCATTAACAAAGTGCAGGTTGTGTGCAAGTTGATTCTCTAAAAACATGTTGCAGAAATATGCCAAACAATGGAATTTCATGATATAAATTCCCAAATATAATAACATGCCAAAAGTGTTGATTCCTGATGAGAGAAGAGTTTGGTACAGTTTGACTAGAAAAGGTAAGTTGATAGGTCATGTCTTGAGACCAACAGTACTTAGGAGAAGTGTTTGTGATAAGATAGTGACAGAGGCTAAGGCATGGGCACAGTAGTCATTGGCTGTAAGAGAGATCACAAAGATAGCGTAAGAAAGAGTGGGGCTGACTGTTTATATCTTACAGCTAGTTTAACAGGATCATGGGGACTTGTCAAATACCTGAAAGGAAATTAGTGCATTTACATGGTGTCACAGCAGTGGCCAGGGTAGACTTTTGTGGCTAGGTACTGGGTCACCTTCGCTACTGATCATGACATCAAGCATTTGAGAAGGTAGTAAGACTATTGCTAAGTATAAGTGCATTTAGATGGCACCACAGCCACTGGCCTCTGAAGCTACTTTTTTGTTGTCCTAGTCAGTAGCAGTATGTTGAGCAGTACTGGAGCAAGTCTTTCCTCTACTGGGGCTGATGTCCTTATCTGTGTGTGAATTTCAGTGATACTGCACTTGATATTCTCAAACAGTTCATCAAATGAATTCTTGGATGCCCTAAAACAACGAAAAATCTCTTTACCATCTTGCCAAAGATCTTCGAACAGAGTATAGTCCTTTTGATGACCTTTCAACCAATAAAGGATGAACTTGAGTTGTTGGGTCTTGTCTATACTCATTTTCACTGCAACATACAAAGCAACAACTGAATATGTCCAGAGATATTTTAAATTGCAATTATTTTATTATGCATGTAATATACTGAAAAGTTAGATGCTCAATAATAAAGCAACAGCATTTAAAAATCCTCACTCATTGACATATTTGCTTCAACTGAAGCAAACCTCATAGTGTGACTGACATATGCCAAACTAGTTGCTGTCATGAGTGACTGTAGTGGCCATCGGCTGTGGTGTGTGCTGGCCACAAAAGCCGGCTCTTATACGAGTATATAGACTTTTGACTCAAATACCAAATAGAAGTATAGTTATAAATATTTTTTATATCACCTATTTCAACTGAAAATTCAGAGCTTCAGCAAATGAAGTTTCCTAAGGTACGAAGGATAATGATAACTAGAATAATAAGAAAAAAATATTATTTAATAAAATTATTCCTTATATATTAACCTGTGATTTAACATGATTAGTTTTTATGACATTTTTAAAAATTTCAATCTCTCTCATCACTCCAATAAATTATCTAAGCTCACCAGTTTCACTATGTATGGAGGATTTTTCATAGCTTTGATGATGGTAATGTCTGCAGGTTTCAGAGTGTCAAGTGCTGATAAAGCAGCTTCAAGAGCAGGAACTGCTTCGGCCAAGTCACTCTCACAGTCATCTTTGATGGCTTGAGCTGCAGCAGCAGCTTCGTTAGCCAGTGCTTCATCAGCACCCACGATCTACAGAATAGAAATGAAAACATAAGAAATTTTTGTAGGCAGTAGAAGCAAGCATGCAAAGACATACTATTTTAAAATCTGGATTCCACTAAAACCATATCCTGCTCTAAATGCTGTACCTCTTCCTTCTCCTCACCACAAAGTTATCCAGCTCCTAAGCTGTATCTCTTTTTTTCTCTCACTACAATGTTATCCAACTCTTAAGCTGTACCTCTTTCTTCTTCCACACTACAAGGTTATCCAACTCCTTAGCTCTTCCTTCTCCTCACTACAAAGTTATCCAATGCCTAAGCTGTACCTCTTCACTCCTCTCACTACAATGTTATCCAATGCCTAAACTGTACCTCTTCCTTCTTCTCGCTACAAAGTTATCCACCTTCTAAGCTGTACGTCTTTGCTCCTCTTACTACAATGTTATCCAGCTCCTAAGATGTACCTCTTCACTCCTCTCACTACAATGTTATCCAGTTCCTAAGCTGTAGCTCTTTGCTCCTCTCACTACAATGTTATCCACCTCCTAAGCTGTACCTCTTTACTCCTCTCACTACAATGTTATCCAACTCCTAAGCTGTACCTGTTCCTTCTCCTCATTACAAAGTTATCCTCCTCCTAAGCTGTACCTCTTCGCTTTCTCTCACTACAATGTTATCCAACTCCTAAGCTGTACCTCTTCCTTCTCTAACTACAACATTATCTAACTCCTAACCCACATTCATTCATGTGTATTTTTGCCACGTCATCACTCCCATGTTAGATTTCATGTAACATATTGTTATTGGAATTATTTTTGTTTAAATGAGATGAACAAATGAGTGGAGCATTCCTAGGTGTAGTTTATTAATACACATAACAACTACGGTATATTTAAACATAACATTTGTTTACAGTAACATATTATATTACTACTATAACCCTAACTGCAAAGTCCTTAAAATTTATTTCTGTTTATTTGGTGTTAGGGAAAGTGTTACAGCACAACAGAAAATATTATGATTGGTTGATTCTTGCTATATGGTAGTGGATGTAGGTGTGATGGCTCTGAAATGATATCATGGTTATAAGGTTTGTTTGTTTGTTAGTTGTGGTGTTGAAAGCTTGTTTAATTTATCTGCTACTCACGTAGAGCAAGGGTACATGTTATTTTTCACATGTATACAGTACTACACATGGTAAGCTCCTATTTCTTCCATTTATTTTCTCCTGTAAACTGCAGTCATATATGTAACTTGTGCACTGCTGCCAACGTGACTATAACCTGAAGGAGTACAGTCGCTTATGGATGACCAACGGTTTCGATATCTCAGTGGTTTGAAATTGAAGACCTCGGTGCAAGAAGGGGGCAGCTCCACTTTGTACTGGTTTTCTGTTTTTTATTGACATACATGAAGAAAAATATTCTCTCTGTTTGTGTGGAAGAACGATACAGCTCCAACTAATATTCCATAAAATATCAAAGGAAAGGAGCTGTAACAGTCTGTGGTTCGGGGGAAGAATGGGACAGCTCCCAGGAGCTGTGCCAAACAGAGTTCACTGTCGGGCCACTACAAGTGCTCGAGGTGTCAACAGTGAAGTTCAAAGATGTGAAGGAGTTAGTTGAAAAATATGTTCCCCCAGATTGCTTGTGGTTTTACAATGAACTGATTCAAGAAGACAATGATGCTAAAAGTAACACGAGTGATGTAGAAGATGGGGATTATGATGACAAAAAGAAATCCTGTCACATAACGAAGAAAGTAACTTAGTTTACTATTATCAAAATACAACATTCTTTTTGTCATAAAACAAACATGTAACCTACTGTACTATTTCCAAAATATATGATTGTTTTTGTCACTATTCTCTCCTTTTTTACCACAAAAACCATTAAAAACACATGTATTTGGAGCAAAAACAGGACAACTCCAATACATACATGAATATTTAATCCGTATATTATATGAAGAATAAATTGTTTTTACAAAATATCATTGAATTCGGTTTTTAAGTGACAAAGTCTAAACTAATGCAAAATATAAAAATAAAATCTTTATAAATAAATATTTAAAACATTTTTCGTTGTTTCTGCAAAGTTTTGTAAAATGGAGCTGCCCCCTTCTTGCACCGAGGTCTTCAATTTAGATACAATGAGTGTTTGTATTGTATGTTGAAAGAATCTTCCCAGGCAAGACATAAAGAATAAAGTACATAGCTGTGACTGTAATGACTCGGCTCATTTGAAATGTACGAACTTAGAAGTAAGTGATACAAGTTCAAAACAATGGAAGTGTGGATGCTTCAGTGATGAACTACCCGATGACATGGTACAATTCAAAGGATTTAATGTGATGTTGATACTGATTGCCAAACTTTATCTCTTATCAAACATATGTATTTTCTGATTTACCATACTTTCCCTGCTTTTCTTTTTATATGCCAATTGATTTTCTAACTGGTGTCAATTTGAGACTAATTTCTTTTGTGCTGTACATACTAATTGTTAATTTCTTTAATTTTCCTGTATTGCCCTTCTTTTTTCTTTTAAATGTTAAGTCAAACATCGATCAAATACAAAACGGGATTTTTGTTCCTAAACATCAACAGTTGGTAGGACTGGCCCATCGTTAGGAGTGGGAAGAGCATGCTGTTAGATATTTCCTACCATTTCCTCAGTAACGATCATGATCTCGGAGCAACGGGTGCATCCCTCCACTGTGCAATACATAATTATAAAATTTCTTGCTTGTGAAGGAGTTACAGCAGTGGAAGTTTGCCAGAGATTGACTTCACAGTTTGGTGATCAAACATTGTCAAGGACATGTGTGTGTAAGGAGTGGCAGAGGAAAGCGGAGGAAGCGCCAGTGAAAGCCAAGAATCGACTGTCAGCTGGCAAAGTTCTTGCAACCATTTTCTTGACTGACGAGGCATTTTGCTAATTCATTTCTTGCATGAGTGATGCAAAATCAATGCTGCTTACTACTGCAAGCTGTTGAACAAGGTGAGAGTTGCATATCGCCGCAAAAGACGAGACCAACTGATTCGACAATGCGCAGCCCCGCAGCTCTAACTGTCTCCAAGCTACAGGAAATGCACTCGACTACACTTGATCATCCTCCTTACAGCCTGGAATTATTGCCCTGCGATTTCCATTTGTTCGGACTGCTTAAAGAAGTTCTAAGAGGGCAATGGTTTGAAGATGATGAGAGTGTGGAAGACTTCATGCACAACTGGCTGGTGACACAACCCTGTTCTTTTTATGATGAGGGCATCAAAAAGCTGCCCATACGCTGGGACAAATGCATTTCCAAAACAGGAAACTATGCAGAAAAATAAATTGTAATTGCCTTGTGTTTTTTAATAAATGAATTTAAATAAGAAATAAAACTCCCATTTATATTTGATCCCCCCTCATATTTTAGATGTTACATCCACTTCGAATTTGAAAAAGTATTAATGTACTGTAAATTCCGATAGCTGCTTTACTGCTTAATAATGTGTATTTTTTAAAATTTTTAGATGCTATGTACTTCCTAACAGGTGTTATTTTTAATAATTAATGTATCGTGACTAAGCTACCTGTAATTGGAGAAACATCTCTGTTGGTGGTCTTCATACAAGTTTTAACTTCAGTCACTTTAGTCACGACTGCTGGAGTCTGAGACAGACTTAAAATCACAACAACAAAAAACAGTTTCTGCTGTATGTTCCTTGCATACAGGCTTGGAATATCTGTTGCTATCTGTTGTAACTGTTCTTCCTTATCAGGCAGCAAATATAACACATTGCTGGCATTTGATTAATGGGTAGTTTCATGACACATTTAATTTTTTTCTTCAGATGAATAGACAGTTTAACTGTCTCATCAAATGCGGCCTCCCAAGCATCAAACTAAGCTGTATAAGAAATTTCCTTTGAGACAACATCTCAGTAATATTTGTCTAGTAAATAATCTATCTATTTACTGCTCCAATGTTCATGAGACCAAAAAAACATCTAACTAAGCATCAAACTAAGCTGTATAAGAAATTTCCTTTGAGACAACATCTCAGTAATATTTGTCTAGTAAATAATCTATCTATTTACTGCTCTAATGTTCATGAGACCAAACAAATAGTAAGAGGTCAGCGATTACTTGTTCATGAAACTGGATATTTCAATTGCAAATGATCTACAACTTCCATGCCTCCTTTAGTGAGGTTCTAGAATATAAATCCTTCAGGTTTATGGTCCTCACCTGAATCAGGATCAATGGTGTCATCACTATGCATTGTTGATAACATGAGGACATTCTTTCTTTCCCTCTTTCTTTCTCTGGTACATATGAGAACAGTAGGCAATTGTTGGTAGGTTTTCATCCAAAGGAAAACGTACTACTCTTTACAGGCTTGTCCTTGACTGACATGCTCTGGCAGAATTTCTCTTTTATTCTTCCATAATATACTTACAAGTGACAGTCACTGATTAACATAAAGATCACTGGCAAGAGGTACAGACGTCAAATAATTATCCACAGTTATATTTCACCTGCTATTGTTGATAGGTTTCATCATTCTCATAACTACACTTCTTGCATTGTTTTGTACTCATGCAGCCCAGGTGGCTGTTATTATTAATTTCGTGAGGCTATTTCTAGCCGAGTGCAGCCCTTGCAAAGCAGACCCTCCGATGAGGGTGGGCGGCATCTGCCATGTGTAGGTAACTGCATGTTATTGTGGTGGAAGATAGTGTTATGTGTGGTGTGTGAGTTGCAGGGATGTTGGGGACAGCACAAACACCCAGCCCCCGAGTCATTGGAATTAACCAATGAAGGTTAAAATCGCCGACCCGGCCGGGAATTGAACCCGGGACCCTCTGAACCGAAGGCCAGTACGCTGACCATTCAGCCAACGAGTCGGACAGGTGGCTGTTTGCTTGGGTATATTTAAAGATTTATGGTATAAAATGGTCTGACATCACATAGTGTGTGTTTTCTTTTATGCCATACTTTGCAGGTTTATTTGGATATATGCTCTGAAGCTGCATCTTCCTTGGAATGCTGGAGCATTTCATCAATTGAACAGTACGTGTTTGCACTGTATTGTCCGAACATGATTTCACAAACTCATCAACAATTTCCCTTACGACAGCCAGATAATCGTATTGATTATTTGAATTTGCGTTCTTTTGCCATCAACCTTAATGGCCTGTAGGATAGTATGTAAGCACCTTTTCCTCATACAAGCAATGAAAAAGTCAGGTGCAGTCCCACCTGCTGCCCAGTGCTCGCTTGTGTTTGCGTGTTGTGCTTTCTTCACTCCAGCAAGGTACAATATGTCCTGGAATGCAGATATTTCTTCAAAGTTGCTTTTCGGACAGTCTCTTATGTTCCTGGAATATGCATTAAACGTTTTTTCTAACTGGAGATCCATGTACTCAACAATAAGTGCAATTGTAGTATCAGGGAAGAAATGCTTCCAACAATCCAATATATTTTTCACATTTTTTAGCAGATCTTTTTGCACCTGGTAAATGAGTCACAATATTCTGATGAAGCCTTAGTTGCTGGTACTATTTTGTCAAATGGTCTTTTTTTTTTTTGCCGGGCTGAGTGGCTCAGACGGTTAAGGCACTGGCCTTCTGACCCCAAGTTGGCAGGTTCGATCCTGGCCCCTGGCATGTAAAAGAACTCCTGCAGGACTAAATTCCGGCACCTCTGCGTCTCCGAAAACCGCAAAAGAGTAGTTAGTGGGACTAAAACAAATAACATTATTATCCGAATTGGCCTCAAGGGATGAAATTATTCGAATGTTAAGGGAAGACATTGAAAGTATTAAACGTAATAGACTTAGTTTAAATGGTGTGACTGAAGTGCAAACTGAGACATGGTCGGAAGTAAGTACGAGGTGTTGTAACAGTAGGCCTAAAACTAATCATGATCGGGGCGTAGGCCTAGGTATTGAATTAAGGAATAAGTTCCAGGTCCTTGAATCAATTACCTCTAGTGAAGAAGAATGTGTAAAGATTAATAACATTCCAGCCATTACAAGGAAGCCTGCACTGGGGTTGAAGAAGAAAGAATGTAAGGTAGTTGTGTACGGGGATAGCCATGGTCGGGGTATTGCTGTCAAACTTGGTGATATGCTACCGGAGACTGAAGTTGTAGGTTTTGTCAAGCCAGGTGCTCTGTTCAAAGAGGTTCTTCAGTCAGATATGGAAGAGATGGGAACACTTAATGAGAATGACTACGTGGTTATTATAGCAGGGACGAATGATATTGCCAGAAATGAAGCATCAAATGTGATTTCTGGGGTAAAGAAAGCACTTTGCAAATTAAAGACCACCAATGTAATATTATGTAATATTCCACATCGACATGATTTAATTGAATGGTCTTGTGTAAATAAGTTAGTTGATGATACAAACAGGCGGCTACAGAAAACTGTCAAATGCTTTCAAAATACAGAAATAATTGATATGAGCAATATGGATCGAGGATATTTCACAAATCATGGCATGCATCTTAGCAGAAGAGGGAAAAAGCAGCTATGTAATATGATAAGAAAGAAAATACAACAGACTTCAGGAACAACTATCACAACTAATGCCATACCACTGCTGTTCGATAAAGATGAGGAAGTTGCAGAACATTTGCAGGTAATGAAAGTAAGAAGAGTTGAGGAAGTAGTTGAGGTGAGTGCTACCACTAAAGAAGGATGCCTAGGAGAAGAAAATCAGCTGAAAGGGATTAATGTGCTTCTACCACAATCATCAGAGACAGCAATACCAGAAAGCACTGAGTACTCAGGGAAAACTTGTGAGGAAACCATTGAGATCGTCAGTAGCAGTCAGTTGGATGAACGAGGAGAGGAGTTACTGGAGAAGTTGGATGTTGGAGCACCATCAGGACGAACTGAAGGAGGGCAAGCTAAACAACCAGAAATAAGAACGTCAAGTAGGACAAGGAAACGACCAGTATTACTAGAGCAGGATTTTTTACGGTAAAAGGTAGCAATAGTTATAATCTAAAGGGAGAGCTAAATTTGTTCCACCAGAATGTTCAATCTTTAAGAAATAAAATTCTAAGTATGGAGGTTCTGTTGGCAGATAACCTACAAGGGTATGATGTTTTATGCTTAACTGAACATTGGTTGATAGAGGATGAGATTTCAAATTTTGTATTAGAAGGTTATGCTCTTGCAAGTAAGTTTTGTAGAAAGAAAATGAAATGTGGAGGTTCATGTATATATGTGAATAATAATATCAAATGTAAGCAGTTGAATAAATTTGAATATCTGAATGTAGAGGAGCATTTCGAGGCTAGCTTTGTTGAACTAGTGGATTATAAGTTAATACTTATATGCATTTATAGAAATCCTTCTAGTAATGTTGAAACTTTTTATAATAATATTGAAATTATTTTAGATGACGTACAGAATCATAACAAAAATGTAATAATCATGGGTGACTTCAATGTAGATTTTTTAGGGAATAATGGTGGGCGAGATAAGCAAAGGCTAGAAATGTTGTTTTCCTTGTACGGTCTAAAGGCAGTTGTAAATCAACCAACTAGAATATCTGGGGATACAAAGTCAGCAGTAGATCAAGTTGTATTGAATGAGGAAATGTGGAACTATGAAATAGAAGTTTATGATACAGGTTTTTCAGATCATTCTGCTCAAATTGTGCATCTAAATTTTAGGGTAACAGGAAACCATAATTTAAAAAATAACAATGTAATTTACAGGGAAACTAGAATGTGCAACAAGGAAAATATTTCATATTTTAACCAGTTATTGGCCAAGGAAACTTGGGAGAGTGTATATAGAAATAACTCAACTAATGAGGCCTTCAGTGAGTTTTTGGGTTTGTTCGATTATTATTATCAAGTGGCAATACCAGTCAAAAGGGTAATTGTAAAGAATTATAGGAATGGGTGGATTACAACAGGAATTAGAAATTCAAGTAGACGATTAAGGTTTTTAAGCAAATGTGTGAAAGGGAGTAACACCTCATCTGAATTGAAGGATTATTATAAGAAATATAAGAACATATATCAAGAAGTTTTGAAGGCTGCCAAAAGACTGCATAATGAAAATGAGCTAAAAAATTCTAAAAACAGGTCTAAATGTATGTGGAACATTATAAAAAGGGAGAAAGGTACTCTAGTTCCATTAAAAAATAATATTACTCTTACAGATGCAGGGAAAGAAATCAGTGATCCAGAAGAAGTTGCAGAAATATTTAGTAACTATTTTATAGAAGCAGTTCTGAGGTTAACAGAAAATTTTCAAACATCAGTGACAAGAACAAACTTGAATACAGTTCACAGGAATGTATCATCCATGTTTCTTACTCCTGTGACTGAGCAAGAGATAGATAAGGTAATAAAACAGATGGGTAAAAAGAAGTCTTCTGGATTAGATGGTTATTCAAACTACCTTATTAAATGCTATTACCAATACATAATCAAGCCTCTCTGTTACTTGATAAATTTGTCACTAACCACTGGTAAATTTCCAGACAAATTCAAGGTAACCAAAGTTGTTCCGATACATAAAAAGGGTAGTGAAGAAGATGCTGGTAACTATAGGCCTGTCTGCCTCCCCTCTGTATTCTCCAAAATACTGGAAAGAATTATGTACGATAGACTGTTATCATTCTTAGAGAAGCATAATATATTAGCTGGTTGCCAGAATGGCTTTCGTAAAAATAGATCAACTACCACAGCATTCATTAACTTTATTGAACGGATATATGACACACTAGATGGGAAGGGTGCATGTTTAGGTATTTTCTTGGACTTAACAAAAGCTTTTGATATAATTGACCACAGCTTGCTTTTATAAAAGTTATACATGTATGGAGTTCGGGGAATGGCTTATGACTGGTTCAAATCATTTTTAGGGGATAGAAGACAGATTGTTGAAATATCATATACCAGTACTGATTTGAGCAAAATTGTAATTAAGAATGTGTATTCCTGTGCCAGAAACATAGATCATGGTGTTCCACAGGGGTCAGTTTTAGGACCATTATTATTTTTAGTATTTATTAATGATATCGTCCAAATTGTTGATGATATTCAAAGAGTGCAATTAACTTTGTTTGCAGATGATATTACTGTTTTTGTAGCTGATGAAAGTTCTGAAGGGTAATATCCGGAGCTGGCTTGAAGATAATAAATTAATTTTAAGTAAACAGAAAACTTCTGTGATTAGATTTCTCCATAAGATTAATTTCAATATGGAAGTTAGTCCAATATCATTTGGAGAGACCATAATTGAGTACTCATCATCAACAAAGTTTCTTGGCTTGTGGATGGATGAATCATTAACCTGGGATAAACATACAGAGTTTATAGGGAAAAAGCTTAGTAGAATTTATTTCATGATAATATCTTTGAAAAATAGTTTTAATTTAAAGGCTTGCCAAATTATGTATTTTGCATATGTCCATCCCATACTAACCTATGGAATCATTTACTGGGGGAATTCACGATATAGCGAAGTCATCTTTAAGTTACAAAAGAAAATAATTAGAGGAATGGCCGGTGTCGGCAGGAGGACAAGCTGCAAGAAATACTTTAAACTTTATTTTATTTTACCATTGCCTAGCCTTTATATCTTCCATACACTTGTATATATGAAGGAGAATGTAAACAGCTACACCATAAACTCTGATGTACATAGGTATAATACTAGAAATAAACACAGTCTGCACATAGAACCACACAAAACTAAGCTATATGAATCAAGTTTGAGTTATGCAGGAGTACATTTATTTAATAAATTACCAGACTACATTAAGCAGATAAAACCATGTTCAAAATTTAAGAAAGAATTATTCAAATTTGTTTCTAACCATTGTTTTTATTCCATTGAAGAATACTTAGCTCTTGAAAATTAACTTATGTATCACTTTTTTTTTTTTTTTTATCTGTGCCTCTTTACCACATTGTATATTTCTCTTTATTTATCATGGCATGTACATTACTGTTTTATCCTTTGTTACTGTAAATATGATTATTGACGTGTCCCATATCACTGTATGATCAGTTGGACGAAATAAAATACAATACAATACAATACAATACAATTATTAAACAGTATTTTCTGTGATAGATTGTGATTTACCCTATTTGAATCTAAGATTACCACATTTTACATTTGCTGTCATCTGATCGATCAGATGCTATGTCAAAATCTTCATGCTCAGATGGGGGATCTGAATGAGAATTCCCAATGCCCTCAAACTCTTCTTCTAACCATCCTGAAATATTTGACCTGAATGAGTAAATTCATAATTTCAATATAATTGATCCATTACTGAAAATTATAAATTTTCCAGCTAACTCATTCTTGGTTACCAGTGTTTCACTTCAGTGTTCCTGTACAGTGGCCTCCACTAAATGGACTGGCCATGTGTCTTGGTAGGTGTGTTAGCTACCAACCAATGAGCCCAAATTGGGACACTGGGGTGAAATGCTGGCAACCAAGAATGAGTAAGCTGGAAAATGTATAATTTCCAATAACAGACCAGTTATATTGTCACCACTCCCATCATCATAATCGTTATCATCCTTATAAAAGGATGAAAATAGCTAAAATAGCTAAAATTATGTGGACTTGCCTATCACACACAACACGGATCAGAAGCTGCAGTCAACACAACACAACCATACTTATAAACTCTTTATATCACACTCATAAGGAGGAACTAACCAGAAATTGATAGTACATAGCACAGCACAGCACAGACTAGCTTCAACTAAAACAAGACTATGATTGTTGCAATCTAAGCAACGTGACCGGAACCCGACGCTATCACTCCTACATTAGATTTTAACTAACAAGACATGCATGTGTTAGGGAATATGCCTGTTGACAGCCTAATGACTTTCTGATGCATCTAGAATCAATAACATATGCTGACATAGAGGTTGAAGGAAGCATATTTCATACAACAAGGAGGTGTTGGCTAAACTACACCTATTACTACTACATACTACAAATATACCATTGTTAGAATTTCTTTTACAGCTGTATTTCTACCTTCTCCTCACTACAAGGGATCCCTGCCCTTAAGCCTTACCTCTTTCTTAGCCTCCACCACAATGGTATCCTGTTCTATTTTCACCATTAATTTTTCAGTTTTTTCTGATGTCACAATAAGTTGTGGCTGCAGTTGATGAAGCTCTTCTTGCATAACAGATACCTGGAAGCAAACATCATCATTATCAGAATGGATAGTAAAAAGTACAACAGAATAATTTCTGCAACCATTGAAAAATACATGCCTACATCACACTGCTATTCCTTTTTCTTACAAATAATTATTTTCATAGACTTTTTTCACGGAGCAATTTTCTTTAGTGATACGTACACCCTGTCCTTGTAGCAACGTTGGGAGGAAGTTGTGATAAATAAAACTACATAAATTTTAGTCCACTATCACAAAACATAACCAGTCTGAAGAAGTCAGTCTGTAATGGAGACTGAAAATGGAATTAAGAAGTCATTTTTCACTTTATACATATAGTATGTTATTGTTTGAGTCATCAGTCCATAGACTGGTTTGATACAGCCCTCCATGCCATCCTATCCTGTGCTAACGTCATTTCTACGTAACTATTGCATCCTACATCTTCTCTAATCTGCTTGTCATATTCGTACATTGGTCTACCCCTGCCGTTCTAAACGCCTACACTTCCTTCAAAAACCAACTGAACAAGTCCTGGGTGTCTTAAAATGTACCCTATCATTCTATCTCTTTTTCTCTTCAAATTTAGCCAAATCGATCTTTTCTCATCAATTTGATTCAGTATCTCTTCATTTGTGATTCGATCTATCCATCTCACCTTCAGCATTTTTCTGTAACACCACATTTCAAAAGCTTCTATTCTCCTTTTTTCTGAGCCATTTATTGTCCATGTTTCATTCCCATACAATGCCACACTCCAGAAACATCTTTCTAATTCCTATATCAATGTTTGAAGTGAGCAAATTTCTTTTCTTAAGAAAGCTCTTCCTTGCTGGTGCTAGTCTGCATTTTATGTCCTCCTTACTTCTGCCATCGGTAGTTATTTTACTACCCAAGTAACAATATTCATCTACTTCCTTTAAGACTTCCTAATCTAATATTACCTGCATCACCTACCTTTGTTCCACTGCGCTCCATTACTTTTGTTTTGGACTTGTTTATTTTCATCTTGTCCTCCTTACCCAAGACTTCGTACATACCATTCAGGAATTTCTTGAGATCTTCTGCAGTCTCAGATAAAATAACAGTATCATCAGCAAATATCAAGGTTTTGATTTCTTCTCCCTGGATTGTGATTCCCTTTCCAAGTTCCTCTTTACATACATTTACTTCCTTGTTTAATAAATTTTGGGAGATAGTGGGTTTGAACCTCACTGCCAGTAGCTCTGAAGATGGTTTTCCATCATTTCCTATTTTCACACCAGGTAAATTTATAGTTTAACTATAATTTACTTAATGGAGTAATAATGGATTTCAGAGATTCTTTCTGAATATTGTGACAGTGATAGTGTGAGGTGGCTAGTAACAATGCCAGCGAGAGATGTTAACTGAGATACAGCAGTGACAATGTGGACGAGACCAGCAGCGAGTAAAACAATATCACTGGCGAATTGTTAAGGCTTGTGAAAAGGAATCTTCTAGAAGAAACTGGAGGCTGAATAACAATGGTATGATGGTGAACAGGATGAAAAGTCAGGTTGTAATATTATTATTATTATTATTATTATTATTATTTTTTTTTTTTTGCTACCTGTTTAACTTTGCACTAACACATCAAAGGTTTTTAGTGATGGAAGGCTGGGAAAAGGATTGAGAAGGTTGTGGCATGGCCTTAATTAAGGTACAGCCCCAGCACTTGCCTGGTGTGAAAATGGGGAGCCACAGAAAACCATCTTCAAGGCTGCCAATGGTGGGATTTCAACCCAGTATCACCAGAATGCAGGCTCACAGCTGTGTAAGCCTAACTGCATGGCCAATATGCTTGGTAAAGGGTTGTAATTTTCACCAAGAGTAAAAGTCCTCTCAGTTTTAATTACTGTAATGATAGTGTGATAGTACACTGTGCGGATCACTGTAAATACCTAGGTGTTAATATAAGGAATGTTCTTCACTGAGGTAATCACATTAACTACAGTAGGTTGTAAAGAAAGGTTAAAAATCTCTTCACATGGTTATGAGTGTATAGATTAGTTGTAGTAAGGATGTAAAGGAGAGGACTACTTGATATGAGAACTGGAGAAAGTCCAAAGGAAAGCAGTGCAATTTTTGACTTGTGAGTAAGCAGATGAGATGCTCGACTAAGTGGTATGTAATATTTATTCAAAACAATCTTTGAAGGTGTCTACCTTTTCAATACAATTTATTTTTCTTTGCAAATAGAATATTTACATTAACATCAATTCAGTTGTTGGTACATACATAACCCACATCATTCCATCTTAAGCGATGGGTCAGCGAATGAGGCTTCTCCACCAGTTGCGGTCTCTGAACTTCTCTCATTCTTCGATGCTTTCCAAAGTATGTCCTCACTGTTGAATGACAATCTTCACCATGTCCTTGTACCTGAGTCTTGGTCGTCCTCTTGGTCTTTGGTGTTCAAGTTTTAGATCATACATTTGTTTCAGTAATCTGTTATCTCCCATGCGTCGCGTATGTCCATACCATCTCAGTTGCTGCGCTGTTATTCTATCCTGCAGTCTTACAATTTGAGCCTGCTTGTAGATTTCCTCATTACGGACTCCATCCCTCTGTGTTTTACCAATCATGCTACGGACAAACCTCATTTCTGCTGCCTGGATTCTATTAACATCTTTGTTTCTCATGGTCCATGTTTCGCAACCATAGGTCAGGAATGCTAGTTGCTTTACGTCGCACCGACACAGACAGGTCTTATGGTGACGATGGGACAGGAAAGGCCTAGGAATGGGAAGGAAGTGGCCGTTGCCTTAATTAAGGTACAGCCCCAGCATTTGCCTGGTGTGAAAATGGGAAACCATCTTCAGGGCTGCCGACAGTGGGGTTCGAACCCACTACCTCCCGGATGCGAGCTCACAGCTGTGCGCTCCTAACCGCATGGCCAACTCGCCCAGTGGGTCTGGATTGGTACGTAATAGGTTTCATATATGACTCTCTTACATTTTGTTGGTATTTTCTTGTTCCATATTATGTCTTTAACTATTTTGTAAAAGTTGCTACCTGCCTGAATTCTGTGGGAAATTTGCTTGTCTATAGAACAAGTATCGGAGATAACACTTCCAAGATATCTGAATTGATCTTTCATCTGTAGGTGTTTCCCCTCCATTTCAATGTGTCCCTTTGGCTGTCCATGTCTCTTCACGACCATAACCTCACTTTTCTGTTGGCTGAAGATGAGTCCATATTCTTTAGCAGCTTCTGTCCAGGAGTTTATTTGTTCTTGTAGGTCTTCTTTAGTCTCCCAACAAGCATATATCATCTGCGAACAAGATAACTTTCATTTTCTTACCTCCAATGGTTTGGTGAACTTTTTTCTCTGAATCTCGTTCATCACAGTGATGAAAAGAAGAGGAGACAAAACACCACCCTGTCTTAACCCAGATTTTACATCAAAGGTTTCAGTCATTCCTACAGGTGTTTTGACTTTACTTGGGGTATTTTCATACAAATTCTTCATCCTGTGTATCATGTCATCCTGTATTCCAATTTTCTTCAGTGTTTCCCACACCTTCTCTCTGTTCACAGCGTCAAATGCTTTCTTGATATCCAGAAAGGCTAACCACATATCTAGGTTGTGTTCATAGTATTTTTCCATTAACTGATGGACTGTAAAGATTAAATCAGTTGTTGATCTCCCCTTCCTGAATCCATACTGTTCTTCAAAGAGGTTCTCTTCAATAAGGGGTCTGATTTTACGCTCTATAATTCTTTCATAAAGTTTACCAACTTGAGATGTTAAAGGGATGCCTCTATAGTTGAAACATTTCTATCTCCCTTCTTATAAATTGGAATTATGATGCCTGTTTTCCAATCGACTGGTATGTCCCCTTCTTTCCAGATCTTACGAAAGAGTCTGTAGATCCAATGTTTTCCATAAATGCCCATAGCCTTGATCACTTCTCCATTAATTTCATCAGCACCACCTGATTTTCCAGTTTTGATGTATTTCCAAGCATATTCTACATCACTCCATGTTAAGTCTAACCCATTGTCAGAGGCAGACTTGTATGATATAGTACTGGTATTGTTTTTTGGTGTATACTGCATGCAATTCACATTTAGCAATTCATCAAAGAAAGTCCTCCAAGTCTCTTTGATCTTATCATCTTCAGTGATCAGACTTTCATTATCATCTCTTAGGTATTTGGAGTGTTCTTTATCTATTTTTCTATTTTTCATCATCCCATTTAACATTTTCTTATTACCATTAACATCCTCTTTCAATTCATCACACCACTTGTTCAACCACTTCTCTCGTTCTTCTGTAACAACTTGTTTTGCTTGTTTTTTAACAGTCCTGTATAGTTCCTTATTATGGTCAGTCCGGTCCTTGAAATATTTTTTGAACATATTGTTCTTGTTCAGGACAGCAGTTCTTGTACTGCCATTCCACCATGAAGTTTCCTTCCATTTCTTGTGCCACTGGTTCGTCCACATACCTTCTCAGTTATCTTTACGACATTTTCTTTCAGATCCTTCCATTCCTCCTCAACTGTTCTTTCATCTGTCTTTGGTTCTACTGTTTTGATGTTTCCTTGGAACTCTATTATTCTATCATTGTCCTTCAGCTTCCAGGTCTTGAGTTTCTTTACCTGTGTGGTTCTTACTTCTTTTAACTTGTTAAACTTGAAGTATCCAATGAGGAGTCTATGATCAGTTGGTGGTAAGGATGTAAATATTCTATTTGTAAAGAAAGATAAATTGTATAGAAAAGATGGACACCTTCAAAGATTGTTTTGAATAAATATTATATGATAGCTCAATACGGACCAAGAAAATGAGATTTATAACATGTAATAATGGGTATGTTCTGAGCTGTCAGTGGAAAGATGGTGTGGAATGACATTAGCAGACAAATAAGCTTGAGTGGAGCTTTTAAAAGTAAGAAAGATCATAATATGAAAATAAATTTGGTATTCAAGAGGACAAATTTATAGGAATAAGGGATTGGAATAATTTATCAAGGGAAATGTTTGATAAATTTCCAATTTCTTTGGAAACATTCAAGAAAAGGCTGGGTAAACAACTGATAGGGAATCTGCTATCTGGGTGATAGCCCTAAATGCATATCATTGATCATACGGAATGACTGATGGATATTGAAGAAGTGGGAATGACGAGCAAAAAGCCCTTATATTGTATTCGAATACAGGAATTTGGGAAGATGTAGATATCCTTGTCCTTTTCTGTTTTTATGTTTGTCCTTGTCTTCTCTTTCCATGCTCCCTCTTCCCACACTGACCTGTCATTATGTTCATCCTGTCATTTGTTTCTTTTTTTTTGTTCCACTCTCTATATTCAACTTGATTTACACTTGTTTGTTCTTTTCCAATACTGATATGTGTTCAAAATGTGTACTATCATGTGCCACACATTGTTTATAACGTTTCTGAAGATTACTGAACATTTTGATGAACAAAGGTTACTGCAAGGACGCCAAAAAATTACATTATATTCCTGCATAATATGGGAACATTTGTGGAGCACCATCTGTCTTGAAAATGATCCTTTCAACATGCCACATATGTAGGCATCTGGGGCCGTGAGATCCAGGGAGCAGGAAGCATATGGATATAGGGTTCCACAAAAAATTGGATGATCTCCGAAGGGTTATTCTCCTGCAGTTCAGGCTGTAGCTCCATCTTGCTGCATCCATTGTCGTTGGAGGGGTAAGTTTTTTGGCACAACAAAAACGGCACAAAACCCTTATGAATGGCATATTAATGAGGTCTCTGTAGACTACCTAGTCCACTGTTTCTGTACAGCATGCTCGATAACATAAAGACCAACATTCTATAACTGATCACAGCACATCAAATCGTAACCCGCACACTGTGTAGCAGTTTCTGTATAATGATACCAGGCCATTCAAACCCTAAAAAATGAGTTATTTGTCAATCAACGCAGCCATCAAGGTGAATATGACTTCCCTCTGGAAAATAGGTGTTGCAGAAGAAATCTGGATCCTCACACATCATGGACAACACTCGGCTGCAATACTGTAATTAAATTTGCTCATTTCTTTCTGTTAGATACTGAGCAACTTGAATTTGGTCTGCAAATCTACAGAGCTCTTTAAATATCTGTCGAACAGACCTACCACTCAAACCAAGTTTCAGCGATGTTCATCACAGACTGTACATCAGGTACTGCTACCTGTTGAAGAAGTCATCTATGATTCTCATTTGTGGTGAAGGTTCTTGGGTACACTGTTGTCCCCTTTCACTGGCATAAGACTGATCCCGTATAACAGAACTTGTCACAACAGCTAACACTGTTCTGTTATTTGGTGCCGCCAAATAAAATCGCTCCTCGTACTAGTTTTTAATGTGAAGCAAACTCAGCACATTCTGACACCCCATTCTGTATGACTGGAAATAATGCAAATAAACACAACACTGAATTCATAATATATCAAACAAATAAATAAATTAAATACTTTGTTGCTAGGGATAGACAAAATGAACAGTAGATGAGCAATAATCTCCATGTTGTTTGTTTTGCCACATCCTGTATTAGTGATTACTACTACATCAGCTCTAAAATACCAAGTTGGCCAGTGCAAACACAACACAGCCATGTTGCACCAATGTAAACACACATACTTGCCCAGCAGCATTGTCTAGCTTCTCCAGTCCAACAACGTAACGATCCCTCTGAAGTGTTATCTGGTCTATTTTCTTAGCAAACAAATTTTTAAAGGTCGTGATAAGCTCCAGATATGATGTAGGAGTCACATAATTCTTTCGTTTCAATTCATCATAGTACCTACAAAAAAAGATTCATAATATTAAGTTACAATAGTTCTCGATAAATGGTGAACTATACAAATTTATATTTATTGCTCAATGATTTTGAGATAATTATTGTAATTACTTGAAAAAAATTATGTTAAGAAGTGAGGGAGAAATTTTGAAGAAAGTTACATAGAAATAAAGTCAATAAAATCTACTTATTCCGAAACAATGTCTCCATCAACAACATTCTTTTATTTTTGACACATTTCATGTACTGCAACTATAATGTAATATACAGAGGTGATCATTGTTGACAAAAACACAATTTGCTTGACATCGCACCAACACAGATATGTCTTATGGCAACAATGGGATAGGATATTACATGTGATAAAATTCATTTTTGGGTCCATATTGAAAGTATTTGTATAACTAACACCAGTATGTTTTTATTATTCTCCCACCTATTCAATACAATACAATCTTAAAAGTTAGCACTTTGTCCTTATCAAAATGTTAATACACTGGAAAGTACATGTTTCGCCTATCAATACTAGGCATCATCAGCCATTTTTCACTTTAGAAATAGATCACATACCTGATTGGGAATGACTTATGAATACTGTTAAAAACTATGTCTTGTAAAATGGATAGGAGATCATTAAACAAATATTACAATACAAAATGTGGTATATTATTACTTAACAATATTTGTATTAATATTTGAGTCTAAAAACATGACAATTATTTGAAGATTACAACGTAGGTGGTGGGTTCTTGATATTAAAAGATGTTACAATAAAGAATGTAATGGAATGTACTTTCCGATTTTTATCTTTATTGTAACATTTTAATATCAAGAACCAACCACCTAATTGTCATGTTTTAGACTCAAATATTAACACAAATATTATTAAATAATAATATAGCATATTTTATATTGTAATATTTCTTTAACAATCTCCTATCCATTTTACAAGACATAATTTTTAACAGTATTCACAAGTCATTCCCAATCAGGTACCTGATCTAATCCTAAGGTAAAAAATGGCTGATGATGCCTACTATTGATAGGCAAAACATGTACCATCCAGCAGTGGCGGCTGGTGGTATCTGAAGCTGGGTGTTGCACCACTATTTTCAGAGTCACATTTTTTTAGCTTACAGAAGTAACAAGAAACTCTATTAGCATTAAATAATGAACTGCATTCCTACTAAAACTGTAATATATCTGCCAATTACAATCCAGGAAATAAGAGGATAATTATACACTATAACTACAGTTACTCTTAATAATAATGTTATTGGCTTTACATCCTACTAATGACTTTTTTACAGTTTTCCAAAACGCCGAGATGCCGGACTTTAGTCCCGCAGGAGTTCTTTTACATGCCTGTAAATCTACCGACACGAGAATGACGTATTTGAGCACCTTCAAATACCACCGGACTGAGCCAGAATTGAACCTGCCATGTTGAAGTCAGAAGGCCAGCGCCTCAACCGTCTGAGCCACTCAGCCTGGCACAGTTACTCTTGCCCCACTTCAATCCAAACTTTGCCCTCCTGTTTTGACGATGCTTGTTGTTTAAAGGGGCTTAACAACTAAGGTCATTGGCCTGCCCTCCTGTTTTTCATTGAAGCAAGATGTTGGTAATACTGTGGGTGGTCTGGTATGGCGTGGAAAATAAATTACCCAGCAAGTTGGCTGCGCGGTTAGGGTCGCGTAGCTGTGGGCTTGCATTCGGGGGATGGTGGGTTCGAACACCACTGTCGGAAGCCCTGAAGATAGTTTTCCACTGTTTCCAATTTTCACACCAGGCATATGCTGTCACTGTGCTTTAATTAAAGCCACGGTTGCTTCCTTCCAACTCCTTGCCTTTCCTATCTCATCGTCACCGTAAGACCTATCTGCGCCGGTGCAACGTAAAGCAAAAATTGTAAATTTAAAAAATGGAAATGAAATTATCTTTGCGAGACGAGAGAAAGTAGGAATTAAGTAATCTCCGCAAAGTAGCGCAATCTATCGGGGACATTTGGAACTGTTTCTCGATAGGGGACTTGCTGGTCTCGTGCAACTCCCTGAGATCGATACTAGCGAGCATGCTACCTGATGCTATGCAGAGGTACATTGCGCCGCACTGTCTGCTAGGGAGTTGCCGTAGGAAAGCAAACCCCCTGAGTTTGATTCAAACCCAGCAGCGTTTATTGGTCCATTACGAAGCATTTGTGCAGCGAACGATCAAAGATGGTTGATTTTAACATGTTTTAGAATATATGTTAGGTTTATTAAACTAAAACATCAGAAGAAAAGATGACAAGTGATGTGTAAAATTATTGGGAGTTGTGCAACACTGCAACAATACCACCCACCGCCCCTGCCATCCAGTGTATTAATTTTATGTTTAATTTTTTGATAAGGACAAAGTCTTAACTTTTAAGATTGTATTGTATTGTATTGTATTGAATAGGTGGGAGAATAATAAAAACATACCAGTGCTATTTATACAACGGGATAGCTAGCGGCCATGGCCTTAATTAAGGTACAGCTCCAGCATTTACATGGTCTGAAAGTGGGAAATAATGGAAAATCATCTTCAGGGCTTCTGATAGTGAGGTTCAAACCCACTATCTCCCAAATGCAAGCTGGCAGTTACGTGACCCAACAGCGCAGCCACTTGCTTGGTGAGTTGATAAGTACGCATCATTATGAGGTAAAGGTAGGGTGGGAGACAGGTAAGACAAGATTTCTGAATTTGATTCACCAAGTTGTCTGGACATTTGACCAAAGCTTTTTCTGTGCCCGTTTCTCATTCAAACAAGGAACAGACATTGCAAGAAATCATTTATTGAATGGGAAACAATTTCAAGGTAGTGAAGAAAATGTTATCAATGCTCTGTTCACTGAAAGTCCATTGGTCCAAGAAGTGAAGAGAGGAATAAAGCCATTGAAAAACAAAAACAAAACAAAAACCAGAAGTTTAAACAATTTCAAAGCACACAGACATAATGCAGAATTCATTAGAATCATATGTTTTTCATATATGAGTAGATACTGAATAAGGACAACACTTTATCAACCCATTGATAATTCAGTTTGGCCTACCCATTCTGTTTGCCTGATTTCATACTGAGATTACCATCTATTTCCTGATGTGAGAAAGAGAATCAAGGTTAAAATGTCAATCAGATCCTGCATTTAGCTTGGGTCACTACACAGAGAATCACAGCAAGGTCTCAATGAATGCTTAACATCAGATTAAATTATGGAGAGCTAGCAATCACATTAAGAGGAGCCCGTTTCAAAGTCTAAGAATATTCACTAGTCTTAAAAAATAATATAAGTTGTTCTAACAGTTTTTAATATTTTCTTGTATTAGTAAAAATAAACTACCAATGAAATAATTTAGAAACTTGCCTTTTTGACATGTCCTGTACAGTTGTGTGGAAATGCTTGCATAGAACAACACACTTTTCTCGTGTTTCATCATCCAGGTCCATTTGCTTCAAGAACATTTTAGCCACTCTCTCCAGAGCATCTTCTGGCCATGCAGTAAACCTGCAAACATTAGAATATATCATTACAACTTTAAGTTTATCTTAACAGCAAATAAATTAACTTGTGAAACACTTTCAACTGCTCTTGTCAAGTAGAATAATGATAGGATAAAAACAGTGACAGGTCCACTGCTTCCGAGTGACCATCCTTAGTAACTGGCTCCCAGAATAAGAACACTTGATATTTTGTGACTGTTACAAACATCAAAGTTGGAAAGACAGTGTAGTATTATGTCTTTATTGACTGCCTGAGGTATAAACATTGAGAAAGTCGCTGCTTTTAGATAAAATGTGTGTGTATTTCACAATGTAATCAAACAAGTGTATAACAATATTTTTGAGCCCAAGCAGGTTATACTGTCATAAATTAGTCTTATTGTTACACTGAGAGAATAGGAAATTACATGCAGATAATTCAACGGTAACATGCAAAGACAATAAAAATATAAAAAATAATGATGTTATTGACTTTACGTCCCACTAACTACTCTTACGGTTTTCAGAGAATATAAAAATAAATTAAAAATTACACATATGCACATATGGCTATGAAGTAGAGGGCAGATGTTTGAAAATTTTAATCATGTGATTATTTTTTGTAAATTATTCATGTTTGTATTTTGCGAGTCTTTTGTTTTGTTTCTGCATTAGTTGCTGTATATTGTTAGAGAAAATGGCAGAAGCAAGTGCAATGTATTTGGTTGTATTCTGTATCAAAAATGCTTCTGAGGTTTGACACAAAATGACGGAAAAGTATTGGCCTCCAGGACCAAAGAAATTGGAAGAAAAGGAAAGAACAACTAAGGAGGAAGAACTGAAATTTTAATGTGGTCCTTAGAAGGCTGGAATGCAAGAAGAAGAAGAAGGAGAAGAAGAAGAAAGGCAGAAACTACCTCTAAATCAAAGTTGAATGCATACAATTATTCAAATAAACAAGCTGTTTAATGAAACAAGAAATAGTTCTTATCCAAAGAAGCCAAGGCATCTGAGATCAGTTTGTACACAAGAGAATTACAAATGTGTGGCTAAGGAATTGGCATGTTCTCCTCACTAACTGAAAGTGTAACATCAACTATTTGTCACACTAGATATCAAGCGAACCAGAATTAAGAACATTATGATTGACTTGGAACTATACCCCTACTAACCAAAGCTATTATATGCACTAAATAAGGATGATTTTTATCTGCACCTTTAATTTGCTGACACCTAGCTGCAGATGCTGGAAGATGATTCTGACTTGGAACAGCATATCCTTTGGAATGATGAACCCAAATGTTATGTGTCAGAGTCTGTTAACAGACGTAACTGGAACTGACATTGTGAAAACCCAGATGTTACCATTCAGCATAATTGCCTATCTCCTGGAGTAATGGTATGGGTGGGAGTAACATACTAGGGCTTAAATGGGCTTACAATTAGTTACAAAAAGCTTCGTTATTTAAGGTTGACTTGTTTTACTTGTGATAAGTTCTAATTGGTCGGTACCTGTTTCAACTTGTTATCTAGTTATCATCAGCTGACAAACACATAGTTCATTGTATTGATCATTCTCTTATAAACTAAAAGACATTTATTAAAACATCTGACCCTTGACGAAGATTTTTAAAATGAATGTATCTTGGAAGAAAGGGGAATGTCATGTTAAAACCTTTACACATTAAAATATTTGACCCTTCTTAAGATTCTTAAAGTTAATGTCTCTCATTTAGCATTTATTTTAAGTTTTTACCCAACATAGGACTACTTTAGTCAGGTTTATGGAGGTTTCATCCTTTTTGAACATAATTTTCTTTCTGCTTCTGGAATCACTCTTTCTATTCTCTGCTTGTTGATTTTCGTCTATAGTCTAGTGTGTTTATCTTTCAATGTCTTAAATTGTATTTGATTTGTATTTTAAATCTTCTATTGTAATATGTAACTCTCTCATGTCTTCTTTAAGTTCTAATATTATTCTTACTCTTACTCTTCCATAATTTTTCTATTATTTCTCTGTTGACTGTTTTGTAGTGTTTCAATTTGGTTGCTATTGAGAGACACTTTTTATTATATGTATTCTTGGTAACATTCTGTGCTGTAACCAGTTTATCTATTTTCTGGTGACTGTATTAGATGGCCTAAGAATGATATTTGTTTCTTTTTCATTGTGCTAGTCACAGGTTCTATTTCTTTATAAACTGTTTCATTGGAAGCTGGTCTCCAGACTCCGTTTGCTTGATAATTTTTATTTAAACAGGTTCTCACTATTTTCCTTTCTAACTTGAGTACTCTATTTATTGCAACTGTGTTTGTTATTTTGAATAATGTTTCACATTCATATGTAATTTGTGACCGGGTGACTGTTTTCTAGTGTTTCAATTTGGTTGCTATTGAGAGACACATTTTATTATATGTATTCTTGGTAACACGCTGTGCTGTAACCAGTTCATCTATTCTATTTTGGCATGCTAATTTCTCGTTCCAGTTTTATGTGATTATTTCACCTAAATATGTCAATTTTTCTACAATTTTTTTTTCTTAGTCTCCCAGCTTAATTTTGTTTGCAAGCAGAAGTTGAGTTAGCATAATTTCTGTTTTTTCAAATGAAATTTTCAAACCAATATTTTGAGCTATTTCCTGTAAAGATTTTATTTGTTATTTTGTTTCCTGAATATCATTGGCCAGAAGAGCTAGATCATTAGCAAATCCTAGACCGTTCAAATGTATGTTATCCTTCTGGGTTCCAGTTTTTATATTTTTCAAATTGCACTTGTACTATTCACTCATAACGTACTCTCGTGAACAGTTAAAAAGAAGAGGTGACAATCCGTCACCCTGTCTTAAACCAGTTGCTAAGAAGAATGGTTCAGAAAGTTCTCCTCTGAACTTAATTTTAGAAATTGTATTAGTTAGAGTAAATTCAATCAAGTTAATCAGCTTTGAGTGAAGTCCGAAATGTCTTAAAAGTTTTAATAACAATGGTCTGTGCATGGAGTCATAAGCTTTCTTGAAATCTATAAACGTTACTGAAAGGGGCTTGTTTCATTTTCTGTGATGTGCCATGACTAGCTTCAAAGTTATTATTTGTTCAGAGCTGCTTCTCCAACATCTGAAGCATCGCTGGTATTCACCGAACTCTTGATCAAGTTGTTCTTTAATCCGATTATATAGTATCTTAGAGAAAACCTTATATTATGTGCAGTCAAAGATAGAAATACCTCTATAGGCTACATGTGTATTGCACTGTGCTGCAAGAACTACTTAGGGGCACCTTCACCAACAGCTGACCATAAGAAGCTGGAATATGAGCGATGTTTACATACATATATTCAATAATTTTACAGTGGCCCTCTATCGCTGAATCCCTTTCTATGTTTTTGTCTCAAGCCATTAATAGAATCTAAGACCACATTCCTTACGTGTTGATTCGGTCATGTTTGTGATGTAGATACCCGTCATGATGGATCACACTGGCGTGAAGAGTAGAACCTTGTGTCCCTGTACATTCTCTATCCCAAGTTTTGTTTTGTTCTTGACACAGTATATGATACCTAGGTATGTTTTTCAGCTAATTTATTATGTTCCTCTCTTTTACAATTAATATATTATCCTTCATAGTTTTGGCTTTACCTGATAAAACGACTAGTGGTTGGGTATGACGCGAAAGCAGCACCCAATAAATAAATTAAAAGGAGAATCAGAAGAATAAGAAGAATCATTTTACAATGCTGTCTTCAGAAGAATATTTTTTTAATGCCATAATGTTCGGGCAGAACTATGTGCTTGTTGTTGGCTGCATTAATAGGTACTGTAAAAAAAAAACCCATTTCTTTACGACCACATGAAATGCATTTGAAAAGATGGTGGATCATAGCCGTAAATCGCAAGAAGTAATTCGGGATTTATACATTTTAATTAATACAAAATAACTCTTTACAATATGTATTTCAACCATTTTATAAATAGGTCAACAATTAGAAACAAATATTATAGCAATGTTATATTTGCAAAACAAGCTGCAGTAGGCCATCATTTTAGAGTACACACATCATAATAGATACACATTGTATTGTTTTGCCACAGTCTTAATTATAGCTAGTAGAATAATAATAATAATAATAATAATAATAATAATAATAATAATAATAATAATAATAATAATAATAATAATAATAATAATAATAAATATACCGTACTGTACTATAGACCAAATTGTGAAACTTTATAGTATTCCATTACAACCTAACGAAATGGATTTGGAAAAGCAGTAGACAAATAAAATTATACAAATAGGCCCCCATTACCCAATATCAATAGCTCACAAAAATACCGTATTTTACATCCATAAATTCATGTAAATTCATGTAAATTCATGGTGCATTTCTTTTCAAGCACACCCCTAATGGCAATGAGCCGCATGCACCATTTTAACCACATACCAACCCTCATGCCAATCTTAAGTTTCTGGCAGTGTCAGTATTCAAGCCCAGCCCGAAGTGGACTTGATCATATTATAAATACAGACACACAATATAAATAATCACTTATTGGCAACTTTAAGTGGTTCTGAATTTTTCTTCTCATGCATAATTTTTGATAGTGTACATGCGGTTTCAATATCAGGAATTTCAATAGGTCCAACATTAAGCCTGAGCTATTTTATCAGAAAAAGTTCCTCTACTCTCTTCCTCCTGTTGTAGTTCTCTTTCCCTACATATGAGATAAGAGGTTGAGACCAGTATGTGAGGTGACATGTTCGAAGCAAACTGCATAAACAACAGCTGAAATATGCTTACATATCATGGAAACAATTATTCACCTTCATGAAATAATAACGATTGCTACCAAGACCTTCCTTAGAAAACATGGTTATGTTTAAAATTAATTAAAATTTAAATCTAAAATTAATCGCCTCCCTAGTAGAATTAACCTACGCTAACATAATATTGTATTAAAAATAGACCAAGGATTTTTTTCTGAAGACAGCATTGTTGAATGTCACTAATCTCGTTATCACCATTACTAATACATAAATTGCTATGTTGCCTCTATTGTGAAATGGTAAGGTTTCTAGTGAAAGGTTTCTAGTGAACCAATGTTTCTTTCTGATCACATTTGCAGTTATTGCTCTGTTGCTATTTCCTGCTAACTTTTTTTTCATGTAAATTTATTACATGACCACTTTCTGCAAGTTTGGAATAACGTGGCCAATTGTTGTTGCATAAAACACTCTGAAATCCCACTGTTATTATTTAATCGGCCATGGCAGCACGCAGTGAGACGACAGCGGATATGTGTGCGGTGAAACGCATTAACTTACAATGTTTGCCACTCGCAGTGTAGCGGAGCATTTCTCCCATCAGCGCACAGAGGCTATAGTTGTCTGGATTAGGTACTTCTTCCAGCTTTCTTATGAATTGGATTAATTATAGCTCTTGTCCATTGTTCTGGGAATTTTTCTGATATCCAAATCTTCAATAATATCATATGGAGGGATGTCTGAGTTGCACTGCCGGTGTATTTCCACATCTCTGCAAAAACACGGCCCTCTCCACAAGATTTGTAGTTCTTTATTTCCTTAAGCACTGTTTCAACTTCTTTTGCCATAGGTGGGTTTATATTTTCTGGTTTAGTTTTTATCAGGATATACGTATCAATTAATAAGAGCTTTTCAGGTTCATTACTGTTCAAGAGCTTGTTAAATGCTTCCACCAAGATTTGTGTTTTCCTTATTATTATGAGCTATTTTTCCATCTTTATTTTTCAACAATAATGTCGGGGGGGGGGGGGGGGGGCATACTGTTGCAATTGTTTACCAAAGGCTTTATAATCATCTCTAGAATTGGTTTTGTAATAATTTTCCTCAATAGAGTTTATTAAATCTCTTTGATATTTTCTCTTAATTCTTTGAATAATCGGGTGAATTCTGTTCAGATATTCTTGAGGTTAGTAGCATTTTTCTTGTATTTTGTGAGCTTGAAATTTCAACCAAGCCTGGTGTCTTTCTTCATACATTCTATCACAATCACAGGTCCACCAGGCATGTATTTCCCTTGGATTTAATGGAGCTAGATATTCTGCATTCTGTTTAAGAATTGGTATTAAGGTAAGGTAAGGGTTATTTTGCCCGAAGGCAGGTCCGAACCTCCGCAGAGGTGTTCCTGAGCCGGAGTTTACGTGCGGTAGGGTGGCCAGTTCCTTTCCGCTCCTCCATTCCCTTACCCCCCACCAACAGAGCGTGGCAACCCATCCAACTCCTGGCCACGCCCAATGTTGCTGAACTTCGGAGATCTCACGGGATCCAGTGTTTCAACACGGCTAAGGCCGTTGGCAAGAATTGGTATTAGGTCATCTAAATTAGTCTTGTTAGTCTTGTAGTTCCTGTTTTTTGCCAATACTGGGCACTCTGGATTAACTGATGAGGGTCATATGTCCTTTTCTCTCCAACTCTATTTTGTCTTTTTTTTTAACAGAGTAAATTTAATCTTGATTTGAATTAAGTAATGATCTGAACCAGTGTCTGTTCCTCTTAGAACTTTGACGTTGTGGATTTCTAAGTTTTTTTTTAAGTAGGTGAACCCTCTGGAAATCAACTAAAGCGAATTAAAGCTAGATTATTCCATTTCTATAACAGGGCTAGGGACCGATTGTGTTTGAAACTTAAGAAAGATCATGCTTGTATGGCTAATACTCTAGTTGAACAACTTTCCGAGTTGTCAAATAAGGTTAATCAATTGTTTCTGGAGCCGCTAGTGCTAAGCGTGACTATCTTCCTCCAGTATATGTACAAACGGAAGAGTCTTCTGAAAGTAAGGAATCCGTTGACTTACAACAACAAACTTCTGCCCCATCTGAACAAGTAGTTAGTCATCCACAACAACTTCCACCCTTCATCATCAGTAATGCAGCTTTTGAACCCCTTTAACCTCCAGTGCCGTCCCCGATTACGTCTCCAGGTTTCAGTAGCCTGCGCCACTCCTTAGCCATGTTGCTTAAGAGTATTTCAGAATTTTCAGTAAACTTGACCAATGATGTAATTACCTTCCTAAGGTTTCTTGTTGAATTTCAGATCATGCATTAGTGTTTTCTCTCTCACATTCTCAGATTTTACAGATTATTTACCCATACTCAGTTGGTGTCCTCTCTGACAAGATTGTAAAGGCAATAGCAAATAGAAGCTCTATAGAAGTTTGCCATGCACATCTTTTAGCTAATTTTATTCCTGCCAGAGCAATCTCATCTCTAATATAAAAATTCTACTTCTGTTCACCGTAAGGTCATATTGCAATCAGTGCCCCTTCCTGATTTGCATTCATGTTTCTCTTGGTTTCATAAGGGTAAGTTCTTCACCATCCTAGATCTTAACCAAGCGTACAATCAGACACTTTTGGCGGAAGAATCGAAACATCTGACGGCTTTCGCTACCGACTGCAATTTGTACAAATACAACCGTGTGCCTTTCGGGCTCCCCATGGACGCGGCTGTTCTTACTAGAATGTAGATAGGGTCTACTCCAACATTCCTCAAGGCAGTATTATTGGACCTTTATGTTTTCTTATATATATAAATGATATGAGTAAAGGAGTGGAATCGGAGGTAAGGCTTTTTGCGGATGATGTTATTCTCTATAGAGTGATAAATACGTTACAAGATTGTGAGCAACTGCAACGTGACCTCGAAAATGTTGTGAGATGGACAGCAGGCAATGGTATGTTGATAAACGGGGTTAAAAGTCAAGTTGTGAGTTTCACAAATAGGAAAAGTCCTCTCAGTTTTAATTACTGCGTTGATGGGGTGAAAGTTCCTTTTGGGGATCATTGTAGGTATCTGGGTGTTAATATAAGGAAAGATCTTCATTGGGGTAATCACATAAATGAGATTGTAAATAAAGGGTACAGATCTCTGCACATGGTTATGAGGGTGTTTAGGGGTTGTAGTAAGGATGTAAAGGAGAGGGCATATAAGTCTCTGGTAAGACCCCAACTAGAGTATGGTTCCAGTGTATGGGACCCTCACCAGGATTACCTGATTCAAGAACTGGAAAAAATCCAAAGAAAAGCAGCTCGATTTGTTCTGGGTGATTTCCGACAAAAGAGTAGCGTTACGAAAATGTTGCAATGTTTGGGTTGGGAAGAATTGAGAGAAAGAAGAAGAGCTGCTCGACTAAGTGGTATGTTCCGAGCTGTCAGCGGAGAGATGGCATGGAATGACATTAGTAGATGAATACGTTTGAATAGCGTTTATAAAAGTAGGAAAGATCACAATATGAAGATAAAGTTGGAATTCAGGAGGACAAACTGGGGCAAATATTCAATTATAGGAAGGGGAGTTAGGGATTGGAATAACTTACCAAGGGAGATGTTCAATAAATTTCCAATTTCTTTGAAATCATTTAGGAAAAGGCTAGGAAAGCAACAGATAGGGAATCTGCCACCTGGGCAACTGACCTAAATGCAGATCAGTATTGATTGATTTGATTGATCAAATTCGAATATCTGCACCATTATCTTGATGATGTTGTGATTTTTTCTGAAACCTTTAAAGAACAATTAGATTATCTAAAAGAAGCCTTAAATCATTTTCATAAGGCTGGATTAATGGTAAAATTATCTAAGGTAGCTTTTGTTAAGTCTTCTATGTCCTTCTTAGGGCGTATTGTGTCACCTGACGGAGTTTCAATGGACCATTCTAGAACGCAGGCAATTTGTGACTTTAAACATTTGAAAGATGTAAAAGGAATTGCTAGATTCATTGGCATGGTGAATTTCTTCAGGAAATTTATTCCCAACTTTGCTAATAGGGCGGCACCCCTGAACCTACTTTGTAGGAAAGGTGTCAAGTTTGAATGGGGGCCATTCCAGCAAGCTGCGTTCAGAGATCAAGTTAGCTCTCTATGTTAGCTATGTCAGACATCTCTAAGAAGTTCATCGTTCAAACAGACATCTCATCATCTGCAGTCACGGCTGTCCTTCTCCAAGAAAATGAACTCAGAAGGCGGCCAATTGCCTATGCGTCTAAGACCTTATCAGCTCAAGAAACCAAGTATTCCATTTATGAATTAGAAGGACTAGTTGTTCTGTTCACCTTGGAAAAATTCTGCCTGTATCTTGGACATGTTAAGTTCAAATTAGAAACTGATAATCAGGATTTGAGCTGGGTTTTGGCTAGGCCCTGTCATACAGGACATATCACCTGTTGGGCTATCCACAACTCGGCATTTCAATTTGAGGTGCGAAAGAGTCGGGGATCTAAGAATGTGGTCACGGATGGGTTAAGCCACATGTTTTCTGATGAGGTTGATTCCACTGAGTCAGAGGAAAGTTCTTCTCCTTCTATTTCCATACCCTTCTTGTGTTAGTGTCATTTTGACTGATGCCCCTATGTTATTCCATGAAAAATATCAATGAGAAGATCAAGTGCTGGCTCCTATTATGGAAACCCTTTCTTCTGGGGATCATGTAGTTTCTTATGTTCTGAGGAATAAGGTTCTGTGTTGCCCTTCGAAGCACGATCAAAAAATGAAAGTTGTAGTTCCAACTGTGCTTGTGCCTATGATCTTCAAGTACTACCATAAGACCCCATTAGAAGGACATTTAGCCATCTTCAAAACTAGAGAAAAAATTAGAGAAATGTTCATCTGGAAGAGTATGGACGGCAAAATTAAGCAAATGGTTAAAGCTTGTTAATCTTGCTTGCTTAGTAATCCCACTTTGTCCACTAACCTAGGGTTATTGTCATCTCACCAAGCATCTCGCCCTATGGCACGCTTATACATAGATTACCTGCCCTCAATCTAAGGGGAACGGGAACAAATTTATCCTTGTGTGTGTAGATGGTTTCACAAGGTTTTCATGGCTACTTCCGACTAAGCTGGCCACCTCTCAGTCTACCATTTCTTACCTTAATACTATTTTTGCTTCTTTTGGTCCTTGTCAACATATAATCTCTGATAATGCCAAGCCATTACATCTAATTTATTCTGAAAATTTTGTTTTGACTTATCTTTCTCACACGTAACAACATCCACCCATTACCCACAGCCATATCTTGCTGAGCGGGTTAACTGCAATCCTCGATCTGCCTTGATCGCTTTTCATCATGAAGACCATTCTAGGTGGGATACTTCACTGCATTGGTTATCTTTTGCACTCAACTCGGCTGTTCACGAGTCACACAAGTTTTCACCTGCATCCCTCATGTTTAAGTTCGTTCCTAACACACCGTTGTCCACTTTGTGGTGAATCAATGAGATTTTCCCAGAGACAATAGATCCTGATAATATCAGGGATCTGTGAAGGAAGGCCAAAAGTAACTATAAGTTTCTCATGGGAAAGTGAAAGAAAGATATGTTCATGGACAGAGACCCACCAATTTAAAGTTTGAAGACCAAGTCATGGTAAAAAATTTTGTTCCTCCAGGCAAGCTTGCCCCCAGATTTCATGGACTGTGCATTATTCTGGATTTCTTAATGCAGGTCACCCTCTTGGTGAACAATCCAGACACAGAGTTGATTTTTAGGGTTCACCAGTCCCAAGTAAAACCAGTAGAAATGTAGGTTCAGTATAGGCCACTGTAAGATTGTCATGGCATTGCTAATTATATTTATTTCCTTAGCTGTTCAGTATTTTAAGTATTATAACTAAGTTTGAAAGAGGAGGCCTTCTGCCCTGTTATCTGTGAAAAGTCTATAATGTAACCTTTTTATTTTTCTAACTGTTGTAAACCTTCCCTTCAATAAAATTTTCTTCTTCTTCCCTTTCTTTTCCTGTCTGCCATTACCTTGCTTCTGCCTCCAAGCCTGAGCCTGGATTCCACGCACTCGCCCTCTATGCCGCCCGCCTTAAATGCACTACCTACCCAAAACAAACAATCTCCATAAAAACAGTTACTGTTGCCCAGAAAATTATTGTTGCAGTGCCCTAATGTCATCTGAAGCCGTGTCATAACAACTGGCAAGAGGTGCCGGTGTAGGGTAAGGGTCCGCCTCGCTCTGGTCCAGTCTCCTTCCCAACAGCAAATTGGGCACCATCATTAGTGGCAATGGCTGGGATGCGGTTCCACAACTGCCCACTTTAACATTGGGTAGAACTTCAATATTAGGTCCGGGGCAACCATCACCATGGCTACCCCTCTCAAGGTAGTGGGAGAGACGTATTTGAGGGTACTTGGGGGGTCCGGGGCACCCTGCCCTGGCATCGCCAGTAGCAGCCACTCTTGCCGTCAACCTTGGGCATAACTATCCGGACTTCAACAACTTCACAAATTATAAATCTTGTCACCGGTTGGTGGGACGGAGAACTGAAACTACAGTGTGTTTGGAAATGTAAATTTTAATTTTTTTATTTGTCTGAAGGATTTAATTTTTTGCAACTCTGGACTCTACTGGAATTTTATGTAACGGCAAGAAATATTGAACTGTATGAACATTGCAACATGCAAAAGTGTTTTGAAGTGATTTTTTTTAAATGTAGTTTTTATGTAATCTGATGTAAAATTTGTAAGGTGATTTATTTTGGAGCATCCTGTACCTGTACTGCAAGCGCGGTTTCCTATGATGAAATTTCGGTGTTGTAATAGTAATGTTCCAGAACTTGTGCAATTGCTAACGATGTTAAAATGACCATATATGGTCACAAGATTTCCTATTGGCAAAAAGGTCCAGGAATCTAGGGTAAGTTTGATCTTATTGGTTGATTGTAATCGAGCCATATCCGGTTTTCCTACCGGCTTGGGAAAAATGAGGCGTGAGCTCGGCGTCATTTTCCATCCGACCGCCCAAGCGAGCGTTCGCGCTCGAGGGCTACTACCCTCGGGAGCTCCATCTTTCCGCGGTAAGTGTTATTTCAGTGTTTTTGCAATGTTATTCTCAATGTTTTCCGGTTTCGTTTCATTTAGTTTAATTCCTTTTGTGTTTCATTATTTCTTCGCTTAATGCCATCTTAAAAGTTTAATTTGATGTGTCCGAGTTTACCCTAGGTTCCAATTGCTGTACTTTCAATTCTTTCAACCATTATATACTTTCGCTTTAAAACTATACCTTTAATGTAGCATCCCTTTCATTGTTAAATCAAATTTTATGTTAGGTTACTTAAGTATGTCTTGTTTCTGTGTCGTGGAACTGTATTTTGTAACACCTTCTTGTCATTTTTAATATAGTTGAGCTAGAGGGTGTTTCTTGTAAGTCTTTTCTCCCCCATAACGTCATACGTTCCCATGGACCTCATAGATAGGGCTTCCCAGCACGTTCCACTATCCTGTCTTAGTTGTCATTTTTAGGCCTGTAAGTATTCCCTGTATTTGGTTTATATGAATTCTCCACCACTGCGTCATTTTCTTTCTCATTATCATTATTATTTCTATATTATTGTTATTATTATTATGGTAACCGTAATTGTCCCGAAAGCTAGTGGTTACAAATCTCATATTTTGTCCGTATTGGCTCAATGCAACTAATGTTAAGTTATAAGGCGATTCCCACCTTCCAAAAGCTAGATTATGTCATGTAAACAACAGAACTGTTATAAGAAATTAACAAGTATTGGAAGGTGGGAATCTCCTTATAACTTAAACTTAGTTAACTTCACAAATCACATCAAGAATTATTTTCTTCAAATTACCTTGTCAATGAACTCTCCACCAATAAATTTTCTGTCTTCGATCTTCAAATTAAAAATTTTCTATATTGCTAAATTTCAAAACTGTATCAACCATGGAAAAACTTTCAGGGGTGGAGGTCTGTACCGGAGGTCTGAACCGGAGGTACCGTTAATTTAAAGTGAGCGCCTTTTAGAAGGCCATCTGTCATATGAACAGTGAAACTTATCTTCAAAGAAGTTTCAAACTTTGTCTTCAGATGTCTCTACTGTTGACTTATGTGCCCCCTCTGGTGGGAGGATGGACAATTAATTTTCAAGAGAATGTTAGTACTCGCATGTTTTCTAAACTGAATTGTTTGTAGATTTTTTTTGGTGTTCAAAGGTTACTAGCAATTCCATCTTTTCCCTCCTTCTTAAAATTTAGGCTATCAAAATTTTGGGATATTTATTAAATTAACCAATCACAATTGGGGGTTTGTACAGGACTTCGACCCAGAGAGTTCCTCTCCGCTATAAAAGGTGGGCCCTTTTGGGCCAAGTTGTCTTTTCCATTGCTCCAGTCAAGAGGTTTAGAGTGTGTCGGAGGCAGGGAGCAAGCCTCGCCCATTGTCGGAAGGCCCACCACGGTAATGGCACACATATCTTAATCATGTGATAGTCTCAGAAAACTTAAATGAAGGGAAGGTTTCCAAATTCTTTCTTAATGTAAAAATCAATCTTTCAATGTAAATTTTCATTTTTTGCTAGTGGTTTTACGTCGCACCGACACAGAGAGGTCTTATGGCGACGATGGAATAGGAAAGGCCTAGGAGTTGGAAGGAAGTGGCTGTGGCCTTAATTAAGGTACAGCCCCAGCATTTGCCTGGTGTGAAAATGGGAAACCAGGGAAAACCATCTTCAGGGCTGCCAACAGTGGGATTCAAACCCACTATCTACCGGATGCAAGCTCACAGCTGTATGCCTCTAACCGCACGGCCGACTCGCCCGGTGTAAATTTTCAAACAAGTCTAAAGATCCTGGTCTAACTTAGGGAATAAAGAGTGTGAACTCTCTTTTATTCCCATTCAACTTTGTACTTGGGTGAGTAAGATTTTGTAAAATATAAAAATTCTCTCTTCTTTTTGGAATTTAAAATTTTCTCTCCATCTAGTCACCTCTGTAGTATAGGCTTAGCCTCTGTAAATTAGAGCCATAAACCTACATAGGATTTTTAAGAACTTTCCAGTGAATTTCAAAGGAGTGCAAGAGTTCGCCTCCTAACATTTTGGTTTACGGCCGATACATTAAATCTTTTCTTTTTTTCACCAAGGCCAGGTAGAATGGTCACTTGTTGCCCCTGTTAAAGTTTAACTTTCCTATTTAATGTAACTTAGGCTGTCGATCGAATAAGACAGTGAAAACTGTTTGTATTGGATCTAATGTAATTTAGATTGTGCCTTGGAGAGGCTTGAATGTTGTAAATCTTGGAGAGTAGTCTCCTAGAAAGTTAACTGTGAGGAGCAAAGACATTCTTTTGACATTTGTAACTTGGGAGCTTCAAGCTCATTCTGTAAATCTTTTGGTACCTGATTATTCTAGAGTTGTTACTAGAGCTGATGCGCTAACCTTTATCTACCCTATTGTTATTTGGTGTTATTCATTTAAGTTTCAATTCAAGAACAAAGAAAGGAAAGAAATAAAATTTTAAAAATTTAGAGTTTTAAAAGAAACTTTGATATTTTCTCTGTCCACCCATTCATGCACACACCTTCTTACGCCTCTGTTCTCCATGATATTTCCGTATTATCTCTTATTGTAAATATCACCACCTTAAGAGCCTGCTAAAGTGCTGTATGACTTTTTAATGACATAGATCTGTTATAAGTCTGAAAAAGGAAATGTTTTAGAGTGGTTGTACTAAAAACAACTAAGCAATATTCAAGAACATAAATAATATAAACTACAGCTACAGTATATATTATGGTAATTTATAACAAACTTACCAGTCAATTGTACAGCAGTTGATGAGAGATGGAAACATTCGCAAACGGTTTCTGAATGCATCCCCAATGGGTGACATGGCTAATACTATGTGTAAATTATTTCGCACTCTTTCTATAAAGAAGTTGTAGAGAGCAAGAGGAGTGGACTCCATTTTCTTGCCCTAAAACGAGAATCACTACAATGAAGATAAGTACACTTACACTGACATAAGGCCTGTTCAAAAATTAACCAAACTTTGAAAATAACTTCTTAGAGAACTTATCTGCAGCCTATTTAGCTTTGTATCCTGTGAATTACTTCCCACCTCTATTAATACAATGTTCCCAATGCTATTTCGTCTTATGGAAGCTGTCCTGGTAAGCAATGTGGGGAACCACACAATCTGATCTCTTTAATTGACTGAAATTGTCATCCTTTCAGGGTGAATATCAGTTTGGGGAATACAAAAAGCCTGCTAGGTCAGGTGAGTAGGATGGACGAGGAAATATAGTTGTCTTCATGGTTATCAAAATTTCATGACTTATAAGCAATATGTAAACTGACGCCTTTTCATTGTGTAGGCTCCAGGAGTTGTTTCTACACAAGTCTGGTCTTTTTCTTCTGACGTTTTCTGTTAAACATCTCAAGACATCAAAATAACATCTGCATTTTCCTATTTCACCCTTAGGTAGGAATTCATGGTGCACAACATCGCTGATGTCAATAAAGAATTGTGAACAACACTTTTATGATCGACCTGGTCTACCGTGCTTTTTCTGGTCTCAGCAATTTTTTCTGTACCACAGTGTGTCTCCATAAAATATTTTTCACAGCTTAAAGCAAAAGCAAATTTTGATATGCTGCTCATAATATTCAGAATCTTAACAATTGCAATATTTGCTCTACACACTTGCAAACTAACAGCTGCTGAGAGATAACTAATTGTTTCAGAAATGTGAGGCAGATGTCTAGTTAGTTAGGTAAAATACCACTATACAGCATCACTTAATGGAAACTTCACATATGTTAAGTATTTTCAAAGCTTTGTAACTTTTTGAACAGGCCTTGTACATTAAAATAATGGAACAGATAATCAAGTTATACCTTCAAACAACTATCACCACTACCACTTCTCAAAACCAATAATAAACTACTAACAAATTACTAGTGATAACAACAGAAAAACTGAACTTCATTCAGAGAATATAAAAACATTTGAGCCTCTAGCCTGTACCACAAGAGTTCAGGATCAAAAAAGGAAGGAAAGGAATGTTGCTAAAAAGTTTGGTTTAATGGCACCATTGTCTTGGGAAGAATTTTAATTTAAAACATCAAATCTTCCACTTTACATCTTGTACATTCTTCCCAGTAGTAGGCATGCCTACAATAGGGCTGTGTTCAAAGACGGAGTGACCAATTAAGCCAATTAGACATGCACTTAAATATTAGTAGAATTAATATTTGGAGACTAATTCAAGCATAATCATCACCAAGGTCAATGTTCAAGACCTAGTGCAAAACCAGCTACTTTCAGTATCTAGGATCCTAGAGCCTTCCTGCAGAGTGATGATGGAAGAGTGTGCAAAACTGAGGGCAGTGTGGCTTCGATGGAAAGGAGTCACAAGAATACTGCACAACGCAGGTCCACCTCAAATCAAAGTTGTATTGCACTGCGGTCCAACTGGTAGAGCATGTATGGGGCAGATAGCTGGCCACTTACATCATGGAGACAAATGTATTAAGTTTATCTCTTGAGGTTTCTCTCCTTGATCAAATAAGCTATGGCAGATGATCCAGCAGATCATGGAAGTTGCTCTTATTCAGGGAAAAATGCAGTAGGGGGACCTGAGGTGGTATGGTCTTGGCCTGAGAGCAACAACTAGCATAAAGGGCATCATTTTACTTGATTATACGCAATGATCGGTTCAAGCTGAACGATCTTCATTATCTGTGACTAGTGTGTTTTACCAACTTCTGGATGAAAAAAATGTTGGCTACACTGGCACTCAATCCGAGATGTCACATTCTCCATGACAATGCAAGGCCCCCATACTGCTACTTTAACATGTGATACTAGAACAACCTCCTTACAGCCCAATTGTCCTGTGATTATCATTCGGTTTCATCACTCAAAGGGGCATCTATGGTGCCAGTGATTCAATGATAATGCAACAGTAGAGGAGTTTGTATGCAACTGGCTGCAAATAACTCCTTGTGTTTTCTTGTTCAGATATTTCTCTGTAGATGCTGTGTGTATTCTATTTGATTCTTCAGTCTTCTGTATTCCTATTTAATGTTGAAAATATTTCTTAGCAGACAATAATAGGGGTCCCCATATCACAAAAAACATAAAATTAAACAATTTCTTCAATTGTGCCAAAAGTTGAAGGACTAAAGGGCCCAGAAAGCTTTCAAATTGTGAGTCTTGGATAGCTCTGAAGAAAAAAAATATTAAAAAAAATTTATAAAATCACTTCTGGCCTAAATGCAGTTCTGGAAAAACAGCCTAAAACTGTTGTTTCTTTACTCATTTTCTTTTTTCTTCTTTTTTTTTTTTGCTATTTGCTTTACACCGCACCGACACAGATAGGTCTTATGGCGACGATGGGACAGGAAAGGCCTAGGAATGGGAAGGAAGCCGCCGTGGCCTTAATTAAGGTACAGTCCCAGCATTTGCCTGGTATGAAAATGGGAAACTGCAGAAAACCATCTTCAGGCTGCTGACAGTGAGATTCCAACCCACCTCCCTGATGCGGGCCCACAGCTGCGCGCCCCTAACCGCACGGCCAACTCGTCCAGTCATTTTCTTTTTTTATTCAAATCCTAGACAAATTAACTTATTTAAATAATTCTTTCTGTAATGTGTTCCTTGGTTCAATACCCTCAGATGTTTTTTGATTTTTTGAAAAATGATCACTCCAAATGTAGTTATAAGGGCTTAAGTAAAACTCTGCATTGACACACATTAGTGTTATGAAGTGGTACAAAAAGGCAAACTGCCAATCTAATCGACCGGATACCGATGATTGAGAAAAGGATTGTAATTTTTAGAAATAAATAAAGAATATATTCTCATAATTTATTATTTTATTTAGGCCTACCTAAAATTTGTAGCTCATATCCCTAGGATGTTTTCAACACCGAGTTGCTTGCCTGAAGGGCAAGAACTGTGGAATTTTGCCCACTTCAAATAACCTTTGTAGAATTCTGTTGTTTATCAACCAGGTCTGGTACCTCATGAGTTACGCCCTGCGAGTAGGTAACAGACTAGGTCCTGCTATGCCCTGTTTATCATAAGAGGCAACTGAAAGTGACCCTCGCCATGTAAGTGTGGGGTGGCAATGACAAGAACCCTAGCTGAGACTGACATTGTTTCCACTTACTTGAGTCCGGCTCCTCATATTCATTTTCCCCCCCCTTATCCAACCTGCCTTTTTTAACTCCTGTTCTATCCTATCCTGACCTCAATACTAACAGGTAGGTAAAACTTAAGGAGTAATTTCATGCGTGTCATAGTCTTCCCTTTCTTTTGTCGATCTGTTGACATCCACTCTTCTTTCTTTCCCTTCCATATGAACCTCTGCTGAGCATTTAGTATTAGTTGGTGCCTGTACGGCATTAGATGTCATCTTTCCATCTGGTAGGTGGTCTTCCAATATACCTTCTCATCTTTCTTCATGGCCTCTGCTCCATCAGAGCCTTGGTCCATTTTGATGTGCTCCTCGTAATGTGGCCTACCCACTTCCACTTCAGTCTTGCCATTTACTCCATCATGTCTGTGACTCGAGTCCACCTCCTGATCTCGTGTCGGACTCAATATATCAGGCTGATTCCAAACTTAGAGCACTCCATCGCTCTTTGACAGACTTGGAGGTGACTTGCATTGTTCATCATGAAAGTAATTCAAGCCCATGCTCAAGTTGTATGCTTTCTTCTTGAAGTTCATCAGCACCTGCAGATTTTGCAGAATGTAGCCAAACCTATCAAAAGTTGCCCAATTGTCCCTATCTAGTATAATGCTATGCTCCAGATATATGTACTCCTCAACATTTTCATGTATTTGACTGTCAATAGTAACGTGCATATCATTGGGCTCATAATTTTTGTTTTACTGGGGTTCATCCTCACACCCACAGCTTGGGAGACTTCCTTGAGTTCATGCAGCATCGATTCCAGTTCCTCAGGACTACTGCTGACAAGGAAGATGTAATCAGCAAAGTGCAGGTTGTTCAGGTAAGTACCATCAATTTTAATGTCAATTTGATCTCACAACAGTCTCTTCGATACATTGTCTAATTCCAGGGTGAATAGCCTAGGTGATATTGTAACACCCTGTCTTACGACTCTACTGACAAGAATTTTTCTTCTTCGATATTAACATGAAGATGGGCATGTTTACAGATGTACTTGATGAAATTAGAGTACCTGGAGTCAATATGTGCATTGGCTCATCACTTGAAGTGCGCCCATGTCTCTATCAAATCAAATGCTTTCTCACAATCAATGAAAGCCATGTGAAGACGGATTTGTACTCTGTACATTTTTATTAGAGTCTATACTGACTGAATACTGTCAGCTGTTATGTAGACTTTTCAGAACCCTGCTTGTTTGACAGGCTGACAGAAGTTGAATTTTCAAGCAAGTCGGTTTGTTTTGTTTTGATAAACAGCTTGTAAGGTATTTGCAATAGATTGACAGGTCTATAGTTTTCTATGTTTGTGCAGTCACCCTTTTGCAAAACAGGATTACTTCTGCATTCTGCTCACCACAAGACATTCATAGAATAAGACATGGGGTAGTTGTTAGGTCTGCTCTGTCAATATTTAATATCATTCAATAATTCAGTATTCAATTTTTGTACGCGTTTCGAGAACTCCCATTCTCTTCTTCAGCAAATAAACATCACAAGTGAAATTTCTCATATTCTAGGAAACACTTAAACTTAATTACATGAATATTGATATCAAAACATGAAATCATTACACATATAACATTAAAAAGTTATCTTGTAGAGTAAAAGTTTGCACTTGAATGGATTTATCAGTTTATATACTGTAGCTATACACTGGAAGTTCATATTAAAACACCTTCATTATCATAAAACAAAATGTCAACAGACGAAACCTATACATTTCAGCATTAATTGGACGGGGTAATTCCTTGCTAATGATGGTATAAGTGATTTTGCGTTAAAGATATTGAACCTTTCGTTGTAGTTATAACTATATCCAATATTAAAATAAGACTAATTCAGTAGACTTTACAAAGTATCCAGTAAAAGTTTTTGGATGGTTTCTCTGGCACTTATTAATCCTACAACCTTGATGTTCCCACTAACACTATACTTTTCCTTCAGGTAGGGAAATGTGGGCTCATATACATTTTTCTTGTCCAGTTTCACTCTTTGGAGCTGCTCAGTTCAATCAATTACGATAGCACATCCCTTTTTCTTGTCAATTGTAATAACATCCAGTTGATGCACACAGCCTCCTGTAGCAATACATTGAACTTCCTCATATAGTTCCATATCATACACATCATATATATTATACAGCCATATTTTGTTGTAGTAGTAATGCAGCACCAGAGAGCACGCAATCCTCATCTTAGACTTTTTGTAATATAAGGCAAGTTTTCTATCTAATATGTTGAAAATAATCTTAATACAGTTTTACAGTATAAGATGTTACCATCTCAGGCAGTCTTCATAATATTTGGATACTAGTAGTTCAATAAATGACAAATAACATATCAATTTTATCAAGGTTTTAGTGTGTCTAAGCTATCTTTACGAGAGTACTTGGGCTACTTACGGTTTCTCGAGCAGCTTGCTGCATTTTCTCCAGGATCTCAGCTTTTTCATCAGGAGCATAAAGATTTGGTAGATCTCCAGTGTTCAGCAAGAGGTTAACATCTTCAACAAACAGTTCATCTTTAATCTGTGTATCGTTAAACAGGAACACAGTTGGCTTCCCTTCACCTCCAGCCTTTTTAAGTAGTTCTTTCAGGTCATCCTTCCACTCACTCTGACCGTAGGTCCGACTGATCTCGATCTGTATGACACAAAAGAAAGATAAGAAGTATAAATAATCTCAGAACCAAACAGAGGATCTGATTTTCAAATCAGTTCAAGCCAAAGGTTCTATTCTTACCTATGCTTTTACAATCAGTAAAGATTATTATATGCAGAATAAGGGTAACAAAGTTAAGTTGTGGGAAAGTAAGAGAGAAATAGGAACTTCCTTGGACGCTAATGTCAAGTATGCACACACTAAAGAACAACATGACATAATTAAGCGAGCCTTTTCTTTCCTTCTGTGCGTTGTTAATTCTTTTCCCTCCCCCCACAGCATCTGCCTAACTTATGATAGCACTTAACAACACCAACATGTCATAAGACTCTTTGTCCACTCAGACTGATGACTGTAGTATTAAAATATTGCTCTTATTGGGTCAGCCTACTGTTCGCTTCCTTGGTTGAATGGTCAGCGTTGCAGCCTTCAGGCCAGAGGGTCGCATTTTAACTTCTGGTGGGTTTGATGATTTTGGCCACATCTAGTTAATTCCTACAGTTTGGGGACTGAGTGTTTTTGTCTCAAAACACACCTCTTCATTTAAACATAATACATTACAGGATAACGATGATGATGATGATGATGATGATGATGATGATGATGATGATGATGATGATGATGATGATGATGATGTTGTGACGATATCACACTACAAACAACCACAGAAACATGCAATAGTGAATACATTCCTCCACATAAGGTTGGCATCAGGAAGGGGATCAGGCTATTAAACAAACCAAGCCCACATATTCAAAGCAGTCCGCACCTGTGACCCCACCAAAATATAGAAGCAGCAGTAGCAGCAGCAGCAGCAGCAGCAGCAGAAGAAGAAGAAGAAGAAGAAGAAGAAGAAGAAAATGATGATGATGATGATGATGATGATGATGATGATGATGATGATGATGATGATGGGGTCAGCTTACTCTACAATACACACTTGTTTCTTACTCTTGCCTACCATTTCTCTAATAATAAATGTTATTGATTTTATGTCCCAGTAATTACTTTTATCATTTTCTGAGACACCGAGGTATCAGAATTTTTCCCTGTAGGAGTTCTTTTACATGCCAGTAAATCTACCGACACAAGACTGACATAGGCTTATCTGAGCACCTTCAAATACTACTGGTCTGAGCCTGGATCGAACCTGCCAAGTTAAGCTCAGAAGACCAGCGCTCTACCATCTGGGCTAATCAGTTCAGCTACCCTTCCCCTCCATCCACCTCTATGGCATAATTGGTGCTATTAGCGTTGTCCTTGAGACCAGGGGTGAAGTGTCAGGGGAGACAGGGTAGACAGCGTGTACCCTTAATATTTTCTGAACTTGTCTAGTTAAATCAATTATTTTTTAGAACATTAATTATTTCCACATTCGTGACATTATTGTATTCCCCGCGTTACTTATTTTCATCTCACTTCGGCAATGCTAGGGCTCGCGTCAGTTACACGAAGCATGTAGATGAAAGTAGACGCTGTCCATTCTGTGTATGTTCCCTTTGACTTTCAAAGCTTTCAGATAGAGTAACACTAAACGCTATCTGTAGGTGCTGACTGTGGAACTATGACTTTCCTATAGCAAGATTTCTCCGCCCAGTAGACAGACTTACCAGCGTCTCTTCTTGCTCTCATTGGCTAGTATTTGGATTTCATGCACTTATTGGCTACCATCTCAGACACGCTTTTAATGTAATTAATTTGAATTTACTTTATTATAAGACACGTCTAAAAATATAATAATAATATTCAAATACAAAGTATAGCAAACTTACACCTAATAAATGAATGACAGCATCAAAACCCATCAAGTACATGCATTTTTTGCCCACCAGTATTAGTTACGGTATTATAACCCCAACAACAGTACTGGCTTACATTTTCAATAATGAACTCCAGAGTGTGCATACAGAAACAACAAAATTGCTTAACTTGATGCTGTATGTTCCATTAACAGCAGTTTCTAGGGAACGCACTGTACGGCTCCATGGCTAAATGGTTAGTGTGCTAGCCTTTGATAGAGGATCCCGGGTTGGATTCCGTATCGGGTTGGGGATTTTAACCTTAATTGGTTAATTCCAATGGCCCAGGTGCTGGATGTGTGTGCCATCTTCATCATTAAAATTCATCATAGGTAGGGTCTCGTCCTCACAGACGCGCAAGTCGGCTATAGACCCGCATCACGCCTCCCCAGAGGCCGCACGCCATTATTATTATTATTAATATTATTATTATTATTATTATTATTATTATTATTATTATTATTATTATTATTATTATTATTATTATTATTATTATTATTATTATAGTGAACGCGCTGTGAGTGCATTCAAACAAATTAAAACCTATGACCAACCAGAGACTGTCTAACTTGGGAACTCGACCTATAGAGAAGGAATTGCTGTGGCATCTTAGCAAGACGCCTGACTTCAAGACGAGAGTAATAAATATACTTGCTGAAATGAAGGACAGGTGGATTGAACTCCTTTACAAGAATATTGTTTAACGTGACTTGTACGGAAAATCTATTTATATCTTATTTCTCTTATTAAATCTACGTAACAATGAAATATATTGCTATTCTTTTATTCTAAAAGTATGTTATTTGACAACTCCTGCTGCCTATTTAGCCTATATTTAAAAATAAAACTAGTGCATGTAGGATTATAGGTTGTTATAGGGTTTGTCTTAGTTTCACAGTCATTAATAAAATATTGAATACAGATCTACATTCGTCAAAAACAAAATTCCATATATAATATGATGGAGGGTAAGGGTGTATTCTGCCCGAAGGCAGGTCCGAACCTCTGCAGAGGTGTGCCTGAGCTGGTGTTTACGTGCGGTAGGGTGGCCAGTTCCTTTCTGCTCCTCCATTACCTTACCCCATCCCCCCACCAACAGTGCGTGGCAACTCATCCAAATCTTGACCACGCCCAATGTTGCTTAACTTCACAGATCTCACGGGATCCGGTGTTTCAACACGGCTACAGCCATTGGCATAATATGATTTAAATAGTTTAAAGAAATAATCTCTGTCTACCTGCTTACTTAGTTCACGCTTTGCCACTGCTTGAGACACAGGTTCTAGCCCAGCCCTGTCAGAGATTTAAGATTGGAAGAGAAGTTGGTATGTGGTATGTACAATTCTCCCCCCATGGGGATGTACCGGAAGAAAGCTGTTTCAACTTGACAGTATGAGAGAACACAAATTTACATTCAAGTTTCTACTCTTGTTTATTTTCCAATCTGAATAATTAAACTCAGTTCTCTTAGCAAGTAAGACTAAACTACTGGAAGACAAGAAACTTTATGAAGGAAATTTTTATTAAAGGGAAAAACTGGAGAAATATCATTTTTCTGTTTTTCATTTAATTTTATTTAGAAGGGTTTAATGTACTTTTGTGTGAAATATCAGACCCCGAATGTTAATATTTTCATTCAATCTTGAGCATTTAAGTCTGTACATTCATCACTTCAGAGCATCGACTGACTTAGTGTACTAATAATGTAGGCCATTTGTTTCATGTGTTTCTCACAAATTACTTTTTCTCAAATAAAATCTAAATTTTCTCCAGACTATTTGCTCTATTATCTATAAATTTTTCTGAACATGTTTTATGTTCTTCAAAACAATCTGAATTATTTTGAATGCCAATAAAATGTTTACATTAATGCTTTCACGGCCCATACTTTCACCTTATTTTCTTGACACGGCATAAAATGTTTACATTTTTCTATAAAATAGTTTAAAAATCAAAATTCGATGAAAATTTAAAGTCAAAAATTATTAATAATGTAAAATTATGGTAGTCCAAAAAACAAAAAATGATTCTGATTGTTAAAATAACCTATAAGACTATAAATACAGAGGCCCAGGTAACTGGGTTTTTTGGTTGTCTTGAAAAAGTACTGGATAATCAGATTGAAAATAAAGACAGACAAATAATAAAACTTACCCCATTACAGTAAGTGTTGACAATGCTGTCCCTCAGCCTGTAGACAAGCGTTCTAGTGTCTGAGGATTTTTCAGTTCACTCTCTGCAATTAAGCCTCATGAACCTTCAAAATTTTGGTATGAATTGCATTTTTCAGTTCTTCTATGGTGAGGGGTGTTACTTCTATATGTTCTGTCTTTCAAACTACCGCACAAATAGGATTTACAAGGCGTGAAATTGGGAGAACAACGTGGTCATAAATTTGCACTCATTATTCTGTCTCCAAGTACATAACACACTCCATTCATTATGATCGGTATGTGCTGAAGCCCTGTCTTACTGGAAATATCTGAGTTACTTTTCCGTTAAGTCAGCTGAGGAAAAAACTTGTATTGAATAGGTGTGGTAATGAAATACTCCTTTTGTATACTTAGTGAGATGTTTGTGTATGTCTGAACACACTCATCTTCATATTCAAACAACACACCACACTACCAACCACCATAGAAACACACAATAGCGATTACATCCCTCCATATAGCGTTGGCATCAGGAAGGGCATCTGACCATAAAACAGGGCCAAATGCACATGCGTGATGCAGTTCGCACCTGTAACCCCACAGATGTGAGAAAAAGTGGTAGAAAAAGAAGAAAAAGAAGTCAGAATGAATAGTATTGTTGAAAGAAATTGGCCCTACAATTATTTTACCACTAACAGCGCACCAAATTCCTACTTTAAGGTCATGTAGTGAAGCTTCACCAGTACTGGTTATTTTGCAAACTTACACATGCATGTGAACAAGACCCTCCCTCATCAAACAATAGCACTAACTCAGGATTCAATTCACTACTACCGCTGCTACTACTGCTGACAGACTGAAGCAACCAATTTCTTGTGGGTGGATATCTTCGGCTTAAACTTTGCACTTCTGTAACTTTGTAAAGTTTAAATTTCAGTTTCTTTGCCACCAATCACGCAGAAAAATATTGAACCTCATTTTGCAGAGCAAATTTCCTTAAAGATTTTTGGAGGCATCGCTCAAGTCTTTCATAAATATCCTTAATTTTTTCTTCAATTAAGCCAGTCAGTTTGACCGAGAAACGACAGAGATTTTATTTTTCTCTTAACAGATTTATATTATCAGATCTGAATATATTCATTGATAGGAAGTGAAGAATCATGTAAACTGGCCCTATTGGTTGTCAATAATAGTCTGGTACCATACAGTACCACATGTCCCTTATGAGAGCAAATTTTTGTGAAGTTTGGTAATACACTTAAGGTGCACGATTATCGAATATGACCCATCTGAGGTCTTTTATTTGGATGAATAATAAACTACTGGATGGTATGGACACACACAGTTTTGGAGGAGGACAAGATGAAAATAATTTCTTTTAAACAAAACTAATGAATGCAGTTGACGGAAGTCAGATGATGCAGGACATACCGCATGAGACAATGAAGTCTTAAATGAAGTGAACGATCCACTAACAGGGAAATAATATTGAAGTCACTAAATGATTTGGTTACTTATAACAAGTTTACATTAGAGAAAGAAAATAATTATTCTATTAATTTCTTGCCTCTTACAAATCTAGACACAACGATTATCTCACCTTCAAAATATTTTGAAAACCTACACAGAATTCCACCACCATAGGGGCAGACTCCACACATCCCAGCTCTCATAAGAAAGCAACTTACCACAGTATGATTAATAGAGCTTTCAATACTCCCATGGCTCAGTCCGATCTTAATACAGAATTAAACATAATCCACACCTATAGCTCTAAGTTATAGTTTCAGTCTCCACTACATAAACAGCCTCATTAATAAAACCAAACACAAATCTAAATCCACTCTCAACAAAGAATCAAAGCCACAACAAAACTTTGCTAATTTCACATTCTGTCTTATATAACAGCTGATGTGCTATGTAATCTGCTTTGATACTGGCCTGCGTGTTTGTTTGGATAGGATTAATAGCCACTGGAATTGTGACCCAGGAACAGACATTCAGATACAATGTGGTCAACAGTTAGGAAAGAAGCTCTGCTGTCATAATCAGTAGTACTGCAGAGGCCTCACTAATGTCCTTGCGTAATCTGTTTAATGATGTCATGAGAGATCAAACAGGTTCAAGCTCTCTGGAACCATTTGTGTACACTGATGCTCTTACTCCTCACTAAGGCTGAAACCATCCTCTTAACTCCCTTATCATTTGAAAAGTTGAATGACAAGACTGCGGTAGCGACAGCAGCAGTGGTCAATCAATCACCACTGATCTACATTTAGGACCAGGCGCACTGACTTTGGGTAATTAATGGCTGTGAAATGAGGAACAACTACTAATGCAAACATTCCTATATTATTATTATTATTAACTTTTGATGCAAGTGTGATAAACTGATATAACTTGAAAACAATATTCTTTAACCCATGGGTAAATAATGCCAATATCGAGCTTGAATTATTATTTATTATTATTATTATAATATTTGTTGTTGTTGTTGTTGTTGTTGTTGTTGTTGTTGTTGTTGTTGTTGTTGTTGTTGTTGTTGTTGTTGTTGTTGTTGTTGTTGTTGTTGTTGTTGTTGTTGTTGTTGTTGTTGTTGTTGTTGTTGTTGTTGTTGTTGTTGTTGTTGTTGTTGTTGTTGTTGTTGTTGTTGTTGTTGTTGTTAGGCATGGCTATGAAGTTTTTACATCCATTTAGTATTAGTATTATTATTTACATAGTTAAGTTACATATATATGTACAGACAATATGATTGCATTGTTTGTGAGGTTATTTCATGAAACATGTGCTATATATATATATATATGAGTTTAGTTAATATAAGAACCTGTAGTCAATAGTACATAATTTGTTATTACCAGTATAATTATATGATGTGTAATCCACTACAGTATTATGCAACACATTGTAATATCCAGAATAACACTAGGTAAGACAAGAACTATATAGAACCTTCCTTCTAATTGTAACTATGTATTAAGCACTCTCTACTTTACTAGAAGATATGTTGTGACATATCCTTCTAGAAGCCTGGCCAGGCGACATATATAAGGAAGCGGTCTTGATGGTGGAGTGCAGTTATTGTTTAGTTAGAGTTGTTTACGTGAGCACGCGTTGTGTTTAGGCCGACATGCTAATGTAAGCAGTCAGCAGTCAACTGTTTCAAGGTTGCAATCTCCATGTGCTTCGTGATAGGCAGTTGTTAAAGATGGTGGTTTGTTGATGTATGTGGTTTGTTTGTGACGGCAGTTGATTAGGTTATGTGTGATTAATGTGTAAATAATTGTTTGTAAATAAAAATCAGTGTACGCAAGTTGGAAGCATTTTGTGTGCATCTTTGTGAATACATCACTTTATTGGCCACATAGGACCACTTGAGTCTTCCATGAACTGTACACCTTTTCTTTGAAGGTTATACTGTTTGATTCTTCTTATCTGCCCAGTACTTCATCATTCATTCTGATCGCAGTGTTGTTAATTTGTCTGAAATCTCTACAGGCCTTCTGAGCATCATTTCAGTTGAAAATTTGTGATTCTTAAGAAGGGTGGTAATTTTACTCTTGTTTTCTGCATCTGTAATTTTGAGTCCTCCTATATATTAACAATATTCACAAACAAACAGAAAAAACAGAACAATAATAGAGCTTGTCTCTCAAATATATTTTTTATGAGTTTTATGTAAGGAGTTTTCAATAATATTCACAAGTAAACAGAAAAATAGAACTTGATTCATAAATAAATATTTTGAAGGAAAGTTTCATGCACGAAGCTATCAAAAATAATCACAACTAAAAACATTAAAACTTTCTTCATAAATACAAGGGCTGATCAACAAAGACTGAGACTGATTTTCTTCCTGTAGTTTCTCTGATAGTTTCCTATCTGGAACATAAATATTTGAAAAGAGCGGGTTTCCACGTATAATGTACGTAGGCGGCAGCACTCTTGTATCAGTAGGTTGGTGGTAATGTTCTATTTTGTAGACGCTACGTGCATTTCGTATACCAGACAATGGAGGTGACGTGAGAAGAGCAATACAGCGCAATCAAATTCTGTTTTAATTTAAACCATACAGCCACTGAAACTTACAAAAAGTTGAAGCATCATTATGATCCTGAAGGCAAATAAGCCAGCACAGTGTGGAAATCACCAAAAAAGGCAAAAGTTATTTCATCTGCAGGAAAAGTGATGATCACATTTTTTTACTGTAATGGAATGATTTACCGGCATACAGTTCCCCCTCACACTACTGTTGCTACACATCAGTATTGGGTACACTGAAGAAGCACATTGCAAAGAAATGACCAGAGCTTTCTCGGACTGGGTGGCGACTTCTACTTTTTTTTCTTTTTCTTTTTCTTTTTTTTTTTGCTATTTTGCTTTACATCTCACCGACGCAGGTAGGTCTTATGGCGAGATGGGATGGGAAAGGCCTGGGAATGCAAAGGAAGCGGCCGTGGCCTTAATTAAGGTACAGCCCCAGCATTTGCCTGGTGTGAAAATGGGATACCATGGAAAACCATCTTCAGGGCTGCCGACAATGGGATTTGAACCCACTATCTCCCGGATGCAAGCTCACAGCTGCGCGCTCCTAACCGCATGGGGGTGGCGACTTCATCATGACAATGCATGGCCTCATGTCGCAAATCAAGTCATGCAGTTTCTGGCTTGATTCAACATTACCTATGTACTGCATCCACCTTATAGCCCTGATCTTGCACCCTGTGTTTTTTTAAATTCCCATCACTAAAGGAAAAGCTTAGGGGCATTCGATCTGAGAACTCTGAATCAGTGCTCAAGAAAAGTGAGGCGATTCTCAAGGACCTGATAAAGAATGGTCTGCAGCATGTGTTTAAGGACTGGCAGAGGTGCTATAAAAAGTGCATTGAAGTAGGAGGGAACTACTTTGAAAATGATCATGTAAACATTGAAATGGAGTAATAAACATCTGTGAAAAAAAATCAGTCTCAGTCTTTGTTGATCAGCATTTGTATATTTTGTTAATAAACATCCTATTATTGTATATTATGCCTTTCATGATACGAAATGTGAAAAGCTCTACTACCAGATGTATGGCCTGAACAGTCTCCATTGTGAAATTTAGTTCTCTGAAGGAATGCCTGCTTTTTAATCTTATTTCCTGATATAAAACCATCTACCATCTTCTCCAGATTTAACACCTTAGCAACCCCTGAAGACTACCGAACTACACTCTTTAAGGGACTTGACATCTAGGAGGAGAAATTTTGGGAGCACAAAATAGCACTCTGCACCCCTAAGATCATGTTTTGGAGGGGGGGGGGGGGGGGGCAGGAAACGCCTTGCCCCCAAAGTCCGTGCCACTGTTTAGGGCTGTTGCCTAGGTGACACATTCTCTATCAGTTATTTACCTAATCGTTTCTTAAATTACTTCAAAGAAGTTAGGAATTTCTTTTAACTTCTCTGTTGGTAAATTATTCCAGTACCTAATTCCTCATCCTACAAATGAATGTTTGTCCCAATTTGTCTTCATGAATTCCGATTTTATCTTCAAATCATGATCTTTCCTACTTTTAAAAACACCAAAGGGGCAAAGCAACATAAATATCAGCCCAATGAGACTTAAATCTGTTAGTGCAAAGGTTCATCATATCACTGTGAGTTGATATGAGAGTGAATAAGGAGATCTTCTTGTACTCTTGAAGTGGTGTACATGAATGGTTAGGTCTGGATAGGCAATATTCAAAAGGAATCGTAGCCCGAACATAGTGTAGTGGATTGGATAGCGCCAGATATAATCAGCATACGGATATTTAGTTTCTTTACATATTTGCTGTTCACCTATATGGGAGAGCAGTACTCAGCTGCTGAATACACAAAGCAGAATACCTCACTATATCTCCTGAAGGACTCCAGAAGTACCACACATTTTAGGAAAAACATTGTTGTGAGAGTTTACTTTGGCTGATAGATTTTAAAAGGGATATTTATATTTATATATCATTTGGCAGCAATATAAAAACATAGCGACAAGAGATCTCTGTATACAGTTATATCTTAATGTGTAAGTCCAGTGTCTTTGAATCTTCCTCCAGAAAGTCAGACCAGAGACCAGTCACCAGAATAGATTCTTCTGTTCAACTCTCTCTCTAAATGTTGGATACCGGACGAGAGCAGTTAGAGTCGCGCAGTTGTGAACTTGCATCCGGGAGATAGTGGGTTCGAATCCCACTGTCGGCAGCCCTGAAGATGGTTTTCCGTGGTTTCCCATTTTCACACCAGGAAAATTCTGGTGCTGTACCTTATTTAGGGCCATGGCTGCTTCCTTCCCACTCCTAGGCCTTCCCTATCCCATCGTCGCCATAAGACCTATCTCTGTCGGTGCGATGTAAAGCAAATAGTAAATGTTGGATAGTTCGAGGAAAGGCCGGTTAAGTGGGTCTATAAGAAAATCCAACAGGATTCTGTAAGAAAAAAAATCAGCTTCTGGATGAAACTATCTTTACATCAGACTGTCCTCAGACCAATCTCACACCCCAAGAGAGAAACATATTATAGATGGGGCGAATACAAAGTTTCCATTCGATGGCCATACAGTTCTGAATCAGGATGCCAATAAGGCAAAATCACTATGAGCACTGAGGCACTCATCCCACCAACACACCAGGTTGAAGATCTCCATGTCGTAAAACACGTACTGCTGGTTGAAGAAGTCCGTAACCGCCTGCTGCACATCCTTGTCCGACAGGAAGCGTCGACCCTTCAAGGCCTTTATGAGGGAACCAAAAGCATGATAATCGCATGGGGAGAAATCAGGACTATAGGGCGGGTGCTCGAGTATCTTCCACTTGAGTTGTTGTCCATAATGGATGAGGCTGGCCTACCAGATCAACCGGCGTCTTGTGTCGAAGCGCAATCCTCACGGAACTTGATGCACTATTTCACAATGCCCTGCCCACAGTCTTCATTCTCTGCTGGATGTCCACCGGTGTTTGTCCTTCGGCAGCCAAGAACAGAATAACAGCACATTGGCCCTGTTTGGACGCATTTGTTAATAACTTCGCCATAGTTCACATTGACGCAATTAACACATGCACCTCAACACGACACGACTGCCACACTAATTCCTTTGCCTACATGTTCATACTTATATACACGCATTGGAGTTGCACTACGTTGTATGTCCGCTGCAGCAATGCCCTCAAACAGAAACTTTTATCATTCCTTATATTATGCCTATTATATTTTAATACTAACCTAAGCATCACAGAATTGGGTAATGAAAGGAAGAGATATTAGTGGAGTGTGGGTGAGTGAAATGAAATTCATGAGAAGCAGAACAGGAGTTACAAGAAGTGACAGATTGAAAACTGAGAAGGTGAAGAAAGTAAGTACTTAAAAAGAAACCGTTACAAGAGGGTTAGAGAAATGTCAACTACGAGGGTACGGGTTTGTCAAATGAATGGAAACTTCAAGAGTATACAGAAAAATCCATAAGATGGAAGTGGGTGGCAAGAGAATAAGGGGAAGAGTGAAAGACAGGTGGCTGAAAGGATAGAAGGATTGTGTTGAAAAGGGAGGAGAAGACCGGAACAGAATGTCAAAACGTAGCTGGTGGAATGACAGAAAATGGAAAGTCTTACATTTGAAACACCTCCAGCCAGTGGCTGAAAACTGTGCTCAATGATGATGATGTGGAGGTATGATCATATGGAAATAGGTCCATTTTTAGAGCCTACAGAAGGTCGTTCGGGATCTCTGGGGATGATGTTTGAATGGTAGTTACCTTATGAAAATCTACGTCTCCACCAATGATCGTGCTCAATTGGAAAGCCACCATTTCTAGCTGTAGCCTGACAATGCAATTTCTACTGCAGCAGACATTTTCACTAGCATGTCTATCTTATCCCACTCCTCCTGACAGGCTTTCCAGAAGCCGTTGATAGTGCATGGATATATATTTCCTAAGGCCCTTTCTAGGAGTCCAAATGCACAGAAGTCCACGGGTGACCCATCGGGTACCTTGACCAGAATGTCAGTAAGGCTGATGACACACAGAGTGGTGTTTGATGACTCGGCCACCAAGTTGGTGCATGGTTCTAGTGTATCAGATGGGATGAAACAGACACAGCGGAGCTCGCCGACAGGCGGCAATTTGCCGACTCGACCTGTCAATTGCTAGCCGTGTAACGAATGCTTTGAAGACTTTGTGTGCACTCTAGCACCATAGATTGAATGCATTCAGTTAAATTTACATGGAATTTGCATTATTAGTAAGTATTCCTGCATTAGATTATTAACATGCTACATCTATGGAGCCAAGCATTCGGGAGATGCGTGGTTTCGACACCCGCCATTGGCTTTCCTCGTTCCTCAACCATGGTTGATGTCACGAAGGTCATCTGGCTATGAAAATATGCCATATTCATTCATATCACTTCATCTCACCTCATCCCAGACCTTCCCAGACCTCATATCAAGAAATAGGGCTACGAGGTAGACATACATACATACCTTATTAGGTTAGTCCTCACTATGTCAGCTTTGGCCTGGCATGGCAGCAATGATTCTTTCTGTATTGTGGTCTAAGAATTGTAGTTTGTCTTGCATCATCTAATATCATGCTCAGTCATGTGTTTTGTAAGTCATCAAAAACCACTTTGTGTATTAGTCGCAGGCGGCGGCCAACTCGGCAAAAACCGCTCTGTACCATCAGCCTAAAAGGAATTGCACGGATTCCAGTTTTCATCTCCATTCTCTCAAAGAATAGACGAGTCAAATGAGAGGCGTGGCTAGATGCTTTATCTTGATGTACCCATACCTGATTTTTCGTCCTCCCATACAGTGATGGGATATCTGCACTGTAAATGGGCATTAAAACCTCTTGCTGACAATATGTAGAGTTCACCTTCACATTATTAGTGACACAGCGAATGGTTAACTTGCCATTGTGGCAGTATCCAGTGATGGTCTTGAAAATCCCTGAAAAACTTTCCTGGCATTCTTTATACAATGTTTGATATTTTTTTTTTTTTTTTGTCTCTAGGGCAGTAGTAAATCGAGCAGGTTTGTTACAGTCACTAAGGTATACATATGCTTCATCTAATGTCACCACATTTTTCCACCTTTCCCCTGACAAATAGCCCTCATACAGCTTTCTTGCGTTAGTGTGACATGTGACGAGGCAACAGCTTGTGAACTTGGTGCTTATGCTGCTTTTCTAATTGCAGGTCCTTGTTGATTATGGTGTTAACTGTTGAAACAGACATCCTCAACTTACATGCAATAGTCCTTTGGAGGGCAGGGTTACCACTTGAGGCAAAGGCCTTCACTTTCCTCACCACTTCTGGTGTACGGCTGGTGGCTGGTCGTGCATTTGCCTAATTTTTTCCCCCTCTGGAATTTAGCCCACTCGGCCTTTGCCTTTTTTATTCAATACCGCAATGATCCCGTTCTTTGATATCAAGAAATCATGCTTCTTGCACATTCCCTGAACTGCTGAATAGGTATATTTAGCATCAGAAAGGGCTGTTATGTAGCCCTACCAGTAAGGGTCAATATCAGCTTCAGCAATCGTTGCAGCTAATACCACAAAATTCTACACACACGTTTTCAGTACTGATGTGAAACATCACTCCCCATTTTGACATGCTCAAGTCGATAACAGTGCCGCCAGTGGCCTTCAAACTCATCACCAGAGATTCCGAACGGCTTTCTGTATTCTGATCTGGATTGTTATGAAATTATGTCTATCCTGTACTCTACATCTTCGCTGTAGCTGGCAGGTAGAATATCACTGAACTTTCACAAAAGCTATAAAACATGGGAATGGCCAAGGAGAGAAAAAGATGAAGTGCATCTGTTCATAGTTGTGACAAAAAATACGGCCATACCAAGAATTTATTTTTTGGGACAGTAGAATGTTTTTTGTCTTGCAGAAACAAAATCTATAGAAGCAAATAAAAATGCTACATTTTGAAATGAAATTAAATGAAATGGCATATGGCTTTTAGTGCCAGGAGTGTTCAAGGACATGTTCGGCTCGCCAGGTGCAGGTCTTTAGATTTGACGCCTGTAGGCGACCTGCGAATCGTGATGAGGATGAAATGATGATGAAGACAACACATACGCCCAGCCCCAGTTCCAGCAAAATTAACCAATGATGGTTAAAAATTTTTACCCTGCCAGGAATCGAACTCGGGACCCCCGTGACCAAAGCCCAGCATGCTAACCATTTAGCCATGGAGCCGGATATGCTATATATTTATTATCGCAAATTGAAAAGTTTTCAAACATTTTTTGAGTGGTACCTTTTACAGCTTGACTAGTTATGTGGACAGGTAAATTCATAGCAGTCTAGTACAACACAAATAGTCATCTCATGTGTTTAAAAATGGCGATAACGTACCTGATTGTTATTGGATGACAAAATAATAGGGTCAAGTGGTTGTAGGGTAAGAGTATCTGTCTAGGGAAAAATGTTTAGCTGGTTCAAGTCCTGTTGGTCAAACCACCACCAGAATTTTGGCCGGCAGGGTAGGAGAGGAGGTGGTATACAATTCCTAATCACTAGACTGTATGCCAAAAACCTGGACCGGGCGAGTTGGCCATGCGGATAGGAGCATACAGCTGTGAGCTTGCATCCGGGAGATAGTGCGTTCGAATCCCACTGTTGGCAGCCCTGAAGATGATTTTCAGTGGTTTCCCATTTTCACACCAGGCAAATGATGGGGCTGTACCTTAATTAAGGCCACGGCCACTTCCTTCCCATTCCTCGGCCTTTCCTATCCCACCATCACCATAAGACCTATCTGTGTTGTGTGACGTAAAGCAAAATAGAGAGAGAGAAAAAAAAAAAAGAAAACCAGGAGAACCAAAGCTCTCCACAATGTTTATATGGAATGAAGGCATACGACGCTGTTCATGCTAATTAGACTGTCGGATGGAGATGTTAAACCTTGAGCAGACTCCTTGGTGCTATTCGACAGGAGTAGGCTATGTGCTGTCATTGGGTTTCACCCTCTTCCTTAATACTATCATACATCACATAATTCATTTCATCTCATTATCTCCTCTGATGAATTTGATGTCAGGAGGGGAATGTGGTCATAAAAGCTTGCTACAGAGATTCATCTCTCTCCATATCTGACCTTGTAGAGAAATGGGTCAAGGGCTGGACACATGCTGTTGTGAAAGACTCATCTATGAAGCAGACTCTTTGTTCTTCTTTGACAAACTATGTTTGCGGGGGGGGGTCTTATGTGTGAACTTTCATTCTTTTCCTTCTCTTGTCCTGAAAAGTCAGGGGGGTCTAATATGTGAGTAAAAGCGTCATTTTGGATCCAATGATTCGCTTCGGAAAAAAATTTTCAGAAGGCATAGGAAGCAGATGATGAGCAGCAGGCTCTGTATCTTCCATGTAATCCTCACTTAAGTGAGAGATACAACACAGTTAATTTTACATGGGAGGTACACAGCCTTCTCTTTGGTGCATGTGAAACTTCCCTTAAGTGGACAAAGGCTTAACTGCACCATCTGGGAATGACAGATCGATATCATCAGAGGAATTTTAAAAGATTCTGTCCACATACCCTTTCAGACCGTGTATGCACAATTGTGCGGGTTCATATTTTATTTATCCCTGACCGTATTTGACGTTTTCTCAGCGCTAGACTGGACTGGAGTGATTGTGCGGGACACATGGCGTGTATTTCAATTGTTTTTAGTTAGTGCTTGACCGCCAGGGCGAAGGAAGAAGAGTTTAAAAAGCACAGTTTATCGGCGAGATGGCGGGAAGCAGTAGTGCCAAAAGTAAGTATTTATTTATTGCATTTATATTTATCTAGAAGCTTTACTGAATACCAGAATGTGATACCACAAGGTTTTGAATTTTGATACGCACAATTGTGCGGGCTAGGTCTTCTTACAGACAATGCATAATGGAGTGCTGTGTTGTCACACTTGAGTTCTTGTGATATTGCTTTCATATAATGTAATTTTTCATAATAAATCCTGTATGTCATGATATTGCTTACATGAGCAAACAGAACTAGGTAGTAGTAAGGCTGAAAGTACTCATTTACATGCCTCATTTATCTTATATTTCAGAGTTCGAATCACTGGAAAATGACAAAGGAAAAATTTTGCAATTGCTAGAAGGAAGTGACTCTGAAATCTAAGGTCTTTCCGATGATGATGATGATGATGATGATGATGATGATGATGATGATAATTCTGCTGGTCTTCTTGAAAGATCAGAAGTTTTGCGCAATTCTGAAAGTGGATAATTCTGCTGGTCTTCTTGAAAGACCATAAGTTTTGCGCAATTCTGAAAGTGACAGTGAAGGAGATGAACCTGATACAGTACCATCGCTAAAATTACCAGCACCCACTCCAAATTCTAGACCTTTACTCTGGAGACGGAAGCCTTTTTTATCGAAACCTACACTGTCACCCTTTAATTACGTGGAAACAGTGGTAAGCAATAGTTTTATTTTTAACTGTATTTTGTAGATTAACAGAAATTAATCAATGGCCTCAGACGGTTGTTTTTTTCATTTTTTCAGGACCACACAGTCAAGAGGCCATTGGAATATTTCTCAGAATACTTCCCACATGATTTTTTTGAAACTACTGCCTACTACACCAACAATTACATGCTAGTTGCTTTACGTCGCACCGACACAGACAGGTCTTATGGCGACGATGGGACAAGGAAGGGCCGGGAGTGGGAAGGAAGCGGCCGTGGCCTTAATTTTTTTTTTTGCTTGTCTAAGAATGGAAAAGAATTGAAAACTAGTGCATCCGAAATTTAAAAAAATTCTTTGGAGTAAATATAGTTATGGGGAATATACCGTATCCAAGAAATGAGAATGTATTGGCGTGATGATGTACGATTGGACATTGTGGCATCTGCAATAGCTAGAGACAGGTTTTTCGATCTTAGACAGTGTTTACATTTAGTGGAGACTGTTGCAGTGAATTCTGAAGAAGTTTCAACTAACAGACTGTGGAAGGTGCAACCAATTATTGACACTGTTCGTAAGAAATGTCTTGCCATCCCACGTGAATCCAAGTCCTACTCAGTCGATGAACAAATGATCCCATTTACTGGGTGGTGTAAGCTCAGACAGTATGTGAGGAAAAAACCAAGGCCAGTAGGACTAAAGAATTTCGTTATTACTACCTCTTTTGGATTAGTAGTAGACTTCGAAATTTACCAGGGGACAACCACACCATTACCAGAGAGACAATTGGGACTAGGGCCTTCAGTAGTTCTGCGATTAGTACAGACTCTTCCACCTGGTAGTTATGTATATTTTGATCGCTTCTTCACAACTGTGGGACTGATGGATAAGTTGATAGAACTTAATCTGGAGGGTACAGGCACCATCATGGTTAACAGGTTGAAAGAGGTACATTTCAGTCATTCAAAGCTTAGACAGGGTGACTATGAAGAATTTTGTAGAAACGATGAGAAGTTGGTAGCAGTGAAATGGCGAGATAGCAAGTGTGTTACACTTCTGTCAACATGTAGTGAAGCAGAACCAGTGGCAAATGTAAAAAGATGGTCTAAGAAAGAGGGAAAATATAACGAGGTACCATGTCCCTTTGTTGTACGCTGTTACAATCCATGTATGGGTGGTGTTGATATTTGTGACCAGCAAATGGAGTGCTACCGTCCATGGATAAAAACCAAGAAATGGACCCTCAAGGTATCCCTCCATTTCTTGGACCTCGCTTTGGTGAAAGCATGGATGGAATGTCGGGAGGATTGCAGAAAGGCTAATATTCCTGCCAAGGATAATTTGGACTTGCTTGGGTTTCGAACAGCTGTCTCAGAAGCCCTAATTGCTGCACCAACCAAAAAACGTAGACATTCAACAGACGATGACTGTTCCAGCGCTGACGCATCGAGATCTAGAGTCATGAAAATCCCTGCTCTGGACAAGAGACTCGATGGCTATGATCACTGACCTGTAGTTGATGAATTACAAATGGCAAGGTGCTGCCACCAAAAGGACTGCAAGAGTCAAACTCGTACACGATGTATGAAGTGTAATGTGTACTTGTATTTGAACAAGGATTTTAACTGTTGTAAGTTGTTTCACACTATAAATTAGAACATTTGAACATGTACTGAGCTGAATTTATGTGTGTAATGTGTGAATTAAGTCCTGACATGCACAATTGTGTGGGTCCTTTTTTTTTGGATGTTAGTTTTTATTTTGTAAAATAAACTATCAATATGTGTATTGAGGAGCATTTTAGTCAGGTTTTGACATACAAACAAAAATTCACACCTCCAGTTTTCTTTCAGGTCTGAAAGGGATACTAAATACTATAATCACTTATATAATAGCTTGCAACACACTATTGTATTGTTATCCTGGACCTCCAGAGACACCTTATCTGTAAGGCAGGATTTATACATTTTGGAATAAACCAAATATATTCCTAATAACTTTTCCAATCTAAGAAGTAATGTGTGATAAAAATTACCTGGAACATGAAATATTCCAACATGCTGGTCGCAAGCTTGCTTACACTCTGACGACCACTTCCTCCAATTCCCACCAGCAACAGGTTACCACTATCTTGGAGAAGGACTCTGTTCACACGGGAGATATGCTCAATCAAAAACTGGAACATGACCAGTGGCATTGGAGTGCGAGACAGCAAGTTGTACTCTCCAAGATAGTAGATCATCTTCTCTGTCAAAAGCTTCAAGTCTTTGACCTGTAATAGTAAGCATACATCTCTTAAGAGGGTGTGTTACAATAACAACTATAACTGCTACTAGTTTTTTTTTGCTATTTGCTTTATGTTGCACCAACACAGATATGCCTATGGCTTTTCAGGCGTTTGCTCTATTAACCAGCATTTCGTCTTAGGTCTGACACTAGACTCTTCAGAGTGGGATGTGTCAGACCCTACCCACTGACGCTGGGGTGTATGCAGGTGAACTTATCAGAAGCCTATTTAAGAGCCACAGTCTGATAACTGCATACGCAAGATAAAACTCCACAATGGAATTAATGCCCACCTAGCAATTCTGTTTGCTCTATTAACCAGCGTTTTGTCTTAGGTCTGACACTAGACTCTTCAGAGTGGGATGTGTCAGACCCTACCCACTGACGCTGGGGTGTATGCAGGTGAACTTATCAGAAGCCTATTTAAGAGGCACAGTCTGATAACTGCATACATGAGATAAAACTCCACAATGGAATTAATGCCTGCCTAGCAATTCCGAATGGAAATTCTAAGTTTCCATGGAGGGAATTAGATATTTTTCCACCAATAGAGCATATCAAAAATCAGATCAAAAATTAGATGTATGGCTTTTCAGGCATTTGCTCTATTAACCAGCGTTTCGTCTTAGGTCTGACACTAGACTCTTCAGAGTGGGATGTGTCAGACCCTACCCACTGATGCTGGGGTGTATGCAGGTGAACTTAGCAGAAGCCTATTTAGGAGGCACAGTCTGATAACTGATACTGCCTCTGATACTGCCTCTTAAGTAGGCTTCTGATAAGTTTACCTGCATACACCCCAGCGTCAGTGGGTAGGGTCTGACACATCCCACTCTGAAGAGTCTAGTGTAAGACCTAAGACGAAATGCTGGTTAATAGAGCAAACGCCTGAAAAGCCATACATCTAATTTTTGATCTGATTTTTGATATGCTCTATTGGTGGAAAAATATCTAAGTCCCTTCATGGGAACTTAGAATTTCCATACAGATAGGCCTTATGGTGATGATGGGAGAGGAAAAGCTTGGAAATGTGAAGGAAGCAGCCGTGGCCTTAATTAAGGTACAGACCCAGCATTCGCCCAGTGTGAAAATGGGAAACCACAGAAAACCATCTTCAGGGCTGCTGACAGTGGGGTTCGAATCCACTATCTCACAGATGCAAGCTCTCAGCTGCGCGCTCCTAGCCTCACAGCCAACTCGCCCGGTACTACTACTATTACTAATACTGCTACTGCTGCCGCTGCTCCTCCTCCTCCTCCTCCTCCTCCTCCTCCTCCTCCTCCTCCTCCTCCTCCTACTACTACTACTACTACTACTACTACTAACCTTATTGGCCATACTGGACCACATGTGTCATTCCAAGTTCACTTTCTCTTTGAAGGTTGTACTGTTTAGTTCTTGTGATCTGCCCAGTACTTGTTCATTCATTCCAATCGTAATTTTCTCAAATTTACTGAAATCCCTATAGCCCTTCTATGTGTCATTTCTGCTGAAAATTTATGAGTCTTAAGGAAGGTGTTAATTTTATTTTTGTCCTCTACATCTGCTATCTTCAATCCAACTGCTTTGAATTTCGTGGATCCATCGTCCTTCTGTCTTCTCTCCCAGATTTTTCATCACTAGGTGTCATAAAATCAAGTTTCCTAACAGTCACAAGATGTGAAAGAAATATGAGATTCTTTTTGTCTTCACTGTGATGGTGATCGAGTCAATCTCTTGATAGACAGTTTCATTAGGAAGGATTCTCCAGACTCTTTTGACCTGGTTTTTAAATTTATGCAAGTTCTGATAATGCTTCTTTCAGTTTTGAGAAGGTGATCACATCATCTTTCATTTTTAATTTGGAACAGGGTTTCGCTAGCATACGTGACTTCCAGAATTGTTGGTTCTAGGAAAATTATGATTGATGGCAGTGATGCTGATGTAGTGAAAAACTAGAGAAACTATATGCCCATATATGGGAAATAGAAGAAATCCCAATTCACCCTTTGCAATAAAAAGGAGACAGAGCCAATGTGACTACAAAGTTTTCCCCCTTCTTCCTATGGCATACAAAATCCTCTCAAAAGCCTTGCAAACAGACTTGAAACTCATCTCGACAATCCAATAGGTGAATATCAGGCAAGGTTCAGAAAAGGCCGTTTGTGTGCAGAACAAATACATTTTCTAAAATCATTAGTAGATGTCAAGAATCCGCTTTAGAATAAATATATGATAATCAATCAACGAGAGGTGGTGGTGGTGGTGGTGATTGATGTTTTAAGAGGAAGTACAACTAGGCAACCATCCTCTATATAACACTAATCAGAGAGAAAAATGGAAGGGGTCCGACACTTCAAAAAAATGAAGGTATCAGTTAAAGGAAGACAAGGGCCACGAAGGACATGAAAATTAAAGACTCCCTAGGGTTCCATACGTAATACCGCCGGGGTCTGAAAAAAACAAGAGTTGACCAAGGGAGGTCGGATAGGATAGATGAAAGTGAGGAGCTTGGCACAAGTAAGTTGAAGGTGTGCCAGGACTCAGCTTAGGGCCCCGTGGTTGCCAACCCACACTCCAAGGTTCAGAGCTCCTGGGCGGCCCTTTTAGTCGCCTCTTATGACAGGCAGGGGATACCGTGGGTGTTATTCTACCGCCCCCACCCAGATGAGGGCAATCAACGAGACCTGTCGTGAGGAATTTTGGCACTTCTCATGTAAGTGTTCAGAGGTTATGGAAGAACCAACACTTGCACCTTTATTGATATCAATTGGTGCAAGAACAAACACCGCTGGATTACCCGTAATGCTAAATATTTGCATGTTGGTTATAATAATAATTTTGTATGGCTATTTCTAGCCGAGTGCAGCCCTTGTAAGGCAGACCCTCCGATAAGGGTGGGCGGCATCTGCCATGTGTAGGTAACTGCGTGTTATTGTGGTGGAGGATAGTGTTATGTGTGGTGTGTGAGTTGCAGGGATGTTGGGGACAGCACAAACACCCAGCCCCCGGGCCATTGGAATTAACCAATGAAGGTTAAAATCCCCGTCCCGGCCGGGAATCGAACCCGGGACCCTCTGAACCGAAGGCCAGTACGCTGACCATTCAGCCAACTGCATGTTGGGTGTTAAACAGCTATGGGAATATTCCATTGCCTCTTTTCATCGAGGAAAGTACGATGTGGGCCAACTCCAGAAATTGGCATTTTTGGACGGAAGAAAGCCCTCATGTGACAGCAATGTGCACATTTCAGCAAGGGTTTAGTGTCAACATTTGGGCCTGGATTATCAGAATATGTTCCTCTGGGTATTCGGCAGCAAATTGGCTGTGTCTCACCATGTCATGCAGCACTTAGATGATCATTATCCAAGGAGATGGATAGGCCATGATAGACTAATGAAATGGCCTTCATGCTCAGCTGATTTAACTCCCATGGACTTTTTCTTTTGGCATTACGTGAAGACTTTATGTGAATAAACCTGTACCAAGAATCCAGGCAGCTTTTCAGGTCATACTTGATACACCACACATTCTGAACAGCGTCCAAAGCCCACTACTACCCCATTGCAAATTAAAAATCAAAGTAGAAGGTGGAGTATATTGAACATTTACTGTAATCAAACCATTTGGCGTATTGTTTCTTCAGTTCAGTATTTCACTCCATTTACAATGTTGTGAGTAAAGGAATGCATGATCGTGGGGCAGCAGTGATGCATTTTTGTACATTGTTAAATAGTAAAGAAAGTTTTTGAGACATACAGATGAGAGAAGAAATGTTTGGTGAAATCCTTGACTGGCATGTGTGCCTAATTGTTGTGTGTTCTTGTAAAACATGTGCAATTACGGCTCCTTTAAAAAAAAAAAAAAAACTGGGGATATTGCCTATAAGAGACAAGGAAAATGCTGCAAGAGTCGAAAGATCTTACACCTCACTTCCCTTCCCTTCCCTGAAGCACAGCAACACGCAGCGGTTTTCTTTCTGGCACAGTAAATACGGCGAGTTCATAATTTTGAATTGTGTGCCCGGAAGTAATACAGTAACCTCACTTTCTCTAGATGAAATTTTTTCCGCCAATGCGATTTCACAATCCTTCTTTACATAACAGGAAGAGCATCCCTAATTATTTTATCAGTATAATTTAGATACACCTGTATGTAGTCTGTGTAGTTGCCATAATTGGTCCATTATTGGAAATTATACATTTTTGAGGTAACACATTCTTGGTTGCCAGCATTTTGCCTTGGTGTGCCACGGAACAATTTTTTTTTACAAGTTGCTTTACGTTGCACTGACAAAGGTAGGTCTTATGGTGATGATAGGACAGGAAAGGACTAAGAGTGGGAAGGAAGCGGCTATGGCCTTAATCAAGGTACAGCCCTAGCTTTTGCCTGGTGTAAAAATGGGAAACCATAGAAAACCATTTTCAGGGCTGCCAACAGTGGGGTTCGAACCCACTATCTCTTGAATACTGGATATTGGTCGCACTTAAGCAACTGCAGCTATCGAGCTCGGTACAGAACAATTATATTGAAATTATGAATTTACTCATTCAGGACAAATATTTCAAGTTTCCAATGGGAATGGAAATCTGTATCGATATTGACTTCTTGGTTGACTACTAGCCAGCATACTTTCGTTTGTTGGGTTTATTGGGTTTGATTGATGATGGGGAAGATTTTCTTGGTCAATTATGAGTCTTGCTACAAGTTCACAGAATTTCATACATCTTTCCTGTGCAACTGAAGTGAACCATTCAGTCAGTGCATACAGTACTTGTGTGCCTTAGTGCATCCAGGTACAGCTTGAATCTTGAGTCCAAATATTTTCCTCAGTGTCGGCCATTCCATTTTCTCCATGTCTTTGATGCGAATGGTTAATGATGATGTAGCTTTCCCTCTATCTTGATTTCCATGCTGAATTGAATATTACAATGAATAGAGTTCAAATGGTCCAGAAATAACTGAAGGTTGTTACTTCCATGAAGCCAGATAGTGTCATCCACATAGTGGAAAAAGTATTTCGGTGACAGAGAAAGACACAATTTACTTTACGTCGCACTGACTCAGATGGGTCTTACGGCGATGATGGGATAGGAAAAGCCTAGAAGTGGGAAGGAAGTGGCCATGGCATTAATAAAGGTACAGACCCAGCATTTGCCAGGTACAAAAATGGGAAACCATGGAAAACCACTTCAGGGCTGCTGACAGTGGGGTTCGAACCCACTATCTCCCAGATGCAAGCTCACAGTTGTGTGCCCCTAACCACATGGCTGTATTTTGGTATCAGGATTCATGTAAATAGGGCTTTCTGTTCAAGTTGCTCCATACCAACACCACCTCGTAGCATCATAGTGAAGTTCATGCGGAGAGCGGATAAGGAGAAACTGATGGATGCCAGAGCTAAACGAGGGAAGACAATAATGACCCTCGACCTTGGGTGGACAACAAGCCAGCCGGTATTCATCAATGAATGCCTTTCCCCTTCCAGGAAGAAGCTCTTTGCACAGGTAAGAGCAAAGAGGAAAGCGGCCAATTACCAGTTCTGCTGGGTGCAGAATGGCAAGATATTTGTTAGAAGGAAGCCAGGCGATCCGGTCTTTCAGATTAAACATGCAGAAGACATTGAAAAGATAAAGTAAAATGCCAAAACAAAACATGAATAATAGTATAGATAGGTATAGTAGTAAAGAAGAGGTAACTATTAGTTACCAGAATGTGAGAGGAGTTAGCACAAAGACTCAAGAACTATTTTTAGCTGCCTCTGAAAATAACCATAAGATAATCTGCATAAACGAAAGTTGGCTCACTAAGTCTATATACGATAATGAAATCATCCCTAGTAATTTGTGTTTAGAGCAGATAGAGAACATAAAGTAACAGGTAAACAGAGGGGAGGTGGGGTGGTAATAGCCGTTGATAAAATGTTTAAAACTCATCCGATTATTTCTTACTCTCGTGAATTTGAATGTGTAATGGTTAAAGTTCAGTTTAAATGTGGGTCATATTTTATAGGAGTAGTGTATTTTCCACCAAATTCTAACCTTGATCAATACTGTGAATATTTTGAAATAGTTGAAGCAGCAGTAAATCTTGGAAATAAAAGTCCTATTTGTATTGTAGGAGACTTCAATTTGAGAGAAACAAATCAGGATGTTGGTACAAGTAAAGCAAGACCGGCAGTAATGCAGCTTCAAAACTTCGTAAATCTCATGGATCTAAGGTCTAGAAATACTATCACAAATAAATTTGGATACTCTTTAGATTTAGTTCTGGCCTCTACAACAGAGCAAATTCACATTGAGTGAGATGACCAGCCTTTGTTACTTGAAAATGACTATCATCCTTCACTGATTCTCTCAACAGAAGTTAATCTAAGAAAACTTAGTACATTGGACAGTAGATCAACGTTTAGGCATCATAATTACAATAGAGCTAATTTTCAATTACTCTTTGAATTACTAAACACTTGTGATTGGTCAGAATTGAATGACATTGAAGACGTTAACAGTGCTTTAGATTGCTTCTATAATAAATTCTATGAGATTCTTGATTATTGTATTCCTCTGACTAAGTATAGTAAAAGAACTTATCCAATATGGTATAATAAAGAAATAATACAGCTAATTTGAAATAAGGAGTATCATAGGAAAAGAAGACATTGTAGTGAATATAGTATGACAGAGTTCAAAACAAAGAGAGCAATCCTTAAAAGAAAATAAGAATAGCATATAAAGAATACATTCAAGGTATAGAAAGTAGTATAGCTAGTAATAGCAAAAACGTTTGGCACTTTTTAAAGCAAATGAGGACCAATAATCAAGAATGTCACAGATATGTACTGAATGATAGCATCTTAACTTCTAAGACAGAAATAGCTGATGGATTTGCGTCTTACTTCAAAAGTACATTCACAAAAAATAACACTGACAATAATGAGCAGTATATTCTAGAGGAACTGCAATATAAGGAACTTGACATGCTAAACATTTCAGTGGTATCTGTTGATGATTTTAAATGTGCTATAAAAAGATTACAATCTAAAAGAAGTGCTGGTCCAGATAATATACCCCAATATGTAGTGAAAGGATGCGGAGACGCTCTTGCATATCCACTTTGTATAATTATTAACAAATTGCTGCAACAAAAAATATTTCCTGATTTGTGGAAGATAGCAAGTGTGTGTTCAATTCATAAAGATGGTAATATCGAAAATATACATAATTATAGACCAGTATCAATACTATCGGTCTTATGCAAAGTGTTTGAGGATATACTTTACTGCAATATCTATCGACATGTTGAGAAAATCATCATAGAGCAACAACATGGCTTTATGCAAGGGAGATCAACAAGTTCGAATTTAGTAAACTTTACAAACTATGTATCATCTATTTTAGATCAAGGAGAGCAAGTGCATGTCATATACACGGACATGACAAAAGCATTCGATAGGATTGATCATCATAAACTTCTAAACAAGCTTCACAGTTTTAGTTTTAGCCCTGAACTAGTCGAATTCTGTAACTCCTACTTCAGGAATAGATTTCAATTTGTTAGTTTCAAAGGGGTAGCGACATCCAGGCATAAACCAAGGTTCAAAATTAGGTCCGCTGTTGTTCATTCTGTTTCTTAACAATAATTTAGATACACCTGTATGTAGTCTGTGTAGTTGCCAGTGGGTCAATAATGGACTTCATAATTCCATTCATTATGGTTATGGTAAGAGTTATTAAAGCAATGGTCCTTAGTCTGGGGCACCCATTAAGTGGGTAGAGGGTGCTAGGAATTCCTCCAAAGACAATTACTGATGTTTTAAATTTCTGGAGGTCAAACGTTTTGGACCTCAGTGAAGTCAGATGGCCTAGAACAGGAATACGTAAGACTGAACACAGGGTACTATATTACTCTGGTGGTGATGATCCTGAACATTGGTCAGGTTTATGCTCCAACAGGAGATAAAGATGACAAATTGGTTGAGGAATTTTATTCCACTCTGGAGAAGGCAATGGCCTTTAAAAAGAAAGGATAGATAAACAGTAGTCCTCGGTGACTTCAACGCAAAGATAGGTCTTGGCACGGAGAAAAAATTGTTGGACAATATGGTCTTGGTGAGGCAAATACCAGAAGAAAAAGAGAGAGTTGACACTAGAATGTAAAAAGTTTATATATGGCTGGATAGCTCGCAAACTTTGAAGCAGAAATGCAGCGTTCTGGAGGTCAAACGTTTTGGACCTCAGTGAAGTCAGATGGCCTAGAACAGGAATACGTAAGACTGAACACAGGTACTATATTACTCTGGTGGTGATGATCCTGAACATCACTATGGAGTAGCTGTGCTCCTCTCTTCTGATGTGGTGAAGTCAGTCATTGATTTCATTCCCCTGAGAAATTGAACCATGTTTCTTAAACTGCAAACATCACATTGTGCCATGAACATTGGTCAGGTTTATGCTCCAACAGGAGATAAAGATGACAAATTGGTTGAGGAATTTTATTCCACTCTGGAGAAGGCAATGGCCTTTAAAAAGAAAGGATAGATAAACAGTAGTCCTCGGTGACTTCAACGCAAAGATAGGTCTTGGCACGGAGAAAAAATTGTTGGACAATATGGTCTTGGTGAGGCAAATACCAGAAGAGATCATCTGGTACAGTTTTGTTCAGAACAACAGCTATCTGTCATCAATACCTTCTTCAAACTACATCCCTGGTGCTTGTGTACATGGACGTTCCCTGTAGACTCTGAGGTCATATTGTCAGAAACCAGATAGACTTCATCCTCAATAATAGTCATCTGAAAAGGTTCGTGAAATTGGCTAAAACCTACCCTAGTGCGGATGTTAATAGTGACCACAATCCTGTCATCATGGATTTCAAACTCCATTGCTTTTTCAAGATCAGAGGCTATGATAAACCTAAGCAGATTGATATAAAGAAACTTGACAACCTCGAGGCACAGATTCAAACAACCTTGAAGTGTGAAGAATGGATGAATGCAGCAAACAACTCAGAAACAATCCATATTGAATCACAATGAAATGTCCAAAGAACGTACTCATTGATACTCAAGGAACAGACATTGGATATTAAAGCAACCCAAAGAAGCAGCCATGGATGACATGTGAAATACTCTATTACAACTTATTGAAGAATGGCAGAAAATGAAGCACAGCATGAAGATTTGAGCAGGACAGTGAGAAGAAAATGCAGGGAGGCAAAAGAACTCTGGCTCGTGGAAAGATGCAAAGAAATTGAATATCTCCAGGAGAAACATAACATTTTCAACCTCCAAAAGAAAAACAAAGAACTTACTGGGAAATATACAAGTCATATAAAGCTATGCAGAGGGATGCCAATAGCATTATCTTGGTGCGAGCTGAAGAAAAGCTGAAGTGCTTGAATGATTATGTTGAGAATCTGTTTAACGACGTTCATCCAGACAAACCACCCTGTATTGAAGAATGCAGCGAAGCAAGTTCTGACGTAACAAAAGAGGAAGTACTGTATGCAATCAAGCTTCAGTAGAAAGGTAAAGCTGTGGTTCTGGACAAGATACATACAGAAACTCTCAAACTCAAAGCTTAAGGTGATGGTCGAGGCCTAAACCTGCTAACCTCACTATTCAAAGCAGTATATAGAGCTGGGAGAATTCCATCTCACTGGTTAAGATAAAGTTTTATTACTACACCTAAAAAAGCTAGTGCATCACATTGTGATGATCATCGCATGATCAGTCTCATGTACCATGTCTTACAGGTATTCCTGCATATCATGCACACACGTATCTATGAAAAACGCGAACGCCAAATTGGTCCTACTCAGTCTGGTTTTAGAAATGGACTGGGAACCTGCAAGGCTCTTTTCTGTCTGAATATTTTGACTCAGAGATGCTTGGATATGAATGTCAACATGTACATATGCTTCATCGACTACTGAAAAGCTTTTGATTGTATATCTCATGCAAAACTTGCTGAGGTTTTAAAAACTACTGGTGCTGATGCTGGTGATCTGCGTATCATCACTCAGTTCTACAGGAACCAAACAGAAGAGGTCAAAATAGAGGGAGACACAACTGAGGACATAGCTATACATATAGGTATGAGTCCTGTCCCCTCTCCTTTTTAATACCTACTCTAAGGCTGGGTTCAGTGAAACTGCTGAGGATGTTATTCTAGGGATCAGGATAAATGGCAGTGTTATTAATAACATCCACTTTGCTGATGGTACCATTGTGTTAGCCAGTAAGCTTGCTGATCTTCGAATTATTATTAATAACATTATAAGGATTAGTGCAGCATTTGGTCTTTCACGGATATTGGCAAGCAAAGCTGATTGTATTTTTGAAAACACCTAAGCAGGCCTCCCTGCACATCAACAACACAAGTTTTCATATATAAAATTGAGATTAATGCAGCTGCAACCCTTCTACAATTCTGTTGCTCAACTATTACAGGGCAAAATTTTCCCCCAAAAATAAAAAATGTCATTTTATAAGACCTACTTGCTACTCATTGTGAACTACTGTATGGACTGGAAGCAGGCAACCCTACTAGTAAGGATAACAGTTGACTACAAGCAACAGTTCCTCAGGTTGAAAATTCAGAAGGGATAGATCAGAAATGAATCAGTCCACCTTCAACTAGGGCTGCGACAGAGTTTGCTTGATATTCTAGAAGAATCATGACTGAAATGGTTTGGCCATTTTATAAGAATGGAAGAACCAAAGCTTACTTTTACTTGAAATAGACCACAAGACAAACTCAAAATAGACCACAAGACAAACTGAGAGAGGGCTGGATGAGGTAAACAGAAAAGTCCCATAGTGGAAGAAGATATTGTACTGGAAGAGAAGTGGTAGCTAGTTTATGGAGGAGGCTTGTTCAATTCCACACCCAGCCTGGAAGAGTGGAGAATCAATGATGATGATGATGATGATGATGATGATGATGATGATGATGATGATGATGATGATGATAAAGTCAATGACACTGACAGGGATGGCAGGTTTTATTAATCGAATTATGAAAAAGTTACATTCAACTATAGCCTGTATTGTTTCCACTGTGGTAATTTTTATGAAGTAAAAATATTTTAACCTGGCACTAGTGATATTTAACACAGTTAAATTTTCCAGGGAACACAATGCATTGAGTGAGTGGGATAATGCAACATAGCAGTCGCTTGGCTGGATAATTCTCAACAGCTTCTCAAGGTCTAAACACTTCCCATTTGACACACACCATAATTATATATTAAAGTATTCAGGACACTATACTACTGAGCTCTGGATATATAAGGATATACTTCCAATATATTACCTCATCATATATCTTGGGATCTGCATCAGGATCCATGTAGTTACCAAAGAAAAGTTTACGAATATGCTCATCACAAAGAACACTTTCATCTTCTGGAATTAGATCATCCAGAACCTTCTCCATGCGCTGACGGAAATGCTCATAGCATGCATGTTTCACTATAGAAAAGAGTTTCTGCCTGTAAGAAAACAAAAATTCTGAGATAACTTCAGAATTTTACAAGAATTGTCATAAATGAAATCACTGAATTAGGTTTGTTAAACAAAACTGTACCATTACACAATTGTTAAGTATAAAATCATCAATGGAGAGAAGATTTTTTTTCCAAGTTCTAAAAATTATTTCATAAGGTAACACTAGCTCTGCTACGTAAATTGCAGTCGAGAGTTGGACCATCACTTGTTAATTATCTATTTTACACATGGCAGTGTGTTTTGATTTCTCACTCGGAACATGCTGCACAAAATCAAATTATTTTGGATAAAGGTATATTACAGAAATTCAGTGCAAAACATTAATGCATTTTCATCATGAAATCAGGAAAACTGCGTTAGTGTGAATGGCCAAGAAGGAGAAATCTCTTGAGCGATAAATAAGTCTAATCCCGAAAGTCCAAAAGTTGGTCCATCCATGGCTAGCCATCAGTTATATTCCACGGTGGTAGATAAGATCCTAATATCTATACTCAATCCTCGAATGCAAAGGGATGATTCCAAATAAGATGGGATTATTCATGTGAGTTCTATAAACAGTATTGTCAACCAGTATACCTATGTACGAACCTAGAGAAATGTTTTAGATTATTTTCAAGTTTCATGGCTGGATGAACAGGAAACAACTGAAACCTGAATAAACACCAACTGTTGAAAATATAGAAATATGATCACATTAGATGGAGCTTATGTTTGTCCAACCCTTGTCCCGTTTCCCTACGGGGTCGGGTATGAGGTGAGATGAATTTGTCGTGGCGGTTTTTTATGACCGGATGCCCTTCCTGACGTCAACCTCATCAGAGGAGTTAATGAGAGATGAAATGAATGACGTGATATATGATAGTAGGGAGAGGGTGAAACCCGGTGCCGGCACATAGCCTACTCCTGTCGAATAGCACCAAGGGGTCTGCTCAAGGCTTAACGTCCCCATCCGACGGACGAATCACCATCAACAGCGTCATATGCCCTCACTCCATATGAGCACTGCGGAGAGGTTTGGAATTTAATCCAGGCTTTTGGCACGCAATCTAGTGATTAGAAATTGTATACCACCACCTCCCCTACCCTGCCGGCCAACATTCTGATGGTGAAAATTTTTTCGACCAACGGGACTCGAACCGGCTAACCTTGGTGTTAGACCGTTTTTTAGACTTCAGCGCCTTAACGATCATGGCCACCAGGCGGGCTATTAGATGGAGCTTATACCTATCTGAATAACTATAACAAATCAATGGCTATGTTCTACCATCCTAAAGTTGATAAGGAATTTTAGAACTTTTGCGAACTTTTGTAATAAATTTATGATTACAGCAAGCTTTAATAATCTTTTATGTGTTAGTACAACATTAATCCAGTAGAAAAAAAAAAAAAAAAATTAAAATTGAGGTAAAAAATGTAGGAGTCAATTCTCTCCACTACCAAACTTATACAGAGGCCACCTAGCTGAAGTTCACCTGGAAGGGAGTGGGTTCAATACCCCATCAGGAAGTCAAAAATTTCAAAACAAGGTTTTCACTTCAGAGAGGCACGTGGCCATGAGGTTCCCTCAACCTATATAAAAAATGAGAGCCAGGTTAATTCCTGAGAGCAAAAGTGGCTGAGCATTGAGTTTAACTACTCTGTACCACTGAGCACTGGGGTTAAAGATAGTGGAAGCCTTTACCTTCCACTCATCCAAGGGCCTTTATGGCCTCTATGGAGATGGTTTCACTATTAATTTCTTTTTTCCAAACTTAACAAATTGAAATTTTTGCTTTCCTTAGTACACAGATAAGGAAGGTCTGGGTCCATCAAGGTAAAACATCATGCTATACATCTGTTTCCACTCATAAAATCCATGATTCACCATAAACTTCACTCCTAGTTACTGCACATTTGGAAGCAGAAATGAGTCCTTGAAAGTAGGAGATCTCATACAACTGATGGGTTTCAGAAAGCATGTCATGTTGTTGTTGTTGTTATTGTTGTTGTTTGAGTCATCAATACATAAAATGGTTTGGTGCGGCTCTACATGCCACCCTATAATGTGTTAATCTTTTCATTTCTATGCAACTACTACATCCTACATCTGCTCTAATCTGCTTGTCATAGTCTCTGAGTAAATCAATTCACTTCAATCAAAAATTTCACACATGTGCGGACATTCAAAACAACGATAGCAAAATAGCTGGGAAAATTGAACTTGCATAGTATGCATATCATCATCAACAATTTTCAATCGCTACTGATCTGCATTTAGGGCAGGTGGCAGTTTCCCTATCAGTTGTTTTCCTAGCCTTTCCTTAAATATTTGCAAATAAATTGGAAATTTATTGAACATCTCCCATGGTAAGTTATTCCAATCCCTAACTCCCCTTCCTATAAATGAATATTTGCCTCAATTTTTCTCCTTGAATTCCAACTTTATCTTCATATTGTGATCTTTCCTACTTTTAAAGACACCAGTCAAATTCATTTGTCTACTGAGTCATTCCATGCCATCTCTTCACTGATAGCTCGGAACATACCACTTAAAGGTAATGATTACCATGGGGAACCTGAAATATTTGTTCCGAATGAGTAAATTTTTAATACTAATATAGTTGGTCCGTTATTGGATATTATAGGCTACATTTTCCAGCTAACTCATTCCCGGTTGCCAGCATTTCGCCCCAGTGTGCTAAGTTGGGCTCATCAGTTGGTTACCCTTCCATTTTTCACTAAAATTTGTTTGACCACCAATTATGCTTGCCATTATGTTATCCTTAGCTGACTTCTTTGCTAGATTCAATTTACTAATAAGTTCCTTCAATTTTCTCTTACTTCCACAGCCATTTCTAAGTCTATTTCTTTCCAAACTGCACCTCCTTCTTAGTCTCTTTACTTCTCTCTTATAATATAGTGGATCTTTACCATTCCTTACAACCTTTAAAGTTACAAACCTGTTTTCACATTCCTCAACAATTGCTTTAAACCCAACCCAGAGTCTGTTTACATTTTTCTTTACAGTTTTCCACCGATCATAGTTACTTTTTTTAAATGCCTTCATGCCTGTTTTATCAGCTATTTGGTACTGTCTAATAGTCCTAATTTTAATACCTTCCTTTCTATCATATTTATTTTAAACTACGATAAAAACAGCTTGTGATCACTAATACCATCTATTAGTTTGGTTTCTCTATAGAACTTTTCTGATTTTACTAGCACCACATCCAGAATATTCTTCCCTCTAGTTGCTTCCATCACTTTCTGAAACAGCTGTCCTTCCTATATTAACTTATTTGCCATTTGTTGGTCATGCCTCCTGTCGTTCGCATTTCCTTCCCAATTGTCAGTTGGTAAATTGAGATCACCTGCTACAATCACATTCCTTTCCATATCGTTTCCCACATAGCTGATTATCAAATAATTCTGAATCAGCGTCAGTGGTACCCTTTCCCGGTCTGTACACTCCAAAGACATCAAATTGCCTATTATCTTTAGAGATAAGCCTTGCACCTAGAATTTCATGTTTGTCATCCTTAACTTTTTTGTAGCTTACAAATTTGTTTTTCACCAGAATGAATACCCCTCCTACCATTCCTATCAAATCAAAAAATCAAATCAAAATCTCTTTATTTGCAAATGAGGTGTCTACCTCGGTGGCAAATGGTACACTAAAATACATTACTGTCAAGCACTAAATATTAAATTAACAAGAGAAGAAAATTTTCCTATAATACAATATTATACAATTTACGCTAACAATTTTTTCTATTAAACACACAGCTCATCCTTAATAAATTTATATTGTTTACAAAATTCTACTTATAATATCTCCTGTACTACTTACAAATATAGTTAACTGATATACAGTATGTGGAATTACTTCAAATGATACTATACAACTGGTATAAGATTACACTTTACATTGCATTTATTTACTTTTTTTTTTTACCCATTCTGGAACCTAAGTAGCATAACGACCTGCTGCATTTATTTTCTCTGTTGCTGTTTATTCTCTTCTTGAATATCTGTACAGATTTTGGAAAAGGATCAAACACTACCCCTGGTAAACTGTTCCACTCCTTCATGCCCTTCCCAATGAATGAATGAATGAATTTTATACTTGTGATCAGTTCTGCCAATATAATTATTTTCCTACTGAAGCCTGTCACAGATTTCTCCCCATGCTTCTTCTCCTGTATAGGCTCTATATAATCCTATAAGTCTAGTTTTCTCCCTTCTCTTACTTAAAGTTTCCCACCCAAGTTCCTTTAACATTTCTGATACACTACTCTTTCTCCTGAAATCCCCTGTTACAAATCTTGTTGCTTTCCTCTGCACACTATCTATTTCGTTTATTAGGTATTCTTGGTGAGGATCCCAAACACTGTTTGCATATTCCAATAATGGACGAACCATACTTAAGTAACTTTTTTCTTTTAATTCTTTATTGCATCCTTTAAGTAGCCTCATTATGACATGTAACGATCTGTATGCTTTCCCAACAATGTCATCAACATAACCCTTCCAGTGCAAATTACTTTCAAATCTCACACCTACGTATTTGCACTTGCCATCTTTTGGGATAACTACCTCATCCAAAGTATATTCAAATTCAGTTTTAAAGCTCCTGTTTCTAAAAGTTGTAACAGTTGATTTGCCTCTATTAACCTTCATATTATTTTCTTCAACCCATTGTTGGATACTTTCAAGGTCCCTTTGTAATTCTGAACAATCCTCAATGGTATTTATTTCCCTATAAACAATTATGTCACCTGGATACAATCTTATTTTTTATGTTATATTGTTCCCTAAATCATTTGCGTATATCAAGAAAAGTAACGGACAATTCCCTTCCAAACTTTCTCTTCCTGTGATACATTATTTCCTACTTTGACGTTCTGAACCCTTGAATTTAGAAATGATTTTATCCAACGTGTAACCCTTACGTCCAATCCTATTCCCTCCAATTTCTTTAATAATATTCCATGTTCCACTCTATCAAAGGCTTTGGAAAGATCTATGGCTATGCAATCTAACTGACCTCCTGAATCCAATTGATCTGATATGTCCTGCTGAAATCCCACCAGTTGTGCCTCACAAGAAAATTTCTTTCTAAATCCATACTGGCTCCTCATGAACCAATTTTTATCATCACATATCGCTCTGATATACTTTGATATTAAACTCTCCAGTATTTTACAAACTATACTGGTCAGGCTGATTGGTCTGTAGTTCTCTGGTTTCCTTTTATCACCCTTTCCTTTATAAATTGGTATTATTATAGATTCCTTCCATTCCTTTGGTATTACATTATTATTTATGACATTGTCAAAGAGAAATTTTAAATAAGGTACTATGTACCACCCCATTTTCTTTAATACCTCCCTAGTAATTTGATCACTTCCTGCTGCTTTTCCTTGCTGAAGCAGTTGGATTTCTCTGAAAATATCTTCATTTGTGAATTGTTTCCCTCTGTGTCTCTCCCTCTCTATCTTCTGTTTCGATTTCCAACTCCTGGCAATCATCTACTGAATCTCTGAATTCCCTACTAAATAGGTTTGCTTTTTCAGTATCTGTTAAATAGTGTTCACCCCGTTCTCCCACCATTGTAGGAATTTTGATCCTGTCTCTACGATACACATTCCAGTTCCGTGAGAGTATATCTGCATCCATTATTCATTTCTCAGCCATGATTCAACTAACAATTTTATGTTATCCCTACTTGCTTTCCAGATCCCTGTAACCTTATCACTGCTCCCTAGACAACCACGTTTTCCTGAATGTACCTCCCTATAACCCTTCTAAACAAATTTCCTAACTTATATATACCACTGCAGTTTAAGTGAAGGCCACCTGAGTGTAGATTCCTATCCCCTACCCACCCATTAGGATCTAGAAATCTCACTCCCATTTTCCCACATACCCACCCTATAGCTTATTTAAATCCCCAATAACCTTCCAGTCAGTAGCCCTCCTACACAGTATTCCACTGATAACAATCTCCGCTTCCTTAAACTCCACCCGTGCTGCATTTACCAGATCCCACACATCCCCACCTATGCTATAGCTGCAAAGAATAAACAGTACATAGTTGTTATTGGCTTGTTATGTGTTTTTCAACATTAAGTTGTATATATATGTGTGTGTGTGTATGTGTGTGTGCTTGTATGTATGTATGTATGTATGTACGTACGTACGAGGACAGTTTGAAAAGTTCTCGGAATCACCGCTAGATGTCAGTGCTAGAGCAATGAGGCTCCCGCGCAATAATCACACATCCTTTGTGAGTGAACACGTGGCGCGTCAGTGCTCTAGCTGCAGGAGTGTGGTAGTGACGACTCTTTGTTGTTGTTCCCACGTAGTGATTTGTGACAATGGAAAAAACTGAGATTCGAGCCGTGATTATTTACTTTGTAAAGAAAGGTATGAAAGCAAAGGAAATTCATGCCGACTTTCAGAACATACTGGGGGACTCTGCTCCTTCATTTTCAACTGTTGCCAAGTGGACCAGCGAGTTTAAATTTGGTCGGGAGAGCTTGGATGATGGACGGCCAAAAAGTGTTACGACCCCAGAATTTATCGCAAAAGTGCATCAAATGGTCATGGAGGATCGTCGACTGAAAATGCGGGAGATTGCTGAAGCTGTAGGGATGTCTTCTGAATGGGTATAATATTTTAACTGAAGAACTGGGTATGAAAAAATTATCCACAAGATGGGTGCCGCGGCTCTTGACATTGGACAATAAACGCACCAGATTGGAAATGTCCGAACAAAGTCTGGCCCATTTTCAGTGCAACCAACAAGATTTTTTGCACCGGTTTGTGGCTACAGATGAAACTTAGGTTCACTACTATACCCCAGAGACAAAACAGCTGTCAAAGTAGTGGAAACATGCTGATTCACCACCACCAAAGAAAGCAAACTCAGTGCATTCGGCCGGAAAGGTCATGGCCTCAGTTTTCTGGGATGCAAAAGGCATTCTGCTGATAGATTATCTTCCTACTGGTCAAACAATTACGGGGAAATACTATGCAAACCTCCTAGACCAACTACAGGAAAAGATATGCGAAACAAGGCCTGGTTTGGCAAGGAAAAAGGTAATCTTTTATCAGGACAACGCTCCACTGCACACAAGTGTCATTGCCATGGCAAAACTTCATGAACTGGGGTACGAATTGTTGCCACATCCACCTTATTCACCTCATTTGGCGCCATCAGACTTTCAGCTGAAAATTTTCCTCGGTGGACGGAGATTTTCTACAAGGGAAGAACTGACAGCCGAATTGGAGAGGTATTTTGCAGGCCTGGAGGAATTTCATTTTCGAGATGGGATCAAGGCATTGGAACATCGCTGGATCAAATGCATTAGTCTACAGGGAGACTATGTTGAAAAATAAAAGCAGTTCCACCGAGGTAAGATACTTGGTTCTAGTATATTCCGAGAACTTTTCAAAGCACCTATGTGTGTGTGTGTATGTGCGTGTGTGTGTATGTATGTATGTATGTATGTATGTATGTATGTATGTATGTATGTATGTATGTATGTCCACAACTGTCTACGATTTGCTTTTTCCACAAATAAGTAAGCAATTACTGTCTTTATCCTCCTGTTTCTCCATCCATATCTTGTATACTGTCTACTATTCTTCTTCCTGAACTATGCATTGCTCATACTTCACCCATTTCCCACACAAAAATACAACTTCTCTTCCACTTCATTCCTCTTTCCATATCCAAAATGTCTAATTACTTTTTCCATTCCTATTCTGTCACATCCCACCATTACATTGAAGTCTTCCAGGTCACTCACTTCCACATTCTTTATTTTTCCCTCCAGTGTGTCCAGGAATTTGTCCATATCATCTTCTTTGCATCGAGTCTGAGGTGCATACACTTGGATGAATACCTTTACTCCATTTTCCATCCTTAACTGTATCTTGAATATTATATCACTTACGTAGTCTACGCACTCCTCTAAGATCTTGGTGGTTATTATCCCCACTCCATTCTTTGCCTCATGTCCTCCACTCCAGTAGTGCATGTATCTATTCCTAAACTTCTTTTTTCCCTTTTCCTCTCCACTTAACCACACTCAATCTTGCCATAGCTATATTTTCCTTCTCCATAAAATCAATCACCTCTTCTGGGTTTCCAGTCCATAATAAGAGGTTAATTACCAGTATTGTCACCTTCATAACATTCTGTACTGGTCACCCACTTCTCACAGTTCTCTCAGCATAAGAACCGCGTATCACTCCCGGGGAATGTCCTAGCCTTTTCCGAGGCTGATTTGAAAGTGCCATTTTGATTTTAGGCTGCTATTACGATGGAGTCTCCACTCCCAAAAGCATTTTAAAACTACTGCCAGCAGGTGATCAGCCCACTCCTGACATAAAGCGGAGACACCTTTTGCAGCCGCCCCTAACCTGGGGTTCGATGCTACTTGATCGATTCCAGTGTCATTTTCTACACTGAGGGAGCCATCACCCCGCCTAAGGGAAATCATCTGCCTGAAGCTGTTGACAACTTTAGGGCAGGTGTGTCAAACCATGACCACCGTAAGTGCAGTGCCTGTGCTAGAAATACCAGTGCACCTGGGTGCAAGTCTCTACCCTTCAGTTGGCTTGTACTTGACTCGGGGTTGTGCACCCCTACCAATGACAAGTTCTAGTTATCTGTTTTGGTCTATGAGTAATGTTACAGTGCATAGGCTGTGTCATAAGGATTGCCACAGTAATTTGTTAGTGTGTGTTTGTATTTGTGTACTTTTGTATCAACATCGTTGCTTCAAGAGATACTACTTTTATCATAGACTTTTTTTGCTTAACTTTATAAAAAAAATAACATACTGCTACAGAAAAGTAGTAGCATAATATTTGGCATTATTCTGTTTCATTGTTCATAGGAGAACTGAGCATATTAAATGCCTAAAAAATTAATGCATTTTATTTTATACTTCATTGTTTATGACAACCTTTAACATAATTACTTATTATACTGGTACACAGTGATTACAAATCATGATGTTTCTCTCATTTTATGCAACAGCCATGTCGAACACATTTAATTACATGTGCCCTTATATGAAAGAATATATAGATATATATGGAGTAACATAGTCACGAATGTGTAAAGTACACCCCTGCAGCCTTGCATTATCTGATAATGTTCTGGGCTAACGCTCGTAACAGCTGTTTCTCATACATGCAGAACTGTCAGTCAGCTCGCGACCTTGACAGCCTGCCTTAGAGTATTGGGTTATTTACCAGCACCCGATGTTGTTGTTGAGTCATCAGTCCATAGACTGGTTTGATGCAGCTCTCCATGCCACCCTATCCTGTGCTAACCTTTTCATTTCTACGTAACTATTGCATCCTACATCTGCTCTAATCTGTTTGTCATATTCATACCTTGGTCTACCCCTACCGTTCTTGCCACCTACACTTCCTTCAAAAACCAACTGAACAAGTCCTGGGTGTCTTAAGATGTGTCCTATCATTCTATCTCTTCTTCTCGTCAAATGTAGCCAAATCGATCTCCTCTCACCAATTCGATTCAGTATCTCTTCATTCGTGATTCGATCTATCCATCTCACCTTCAGCATTCTTCTGTAACACCACATTTCAAAAGCTTCTATTCTCTTTCTTTCTGAGCTAGTTATCGTCCATGTTTCACTTCCATACAACAGCACCCGATACTGGCTGTATAGTCTACTTGTTACTGCTGTGGGGTAACCAGCCAGATGGTACCAATGCAAGTTGTTCAATGGCAATTCCTTGTTAACGGTGCTGCATTTTCCACACACAGTTATGGTGGTCTTAGTGTTCGATTCATAACCTGTTTGAGCCCAGTGGTTCTACTCTGCTCTCTGCTTGCACGTTTATATTGGTCCTTGATTTCCAGTGAAAATGTTAACTTAGCATGATTTCCCCATCCAGATTTATGAAAACCTACTTGATGAGGTGTTATGTTAACATAGTATAAACCACAAGGCTATTTAGGAAGTTCTTCCTTTCTTCACTCTGCCATAACTATCTATTAATTCGATCGAATATGTCTAGGATGTCTGCAGACCTATAATAATAAATGGTGTATGGCCTCCGGAGAGGCCTGGTGCAGGTCTTTTTCTAGTAGATGGCCTATTAGGCGACCTGCATGTCTGAGAAGATTTAGGGCCCTACCTAGGATGACTTCTAATGTTGAATAGGCCACATACACCCAGCTCCCGAGCCATTGGAATTAACCAATTAAGGTTAAAATCCCTGACCCGGCTGGGAATCGAACCTGGGACCCTCTGAACCAAAGGCCACTACACTGACCATTCAGCCAATGAGTCGGACTGCAGCCCTATACCAGACTGTGACATAACTAACAAAATAAACCTGTCTTGATAGGAAAAATTACAAGTAATGAAAATCATTGTGAATCCGCATTTAAATTAATCTTATGATAAATTTCTAGGAAAAAATTATCCATCAGGATACCCTAATATGCCACAATGGCAGCTGAACCCCAATAGCCACATCACAATTTTTTTAAGCCAATGTTACCATGCTACTACCTAGGTCTACATTGAATAACATATGGATTTTGATGGTGGTAGTTATTGTTCAAAGGCAAGTACAACAAGGCAACATTCTGGATGTATAGATTCTCAATTCAGTCATTAGAGCAAGATGTGAAAAACCAAGCTTCTTTGCTAGATTCTCTAAAATTCTTTGAATCGACAAGAGTTTCATTTACAAATCATTATAATATTGTTATGTTTGATTTTGATAGTTAAATTTTATCAATTTACTATAGTCACAGTAGAGGGATGATATCCATTTCAAGGTCAAATTCTTCATTATCTCATTAACATGCTTACCAGCATTTGTCTACTAAGTGGCACTGCCATCTCTATTTAATTCGGTCATATAATGATATAGACTGCTGATGTCATGTTGTTGTGCTTAGTATCGATCATTCCATAAGCCCCAAACCAGCAACTTCCAGCAAGTAATTGTTTTCTAACATTTACATTGCAAATTAGAACCCATCTAATGTCATCAGCTGACTATCTCAGCATCAATGTCAACATTAATTTGATGTTCTGCGTCTTTTATAATAGGGTGTGACACGGTAGAAGATGGTACAACAGATCAACAATTGCAGGTGATTTTGCACCTCGCAATCACAGGCAGTGCTTGTTATCATTTGCTATTTCATCCAGATTGCATTAATCTTTGCAGTTACCTCTTTAATAAGGTGACCATTTTCAGCAATCCTAGAACCAATATACTCATAAATCACTGAGAACAGGTGTCTTATGCCATCTAGTGATGAATGAGTACCATTTCATCAACAGAGCAATGGTCAATTGATCTCAAACTTTCCAGCAATATCAGAACAGTCGTAGTCATGGTCCAGTTGTGGTCAGTTGAGTTTCTCTTCTGAGGATGTGGAGTGAAGTCTTGGCAAAATGTAAACATTCCCTACAGCTTGCCTCTTTCACATGGCAAACACCCAAAGGATATAATGTCTAAGAACATTCCTTACTAAGTAGCCTGTCTTATGATAATCCTGCAATGAAGAAAATTATAAAAGGAATGGATATTTAAATATCTTCCTCAAGTGTGAAGGTACCACATTATAAAGTGCGTATAAAAGTATCTTTGGGGATGGGTGTGTATGAAAGGGGGGAGTCTTTGTTCTTCGCAGTAAACTGGGGAAGGGAACTGTTTGAACACCCTATGGCAGACCTGGCTATTCTTTTCTCATGACTCACTGACCCCAGAAAGAAAGGACCCTTGTTCAGAATGTTTTGGCCAGTATCAGACAGTGTGGGAATGACGCCAGAAAAAAACCCTTGTTTGTGGTATTCTGGCAAGTGTCAGCAGGTGTGAGAATGTTCCACCATCATCTAAGAAGATATAAAGTCTGCTCTGGTCGAATTCTGCACATTAGTGGTCGTTTGGTTCCCTTCTTCTCGAAGGGTGACGCGAGCAAACTATGGAGGGGGGGTTAATATCCTAAGACACGAAGTTAGCATTTCGGATTCTCATCTTGGTTCTCTGTCAAAACGGATATCTATCACTTGAGCTATCGCTCCACGGGCCTTGATGTTCTTTTACATTAATAACTTTTGCTAAATTATCTTCATTTCTTTAACCATTAATTCATTGTGATTTAAAATACCCCTTTGGTGATAATATTTTAAGCCAGATGGCAATTTGCATCATTAGGGACATCACTTGGATTCTGAGGGCAGGGCTATGAACCCTCACGTGCCTGTGAGCATGGCTGTCAGTTAAATTCTTGTTAACCTTGAAAGTAAATGTGTAATTTCTTTGAATCATTTTGCGAGTGTTGGAGAGCACGCAGTGTCAAATGTGCATGTTAATATATCTGGGGTATGTACCCTTTTGTTTATACCTATTTTTGAAATTTAAGTCTGTTTCTATATGGTCCGACTCGTTGCCTGAATGGTCAGTGTTCTGCTCTTCGGTTCAGCGGGTTCTGGGCTCAATTCCTGGCCGGGTCGGAGATTTTAATCGCTTCCGATTAATTCTTCTGACTCAGGGACTGGATGTCTGTATAGGTCCCAACACTCTCCTCTTCATATTCAGACAACACACCATACTAACAGCCACCAAAGTAACATGCTATAGTGATTACATCTCTTCATATAGGGTTGGCATCAGGAAGGGCATCTGGCCATAAAACAGGGCCAAATCCACATGTGCAACGCAGTTCGCACCCGCAACCCCACAGGTGTGGGAAAACGTGGTAGAAAAAAAGAAGTTTATTTCTAAATGAACTTAAGATTTTTATGTTTAATAAACAATATTTTAATGAACCTGATTGTTTTACTTCAAAAGTTCAAATGTCACCGATTTAGGTTTCTTGGCAATGCTGTCCAGCACTTTCTGCATCATGCTGTCCATCTATTCATATTTCCTTTAGTGGTTGTTGTTTTGGTTGTTTTGTTTAACCTTTCCTTTTGTGTTTTATTTGTGGCACAATAAAATTACCTTGATATAAATTGAACCTAGATATTGAATATAAGTACAATAAAATAAAAAATAAAAAACACAGACCTATCATCTTCATCCACCAAACGATCGTAAAAGACCCTATAGGCTTCATGGATCCACAACCGGATAAGTTTGTCAGGATCTTGTAGATGGGTACTAGGAACCAATAAAACTCCTCTGATCACACGAGAGAAGTCTCGTAGATTGAATGTGTAATGAGACTTGGCAGGTGTTGGCAGAAACTGTGAGATGGCCATCTTATACACCTCCATAGTAGCACCAACCATCATCTACAGAACACACAATAAATGAAAAGTGGAAATAATTATTCTTCTATTTTTTAAAATAACCTACAATTTGAATGACACATTCACACAGGCAAGCATCGTATAGATACAAAGTTCAATATAATACAAATTATACCAAGGTTACCAGTACTTCTAAGAAATCCACTTAATTATCTTCAGAAGCACTAATTAGGATTGACAATGATTTATTCTAGATTGGAATAAGTGTATTTTTTGAATGAATCAGAGCATTATGCATCCAGCTGAACCTTTATTTTAAAGGAAAAATAAACCTATAATAGGACCAAATCAGAGTGAATTAGAGGTGACTAATCAGTTGTATGGGCCAACCCTATCATATAGAGAAACCACATCCATTTTTTACCCTGAGACTTCAGGTTTGATCCTTGGTGAACCCACGGATTACAATTTTGGCATGTAATTTTGTAATTTGGAACATTGTTCACTTAACCTCAAGAGGTAAACTGAGGACCTCTGTGACGTGAGAGGCAGCACGATTGGGTAATAAAGCCGAGCAAATTGATCACAAAATACTTCTACCTGCAGGTCATTTTGGAAGACCAAAGTCCCTGATGACCAGCATGGGTCACTGATTTTAAAGCAGCTGTATGTCCACTTTCTTAGTGGAATGGTTAACACTATTAGCTGCCAACCTCAGAGGCCTGGGTTTGATTCCCAGTACTCCCAGGAATTTACAATTTGTAGGAGAGCTGGTATGTTGTTAAAAAGTTACATGCAGCTCACCTCCAAAATTACATGGTTATTACAAATGATTGAAGCGATTTCATAAATTCACTGTAGCTCCATGAATTGACATATGGTCTCGAAACTCAACAGAAATGCAGAAAAACTCAAAACGTTTTGGTCTGCTTAAGTCGCACTTCACATTTCTGCCAAGAAAGCGCAGCAGCAGTGAGCAGTGAGACAAGATGGCGACAGGGGCCGAGAAAGCGTTTGTTGTGCTTGAAATGCACTCACATCAGTCTGTCATAACAGTGGAATGACACTTCAGGATGAAGTACCACAAAGATCTACCAACTGCTAACTCCATACAGTGATGGTAAGTGCAGTTTAAAGGGGAAATCAATGGATCGGCCTGCAGTGACTGAAGAAACAGTTGATTGTGCACGGGCAAGTTCTATGTGTAGCCCACAGAAGTTGGAGAGAGCAAGCAGAGAGCTGAACATACCACAGCCGAGCATTTGAAAAATCTTACAGAAACGACTAAAGCAGAAGCCTTACCGCTTACAATCGCTACATGCCCTGACTCCCAATGACAAAGTCAAACCCCTTGAATTTTCGGTGCGATTGCAACAGTGTATGGAAGAGAATAAGTTTAGTACGAAACTTGTCTTCGGTGTTGAAGCAACATTTTTTGTTAATGGTACAGTGAACAGACACAATGTGCAAATCTGGGGTGTAGAGAATACTCAAGCTATCATGCAGCACATTCAAAATTCACCGAAAGCTAATGTGTTTTGTGCAGTCTCATGGTTTAAAGTGTATGGCCCCTTTTTCTTCTGCGAAAAAATCCATTACAGGACACATGTATCTGGACATGCTGGAAATTGGGCTCATGCCGCAATCGGAGGGGAGCGCGGACTTCTTCTTACAATAGGATGGTGCTCCACCCCACTTCCATGGTGATGTTCATAAATCCATGGTGATGTTCATAAATTCTTAAACAGGAGATTGCCAAGCCGATTGATCGGTCGTGATGGAGCTGATGATCAGCAATTCATGTCATGGCCTCCACACTCTTCTGACCTAACCTCATGCGATTTCTTTGTGTGGGCTTACGTGAAAGACTCAGTGTTTACACCTCCTCCCCTAACAAACCTGCCAGAATTGTGAGCTCACATTAAACGTGCTTTCGAATCCGTTGATAGGGACATGCTGCGCTGAGTGTGAGACAAACTTGATTAGAGGCTTGATGTCCGCATAATCACTAAAGGGGCACATATTGAACATTTGTAAATATCAAAAAAACTTTTTGAGTTTTTCTATGTGTGTGCAAAGTCTTGTGACAATATGTCAAATCATAAAGTTATTGTAGAGCTTTGGAATCACTCAAATCATTTGTAATAACCATGTAGTTTAATTATATCCTGAATTTTCTGAATCATTTTGTTGATTTCGTTTTCAGTAACTCCAGTTCCAGTGAAAAGCTAGTAATGAATGCATTGTTCCCTTTGATAGACACCACCTAGCATTAGAGACTTCTTTAACCTATAAAAGAGCTATACAATCAATCAACTGATCAATTAATACTGATCTGCATTTAGGGCAGTTGCTCAGGTGGCAGATTCCCTATCTGTTGTTTTCCTAGCCTTTTCCTAAATGATTTCAAAGAAATTGGAAATTTATTGAACATCTCCCTTGGTAAGTTGTTCCAATCCTTAACTCCCCTTCCTATAAATGAATATTTGCCCCCGTTTGTCCTCTTGAATTCCAACTTTATCTTCATGTTGTGATCTTTCCTACTTTTATAAATGCCACTCAACCTTATTCGTCTACTAATATCATTCCACGCCATCTCTCCGCTGACAACTCAGAACATACCACTTATATCTCAAATATTATTATAATATTTATAGGTCCACCTGTTCAATACAATACAATATAATCCACTATTTCATGTGGTTAAAATTTATACATAATACATAAAAGTCAATGGTACATGTTTCACCCCCTTTTTTTTTTTACGGGTATCATCAGCCTATCTTAATCTTAAAAATTAATGGATATGGAATCTTTCCAATCTTATAAACTATAGAGTAAAATGTTGGACAATGATTTCATAAAATATTATACTATAATGTCTAAACAATATTGCACCAAAGTATGTTAAAAAAAACTGTGAATTAACAGTTTTTGAAGATTACAATGTGGTTAATCATGAATATTTGAACGTTTAAAACCAAAATGGATCCTCTTCTTATATATCATTAAGACTGTGATGGCCTTGAGTGTAAGCACAATCATCAAAGGGTGAAACATGTACCATTGACTTAAATTTTAACCACATGAAATAGTGGATTATATTGCATTGTATTGAACAGGTGGACCTATAAATATTATAATAATATTTGAGATATACGTCAACTTCAATACGGAACCAAAATGAGAATAGTTACTTGTAACATACCACTTAGTCGAGCAGCTCGTCTTCTTTCTGCCAATTCTTCCCAGACCAAGCTTTGCAACATTTTTGTAACGGTACTCTTTTGTCGGAAATCACCCAGAACAAATCGGGCTACTTTTCTTTGGATTTTTTCCAGTTATTGAATCAGGTAATCCTGGTGAGGGTCCCATACACTGGAACCATACTCTAGTTGGGGGTCTTACCAGAGACTTATATGTCCTCTCCTTTACATCCTTACTACAACCCCTAAACACCCTCATAACCATGTGCAGAGATCTGTACCCTGTATTTACAATCCCATTTATGTTATTACCCCAATGAAGATCTTTCCTTATATTAACACCTAGATACTTACAACGATCCCCAGAAGGAACTTTCACCCCATCGACGCAGTAATTAAAACTCAGAGGACTTTTCCTATTTGTGAAACTCACAACCTGACTTGTTCCTTATCTGCTGATAGTTTTGACTTTTTAACTTGAGATTATCATGGACTAAATTGTCACCTCTCTCAATTTATCTGGAAGGTGATGCTTCAGAACGTATTAATTGATGAAGCAGTAGAATCCTTCTATTTTGTACTACATTACATCATGGAATGTTACACCCCTATATGGAATTTTAAGACCCCCAGTTCCTGAAGTGGTATAATCATAAATTGCAATTGCTCATTAAGAAAGCACATATCATCATCGTAATCTTCTCTTCACTCCAGCAAAACGGCTGCTGTTATGTACGAGCCTCCTCCAGTTTGTCCTGTCTTTCCACAGATGTTGTTCACATTTGTGACCCAAGTTTCCATCTCTGATTTCAAGGTCCTTGAAAATTTGCTTCTTCCAAATATCATGAGGATGTCCTCTTGGTCTCTTCCCAGGAACATGCAATCAAAGTATGCTCAAGGAGTCCTGTGGGGATCCATCCTTTTCGTGTGACCATACCATTTCAATTTCTTAACAAGAAAGTACATAAATTATACAAAATATGAGGTCCGAATGGAGAATAGTGATTATCAGCATTTATCTAAATTAAGAAATGAATGCAAGTCTGAATACAAATTTTGCTACATAAACTATATCTCTTACTGTGAACGAAGTATTTGTTCCAACCAACAGAAATTCTGGTAATATCTAAGTTCTAAGAGGTCACTTTATCATTGCATCTTAACGAAGTTACAGCAGATACTGGTGAGAACATTGTCAATCTTTTGCTCAACACTTTTCATCTGTTTATTCTACTTACCAGAATAATAATATGGCATATGATTATCCTTTTTTCAGTGAACCTGCCAGTTATCGACATCAGTACAGCAGAAATTTACAACAAACTGATATCTCTTGAATTAAAGGAAGCTGTAGGACCTGATGGTGTTTCAACTTACAGTAGAACCATGATTATACATTCCCGGAAACTAAGTTTTCCCGTATTATTCAGTCAAATTAAATGGTCCTGCGAGCATCCTAATTAAATCAAGTTGTAAAAATCCTGCATTATCCATTCCTCAAAGAAACAATTTCCCGGATCAACCATTCAGAAATTTCAGTCCCATCATTGCTAAATCTTCAATCATATGTTTTTCAAGAAACTGTATCTCACAAAAGGACAGCTACGGCATACTTATGGATCTTGGTGTTAATGTACCTTCACTGCGGCAATTAGAGGAAGTACTGTACTGGAAAAGCAATACTATATAGAGGAACTTGCATAAGGGACCATCTTAGTATCCCATTCGGGTGGTATTGCTTAGAGAATCCTCAGAAATCATAAAACAGGGAGTGTCCACAACAATTGGAAGGAGACAGAGTGCATTTTGACAGCTCTAATTGAAGACGGAACGAGTCTTGTCAAATGTTCGTACTTGCAAAATGTCTACATTATGTCCAGGGTTAGATGCTTATTTTTATTACTTTTTTCGAGTGTAGGCCTATCTTAGACGTTATAATATCTCAACCTGAAAGTTAAGATCAGCAGGTTAATAAAGATATAGTGAAACATATCATATTGCCCCAGGGACTTTTATTTGCATAGTGCGCAACACTGTGGAGGCGTTAAATTTGAAAGACTTTGTTTGCGAGGTGGCAAGCAAACGGCTTTGTGCTGGGCCGCGCCCTGGAAGAGCGGCCGGAAGCAGGTTTGAATCGGCCTGTGGTTTGAAAGTTTGAACGAGGCTGTGGGAGTGTCGCAGCGTCACCTAACGTGCGGCGAGTTTGAAAAGAGCCAATCGCGAGCTGTGAAAGCGAGTCATAGAGAATTGCGCGGGGTTGCTAACTTCGATCATCACAGTGCCGACCTATTAGAAATAAGGGTGAAATCTGATAAATAACCCCTCTCCACGGTTTCGATACGCCTGATGAGTAGTAAATGAATTTAGACTTCTTTATCTGTTCATTCATCGGCTAACTTCTACATATATATTTGTGTGGCTATGTTATAACGGTTGTGGGCTTTGTCCTGAGAAAGCGGTTGAAACCTCGCGCTATAGCCAACAGGGCCACCCCCTCTTTTCGGAACGACGCGGGTGGGTCCATAAAAACCAAGAGTGGCTTGGGGAAGCGGGTCTGTCTTTCGTGAGGTGTCCGTGGTACAGGAAGTAGTCTCCACGCCAGTCGAGATCGCCATTTTCTTTGTCCGACATCAAAGTGCTACAGTGACGTTATTTCTTCATGATTGCTATATGAATATCATACACGTAGAAGCGTGCCCAGACTACAGTAAAACGTATCACCCTGGTGTGAGTTACATTTAATAAATACGGGAGTTACAAGTCCGTATATGTGTATTTACCGCTACGCGTGTGACGCTTCGCTCTTACATCAAGTGCAGTAGGTACCACGTATGTGTGAACGCGGTAAATAAAAGGGACGATAGCTGGGCATACCGGGAAGATTGTCGTGAACTAATTAGCAGTATTATACGCCAACGTTTCGGGTCGGTTTCGCGATCGCGGAGAAAACGTGTTCGATCGTATCGTAATTGCTCTTGCATACGGACGGATCCGGGGCGCATTCCCTGAGACTACGACTCTGATTAAAGAATTAATCTTTGCCCAATTATGTGTGCTAAGCAATATCTCCTTAATTAGTGTGCGCGTATGCAATTGAGCAAGTGTAGTGCTAACCTGTTTTCCATTCATTGTAGGAGTGTTATCTGCAAGGACAATCATGGAAGCTACATGTGTAATTCATATCTTTTGTAACGCCATCAAAGAGGATATGATGGCCGAGTAATCTCCTGACGCTGCAGTTGTGCAGATGGTGTGATTGCCGAAGACAACAAAGCTAAGTGGATATGTCATATTTTTAAGCATGTGGGTAACATTTGAGGTCAATTCAGTTTCATCCAGTTTTTAGGGTAATATTAACGGTCAATGTCAATTTGCTAACGATGAGTAATTTTACTGTCAATAAATCAGTGGGAGATCCAGGGCAGCATGCTAGTGCCCTTATTTGTTGCAGTGATTCGTGGTTAGTTTAGTTAGGGGAAAAAGGGTTGTAAATAGGTAAAGTTAGGAGTGTGTGTGCATGCATTGTTTTTAATCCTTTCAGAGCATTCCTAGGTGTGTGTGTTAAGTGTTAGGAAGGTGGATAGTTTCATCATTGACGAGGCCAGGCCGCCTTCTCTTTGTGGAATAATTAGCAGTAAAGACCAGTGTAGGCCTCTTATATTTGATCTGTGCGCGATTTCAGATATATGTTCGCTGCCACAGGAACGCCACGACGTCTTCGTTGGGTAGTTAGGTTCTTCTAATGAGCAGAGACGACAGTAGATCGGGGTGGAGATTATTGCGAGGGTTGAGAGGCTGAGATCGCCTGATATATGACGCGGAAGTCAGATATGGGTTTGAATGCCTGTAAACATGGCAAGGAAGGAATGTTGGCAGGGCAAGCTGCTTTAAACAAGGACGGGCTTGGATATGCCCGCAGAGTAAAGAGTCAGAGTCGAGAATCGAACTCCCGAGCCGCTGAGACGGAAGGCCATGTGTGACGTCTTCCTTGAGAGCGATGTTTGCGGCATATGTATTGAAAGGTGAAGAAGAGATGTTTCTGTTGTCATAGAAGATTTTATAAACGGGAGAAATAATTAGTTTACGTAATAAAGCAGCAGCTTTTAAGAGTATTTAAGAGAGAAACCTTCTTTTGTTGTGTGAGCAAGTCTGGCTGGGATAGCCGTGAAGGAAGCAATTACCTGCACCCCGCCAAGTGTAAGCTGCACCCCGTTTGCCTGGAGTCCTTTGCGAGGCAGTATGAATAACTTTCCAGCGGGGTTCCGCTCCCATGAAAAGTGAAACTTACCACTAGTCAAAGGGGAATGTCCTGATCGCCCTGGCGGACAGGGGCGTGCCACTAATGACCTGGTGATGAGGAAGTGCTCTGACTGCATGTACATATTTTCTTTATATTGTAATTATGCTGTTATTTTACAGGAGTTGTGTTTGTATACTTATGTACCTTGTATCGAAGTGCCTTGTCGTATCTGTTGTCAGTGTGTTGTGTCTTGACGAATTAATCTTTGTCTCTTAAATTTAGCCCGGAGCTAATTTTCTCTGGTGGTATGCAGCTTCAGGCTGGTTGTTTGCGACAGATCGGATCTGTCAGTAGAATCTGTGTAGTATATAAGTTAGGATCCCTGGATTTTCCCTTATCAGGATTAATGATTTTGTATATGTAAATAGTTGTATTATGGAATGAAACTGACGTGATTTTCTCTTGTCGAAGCATAGCTTGTGGACGGTCGTAATCGAAATTCCCCTCGGGGAAATCGGCATATTCACTTGGCGGCGTTGTCGAGAATTAAAGATGTAATTCAGGCCAAGATTTAAGATTTTGTTCTTTTATAAATTATTTGTTCGGTATTTGGACCGATATTTTTTTTAGTAATGTAATATGTAGTTGTTCTTAATGTGCACGGCACATTATACTTTTTTTTATGACAGTTTGCGTCATGTTTTATTGTATTTTGTGGAATTTCGATAGAATGAATATTAATTATGTGCTCTAGTGAATAAATCCATTTTACCCCTTTATCTGTCTCTTATTCACAACAAATGCAACTGTTTCCCATTCATATACACCATTGGTGATTATTTTTATAGAAGTTAGATTTAATTCTCGCCCACAGACCGAACGTAACCACGAAGCTCTAACCGACTGAGTCTGGCATTGTGATATCGATGGATGGGAACGGTTCATTTATGGCGCCTTGAGTGGTGGCGATTGTTATTTGGGCGGCGTCAGGTTCATTTCTGGCACGATGCAACGTTGAGCGATTGTTATTTTGGCAGTTGTCATATGTGCAGCGCCCGGTTCATTTTTTTTTGTTTGTGATGCGCGACTTTGTAGGCCTTGTGTAGGAGTATATAGTTCGGAATTTTGGGAGTGACCAGAGTGGTACCCAATATTTAAGTTAGGTAGATAATTCCGAACAGGCTCATTGTAGATGACGAAGCCTGAGATTCTTGCTCGATACTCAGACGGAGTCATGGGAACTGGCAACCTAGCGTATTAGACAATTGAGTCTACAGTCCGGTATTCGATTATACTCATGTTAGTATACGGATACGAGAGGGCGAGGTTTCCGTGGAAATCGTATATTTAGTGAAAGTCTGTAATTCCTAAATATATATGTATACGTTGGGTATATATCGGCATTAAATTGAATTTTTATATTAATGTTAGGATGTGAATAAGAGCATGATAGCCGATGGTAGAGGTATGTCAAATAATTCAGTGATTCCATTGGGAATTCGAGAACTAGGAAAAGATTTCTCACTTGGGGCAAGTAGACGATGTGTATCCCTCAGATAAACTCGCCTATGGACATGACCTAAAAGTTTGTTCTGTGTAACAGATTTGTATAGCCGGAGATTTTGATTTTGTTTGTATCTAGATTAAGATAGGGACCCGAGTCTGCCTCAAACTCGGAGGAAAACTTGTAATTACAGTGGCATCATTGTCAAAGATTGAAGGTGTATGGATCATTGTTGTGGGAAGTATAATCCTTTAATCGGAGATAAGATGCAAATGTGGTTACGCATTGATGTCTAATGCATATATTTGAGCCCAAATTAGCATAGACCTACATTTCTAGTAAACGGTTGGGGCTACATTGTAATTATCTTTTCATTTTTTTTTTTAATACACGCAAGGATTTCTGATTATTTTATCGCGATATAATGAGCACATGATAATTATTCGTTAGGCAGTTTCTGCATGGCGAATTTGTGAAGCCAGACTGCTTGTGTTTTTTTTAACGTAAATGGCAGAAACTGGAAATTTTCTATATTAATATTCAAAATCTTGGTTCTACATCTAGAGACTCTCACACCGGAAGCATAACTGCGTAGTCGCATTCGTATCGAATATTATGGCTGTAACCCTCGCCGATCTTTTGGCGAAAATGGAGTTAGCGGAACAGGAAGCAAGAAAACGTGAACAGGAAGCACGGGAGCATGAGCAGGAACGTATGCAGCGGATTGCGGAGAAAATGGACTCGGTGGCTGCGGAAGCTGAGAGACGCGAACAGGAAGCTGTGAGGCGCGAGCAAGAAAATATGGCGGAGATCGCGAACAGACTTGAGTTAGTAACGCTAGAGGCCGAGAAACGTGAGCATAAGAACGTGAGTGAACTTACGGCGAAAATAGCACAGGGTAACGAGAAGCTCGAAGAAAAGATAGAAACAGTTCAGATTTGTTGTCAGGAGGGGATGAATCGATTAGAGAAACATATCGACGCGATAGAGGTTCGAACCGAGGAACAGATTGAACGAATGCAGAAAACCGTTGAGGAGCTAGCAGGGAAAATATCAGATGGAGCCGAAAAGACAGACCAACGGCTAGAAGAAGTAACGAGTAGGTTAGATGAGGCACGGACAGAAATCGGTAAAAATCGGAGCGCTATAGAGCAGCTTAGCGCTGAAAATGAAAAGAGACTTTCATCGTTCTCGGAAGAGATTAAGAATCAGGTTGCCGAAGGACAGCAGAAGAGTGAAGAGAAAATGGAACGGAAGTTATCTGAGACGGTAAAGGAAAATGATGTCAAGTTGAAGAATCTGGAAGAAAGAGTCACGCGGGAGGTCACGGATCGAATCGCGGGTAAAGGCGAAGAGATTAAGAAGATAATTCTGGCGGACAGGGAGAACACCAGAGCCAATATCAATGAGGTTGGTGCGACAATTGAGATATGGGCAGAGCATAGTCAAAAGAACACAAACAAGCTGGCAAATGCAGAAAAGGAAATTCAGCACTTGAAGGATAAAATAGAATTAATCGACCTCAGGACCAGCAAGGAGATGGACAAATTGAAATGTTCAATTCAGCAGAGTCATATCGAGAGAGCTGCTAGCGACACCAATGAACCAGCGATGATGAGCGATATAATTCACTTATCCCGCCCGGAAGAGAGAGCGTCCACTCCAAACGTAACAAATGGAGCGCCGATTTATAATATATTCCGTGCGTCGCCCGAGGAAAAACCGAGGAAATTTAGTGGCATGGACGATAGGACTCCTAGGGCTTTTCTTCGTGAGATAGATGACTTTCTATCAGACGCAAGGGTGCCCCCCGATCGAAAATTACGTACAGTTGAAAAATTTTTGTCCGATACCGCCTTGGAATGGATGCAGGCCTTCAAATATACGTTTAGCACATACGAGGAATTTAAGGTGGCTTTTCTCCGTAAATTTTGGGACGTTTCCTTACAGCAAGCTCTAAGGATGGAGCTATACGCTAAGAAATATCCGGCGACGATTCCGATGAGGTTTTCGAGTTATTTTGTGTCTCAAGTTATCAAATTTCGAGACCTTGATACACCACCGTCCGAATCTGAGATGGTCGTGGCCATCGCGAGGCAATTACCACTCGAAGCGCAGAGAACCCTTATCGCGGCCAACGTCAAGTCAGCGGCAGAGGCTGAAAGGACGTTACGTCAACTCGACCTTACTTCGAGCCAGTCTCAGCCAAGGGTTAGACATACGGAAACAGTTCATGTGGTAGATGTATCTAAGGATAGCAGCCCGCCGCGCAAGATAAGGAGAGGAGGAGACGTCCAGAATTCCGGGACACAGACTACGTCGCGGGAAATACATGGAGACGAAAATGGGCAACCACGGAGAGACCAATGGAATTCTGCGAATAATCGTGACAACAGGAGAGGACCAGGAGGCAATTGGAATAGGAATTACGACAGAAGCCGAACTTATTCATATGGAGGAAATGGGCGTGCCTACAGGTACCGACCACGAGGATACATAACACAGAGGCGGCCGTATAACCGAGGGGACAATAGGAATTTTCGTAGCAGCTCTAATGAATACGAGCAGGGACCAGGTGATAGAGAGAGACACCTAGAATCTCAACGGTATCTCTCCGAGCTCAGAGAAAGACAACAGCCCAGCGGACAATGGCAGACTGCTATCCAAGAACAAATGGCTGGTCAAGGGCACGGCGCGGAAAGTATTGAGTACCGTAATTTCCGGGAGGCTCAACACAATAGACTGAATCCCCATGCGCCAGACTTTAACGCAAGGGAGAACGGAGCTAAAAAAAAAGCTCAACAGTAGAAGGGGAAGATAGACTGAAAACGGAAGAGAAGAAGGACGGTGACCGGTGGGTCACAGTCTCGGTGGATAGCTGGATAATAAAACCAGAGGACTTATTGGAGGAGAATGAAAACCTGAATCAAAATTATTTACGAAAATTACCTGTAATATATATTAGACTAGGAGGTCTTCGCGTCAGAGTTTTAGTAGACACAGGCGCCACCATAAGCGTTGTCTCACAAACTTTGATCGGAGAATTAAAGACAAAAATGAAGGTTCCTATTATACCGATATCAAGGTTGAAGGTTCGAGGCATTGTACCCGACAGGACTACGATTTGCAAGGAGCAGGCCCTACTGGATTTGGAAATAGGAAATTCTACAGTGTCACATCCTTGTGTCATTTTGCCGCGCATGGAGTACAATTTAATTCTGGGAACCGACTTCTTAAGTACTTATAATGCAGTGATTGATATGGGGTTAAATAACATCAACTTTCGGATGGAGGAGCTACGTGAGAATTTGCAACTGAACCAAGCGGAAGAGGAATTTAGTGAAGAACAGATCTGGACGACCGTAGCAGATGAAGGAAAGGAAGATGATGATTTCCCGGCAGACTGGATTACCAACTGTGAAGAACTTAAAAAAAATTTTGAGGTTATGATTGCCAATTTAGAAAATGACGATGAGGAGGCTAAATTTAACCAGTTATTGCCTACCAAGGTAGCAGAGGCCCCGGTGGATGAGGTCACGCGTGGAAAGCTACGGGAAATACTGGTGAAACATAAGACGGTGTTTGGTTCTAAACCTGGTAGAATACCCAATTATGAGTACAAGATTGTCGTGAACGATTGGGAGCCCTTCAAACAACGTCCCTACCCTGTACCGGAAAAATTATTTCCACAGGTGAAGGAGATTATTGATGATATGGAAAGGAACGGCGTTATTACTAAAGCTGCCAGCCCGTTTCTTAATCCAATCCTGGCCGTGCCTAAGGCAAATGGGTCTCTTCGCGTTTGCCTGGATGCACGTGCTGTGAATAAGCGCCTAGTCCCCGAGTACGTGCAGCCACCCTTGATTAAGGACCTATTAAAGAAGTTTGGAGGGATGGAGTTCTTTGGAACTGTTGATCTGACGGCTTCGTTTCACCATATCGTTTTGGACCCAAGCACGAGTATGCTAACTGGCTTTATGTTCGACAATCAAACATATATTTTCCAGAGGTTGCCCTTTGGCCTGGCCAATTCAAGTTCGGTATTGATAAGGGCTTTGGAGAGCAATCTTAGTCCGGCAGTGAAGGAGTTTACGTTAAAATATATTGATGACATTATTTTTTGTTCCAAAACCTTAGACGAACACTTGAAGAAAATTGATCTTTTGCTGGGAGATTTAAACCGTTGCAATTTTAAAGTGAACCTGGAAAAATCACACTTCTGTCAAAGAAGTGCACTATTTCTTGGCCATGTTATCGATGGAGAGGGGATTAGGCCAAATCCTGTGAAGATTGCTGCCGTACAAAACTTCCCTAAGCCGACTCGAGTTAAGCATATCCGCCAATTTTTAGGATTATGTCAGTTCTTTGCGGAACACTGCATAGCATATACGGAGACAGTCGCTCCCCTGCAAGAACTATTGAAAACCAACAATCGGTGGAAGTGAACCAATGTCCATGATGAGGCATTTCGACAGACTAAAGCCATGTTGGCTAACGCAGTCAAGTTAGGCTACCCACAGTACGACAGACGTTTCTTCATTCAGACAGACGCATCAGGTGTTGGTATTGGAGCCATCCTCTTCCAAGAAACGCCGGAGAAAGAACATAAAACGACTTATCTTGCCTTTATGAGCCGAAAACTCCGACCCCACGAGTTGAAATGGACGACCACGGAGTTAGAGATGCTATCCATCGTCGTAGCTCTAACTCAATGGCGGAAGTATATCTACGGATTCCCGATCACAATCTGGACGGATCATAAGGCCTTGACGTTTATTCAAAAGTCAAATGTAGCTAGTGATCGTATTTGCCGATGGTCGTTGTTCATACAGCAGTTTGACCTAACCTTTGAGCATTGTCCTGGCAAACTCAATGTGGTGGCTGACGCCTTAAGTCGAAACCCGAACCCCGAGGAAGCAACTATAAATCTCGCTGTACTAGGTGAAGAAGATCATACTATCCTTAATCGATTACCCGAACTTAAGCAAGAGCAGGAGAATTACCCACCTACCCGTCTCATGTTGGATTATTTTCGAAAGGAGATCGAACCCGGTACTGCCAGATTCAAAGATGCCCAGAAGAAGTCTTCATCTTATCACCTATTTAATAATCTCATCCATAAATTCATTGACCAGGACCATACTAAATTTCGAATTGTAGTTCCGCCCACGTTTCAAATAGATTTGATATGGCTAACTCACCATACTACCGGTCACGCAGGAATCGAGAAGGTGACAGCAGTACTTCAGGAGACATTCACATGGCCACGGATGAGGCGAATGGTGCAGCAGGTCCTGCGCACTTGCGATAAATGTCAGCGGGTGAAACCAAGTCCCTTCTTATTGAAGCAGGCTCCTAAACCAATTTTGCCTAGTGCCCCGAAACAGCTGTTCGCGATCGACTATTTCGGATCGTTACCTGCTAGTCGTCGCGGGATGAAGTATATACTTGTATGCCTTGATGTATTTTCCAAATTCGTAGCCTTATGTCCTGTGCAAAAGGCAAATACACGGTCAGCTCTGAATCAGATTAAGAATAAAATTATACCCAAGATGGGTAAGCCTCAGAAAATACTAAGTGACCACGGGCCACAATTTACCTCTCCCGTATTCAAGCGTGAACTTGAAAAGCTAGGCATCCAGCACGTACTTAGCTCGATACGACATCCAGAATCCAATCCTAGTGAGAGAATAATGAGAGAGATCTCTAAATATTGTAGACTGTATATTTCAACGGAGCACTGGAAATGGCTGGATGTTGTACCGATTATCACAGAAAGTATCAACACGACGCGCCACGAGTCTAGCGGCCAGATCCCGATGGTCTTACAGCACAACGAATATCCGAATAGAGCCTGGCATGGCATTATTCCGTGTCCCGTTGACCCGCGCCCCTCACTCGAGATGTGTGTGAGAGAGACGGCCGAGAAGTTGAGGAGCCAGGCCGAAAGAAGAGCACGTCGAACAAGAGGGAAACGCTTTCATCGTCCTCTAAGGGTCGGTGAATTAGTATTGGTGAAGCGACCGACAAGTTCGGATGTGTCCGCCCGCTTTTATCACAAGTTCGCGGAGTTGTATGTGGGACCTTATCGTGTAGTTCATGACTACGGGAATAATTCATATCGGGTCCGCAGTATGGACGGTACAGTGGAGAAAACTTTTAACACATCCAATCTGAAGCCCTACCATCTACCGGGACAAATTAGAATCGATGAAATTCCAGAGGACGACCTAGAAGGAGACGACGACGACGACGAGATTGAGGATGAGGCACGTGAAGAAGGAGAAGAAGAAGAAGCGGAAGAAGAGGAGGAGCAAGAAGTAGAGGCCGAAGACGTGAACGTGATGGCAAGTGAAGATTCAACTCACCTTCCGTCGCGAGAATGTAGTCAATGTGAAGGCAACGAGAGGAAATTCCAAGCTTTGTTGGAAATATACTGCGAGGCCAGGAAGAAGAAAGAGAGCCTACTCGCGGAACGAAACCTCCTATTAGCACAGATGTGTTAGATGAATCACAGTGTTGATATAATAGAAAAAAATATATGTCTCCATTCTGTCTCCACATATTTTTTAACGGGGTGCTGGGAGAATGAAACATATCATATTGCCCCAGGGACTTTTATTTGCATAGTGCGCAACACTGTGGAGGCGTTAAATTTGAAAGACTTTGTTTGCGAGGTGGCAAGCAAACGGCTTTGTGCTGGGCCGCGCCCTGGAAGAGCGGCCGGAAGCAGGTTTGAATCGGCCTGTGGTTTGAAAGTTTGAACGAGGCTGTGGGAGTGTCGCAGCGTCACCTAACGTGCGGCGAGTTTGAAAAGAGCCAATCGCGAGCTGTGAAAGCGAGTCATAGAGAATTGCGCGGGGTTGCTAACTTCGATCATCACAGTGCCGACCTATTAGAAATAAGGGTGAAATCTGATAAATAACCCCTCTCCACGGTTTCGATACGCCTGATGAGTAGTAAATGAATTTAGACTTCTTTATCTGTTCATTCATCGGCTAACTTCTACATATATATTTGTGTGGCTATGTTATAACGGTTGTGGGCTTTGTCCTGAGAAAGCGGTTGAAACCTCGCGCTATAGCCAACAGGGCCACCCCCTCTTTTCGGAACGACGCGGGTGGGTCCATAAAAACCAAGAGTGGCTTGGGGAAGCGGGTCTGTCTTTCGTGAGGTGTCCGTGGTACAGGAAGTAGTCTCCACGCCAGTCGAGATCGCCATTTTCTTTGTCCGACATCAAAGTGCTACAGTGACGTTATTTCTTCATGATTGCTATATGAATATCATACACGTAGAAGCGTGCCCAGACTACAGTAAAACGTATCACCCTGGTGTGAGTTACATTTAATAAATACGGGAGTTACAAGTCCGTATATGTGTATTTACCGCTACGCGTGTGACGCTTCGCTCTTACATCAAGTGCAGTAGGTACCACGTATGTGTGAACGCGGTAAATAAAAGGGACGATAGCTGGGCATACCGGGAAGATTGTCGTGAACTAATTAGCAGTATTATACGCCAACGTTTCGGGTCGGTTTCGCGATCGCGGAGAAAACGTGTTCGATCGTATCGTAATTGCTCTTGCATACGGACGGATCCGGGGCGCATTCCCTGAGACTACGACTCTGATTAAAGAATTAATCTTTGCCCAATTATGTGTGCTAAGCAATATCTCCTTAATTAGTGTGCGCGTATGCAATTGAGCAAGTGTAGTGCTAACCTGTTTTCCATTCATTGTAGGAGTGTTATCTGCAAGGACAATCATGGAAGCTACATGTGTAATTCATATCTTTTGTAACGCCATCAAAGAGGATATGATGGCCGAGTAATCTCCTGACGCTGCAGTTGTGCAGATGGTGTGATTGCCGAAGACAACAAAGCTAAGTGGATATGTCAGATTTTTAAGCATGTGGGTAACATTTGAGGTCAATTCAGTTTCATCCAGTTTTTAGGGTAATATTAACGGTCAATGTCAATTTGCTAACGATGAGTAATTTTACTGTCAATAAATCAGTGGGAGATCCAGGGCAGCATGCTAGTGCCCTTATTTGTTGCAGTGATTCGTGGTTAGTTTAGTTAGGGGAAAAAGGGTTGTAAATAGGTAAAGTTAGGAGTGTGTGTGCATGCATTGTTTTTAATCCTTTCAGAGCATTCCTAGGTGTGTGTGTTAAGTGTTAGGAAGGTGGATAGTTTCATCATTGACGAGGCCAGGCCGCCTTCTCTTTGTGGAATAATTAGCAGTAAAGACCAGTGTAGGCCTCTTATATTTGATCTGTGCGCGATTTCAGATATATGTTCGCTGCCACAGGAACGCCACGACGTCTTCGTTGGGTAGTTAGGTTCTTCTAATGAGCAGAGACGACAGTAGATCGGGGTGGAGATTATTGCGAGGGTTGAGAGGCTGAGATCGCCTGATATATGACGCGGAAGTCAGATATGGGTTTGAATGCCTGTAAACATGGCAAGGAAGGAATGTTGGCAGGGCAAGCTGCTTTAAACAAGGACGGGCTTGGATATGCCCGCAGAGTATAGAGTCAGAGTCGAGAATCGAACTCCCGAGCCGCTGAGACGGAAGGCCATGTGTGACGTCTTCCTTGAGAGCGATGTTTGCGGCATATGTATTGAAAGGTGAAGAAGAGATGTTTCTGTTGTCATAGAAGATTTTATAAACGGGAGAAATAATTAGTTTACGTAATAAAGCAGCAGTATTTAAGAGTATTTAAGAGAGAAACCTTCTTTTGTTGTGTGAGCAAGTCTGGCTGGGATAGCCGTGAAGGAAGCAATTACCTGCACCCCGCCAAGTGTAAGCTGCACCCCGTTTGCCTGGAGTCCTTTGCGAGGCAGTATGAATAACTTTCCAGCGGGGTTCCGCTCCCATGAAAAGTGAAACTTACCACTAGTCAAAGGGGAATGTCCTGATCGCCCTGGCGGACAGGGGCGTGCCACTAATGACCTGGTGATGAGGAAGTGCTCTGACTGCATGTACATATTTTCTTTATATTGTAATTATGCTGTTATTTTACAGGAGTTGTGTTTGTATACTTATGTACCTTGTATCGAAGTGCCTTGTCGTATCTGTTGTCAGTGTGTTGTGTCTTGACGAATTAATCTTTGTCTCTTAAATTTAGCCCGGAGCTAATTTTCTCTGGTGGTATGCAGCTTCAGGCTGGTTGTTTGCGACAGATCGGATCTGTCAGTAGAATCTGTGTAGTATATAAGTTAGGATCCCTGGATTTTCCCTTATCAGGATTAATGATTTTGTATATGTAAATAGTTGTATTATGGAATGAAACTGACGTGATTTTCTCTTGTCGAAGCATAGCTTGTGGACGGTCGTAATCGAAATTCCCCTCGGGGAAATCGGCATATTCACTTGGCGGCGTTGTCGAGAATTAAAGATGTAATTCAGGCCAAGATTTAAGATTTTGTTCTTTTATAAATTATTTGTTCGGTATTTGGACCGATATTTTTTTTAGTAATGTAATATGTAGTTGTTCTTAATGTGCACGGCACATTATACTTTTTTTTATGACAGTTTGCGTCATGTTTTATTGTATTTTGTGGAATTTCGATAGAATGAATATTAATTATGTGCTCTAGTGAATAAATCCATTTTACCCCTTTATCTGTCTCTTATTCACAACAAATGCAACTGTTTCCCATTCATATACACCATTGGTGATTATTTTTATAGAAGTTAGATTTAATTCTCGCCCACAGACCGAACGTAACCACGAAGCTCTAACCGACTGAGTCTGGCATTGTGATATCGATGGATGGGAACGGTTCAATAGCCTTTTTAAAAGAATGTCTTAGATTAAAAATGGTACCAAGATTCTTGAGACATGTCCAAAGGAAAAACTTATCATCTCCTTATTTAGTAGAAACCCAAAACAAAACCAATGAAATCTGGCTTAAAGATGAAATTAAAACTTTCTACAGGAAGAAATCACTCTTAAACTTACAACTATACAGACTACACTTATCAGTGTCTCAATATGTAGCCCCTATAGAATGGAATTCATTTCAACTGCATGTAGATTACAAATTAATTATTCTAAATAAGAAACAATTAACATTAGATTAAAACAACTTGCCTATTTAAAAGAAAATCAGCTGCAGTCACCCAAAAGGCACGAAGAAAGAAGTAAAAAGACTCCTTCTTTCAACAACACACCCGCCATAGTTAACTTAATGAATACGATCTTCTCAGAAAAAGAAATGGAATTATTAATTAAAAGGTTAAAACATAATTGGCCTAGTATACAAAAAGAAAACGATATCATCACCACCACAGCAGAGGTTGAGACGAATATCTCTAAACTCCCTTTGGAATTACAAAACGATACTGGATACGAAATAAAAAAGAAACTACTAACATTAACTGAGGGATTAAATAAAAGTGCTAATCTCAACCATGCTAAATTAATTAAAGATATGAAAAACAAAATAAAAGTTAACAATTTAATAATAACTAAAGCTGACAAGGGGGAAACTACAGTTATATTAGATAAAAAAGATTACATTAAAAAACTGAAGAGTTTTTCACAAATGAGACTTACACAAGAGTTAATAAAGATCCCATAATCAGAATCCAACAGAATTTAAAAACATTATCAAAGAATTCTACATTTCTACTGAATGAACCAGAACAGCAAAAACTAATCCTAATGAACCCTAACACCCCCACAGCAAGAGCTTTACCTAAATTACATAAGAAAGATATACCCATACGTCCAATCATCAATTGCAGAAATAGTCCAACATACAAACCCTCAAAATATATCCACAACTTTATCAAAAAATAAGATGGAATCTGCAAAAAGTCAATTTTAGTCTAACACCGATTTTGTGTCAGCCATTGGTCCATATCGTTTAGGAAATGTATAAACAAACAAGATAACAAACAACACGATGCAGCAGAGTGCAGGACTACCACGCACGAAACATACAGTGTGTTGAAAGAAAGCTTTTAAAAAACATTGATATCGATATTGCATGTTATCAATATTTTCAGAGAGGAAAAGCTTCAATCTTTCTGGCGGTATTACTTTTGTTGTGATCTTGCAGCAGGAACTGAAGATACAGGCGAAAGAACAACGTGACCGACAGATCGGCCTCCGGCGATCCGCTGCCGTTGCCGTGCCGAGTTTAAAATTTAGGCCTAGAATTCAGATTCAAGACCCAGTTAGGCCTAAATCAGCTGTGTTTGGTGATAGCCAAGGAAGGGGAATTGCAGGAGTGATTAACGACGAGAATATAGCAGCAACCGGAGAAATATATCCAGGATCTTCTATCAGCAGTGTTCTGGAAAACGTAGAAGCAGCAACTAGGAACTTCGGGAGCGGCGATGCAGTGCTTATCATCGGTGGGACGAACGACGTAGCTCACGACGACGCCAAGAATGTAAGATCACAACTTAAACATACACTAGGGAAGCTGACCCACACTAACGTCTTTGTAGTGAACGTGCCCCACAGGCATGATTTGAGTAGAGACTCGTGTGTGAACATTGAAGTGGACAAGGTCAATACAGATATTGTTAAAATTTGTAAACATTTTTGGAATACTCAGGTTATTGAATGCAGCAGTTTTGAGAGATACTGTTATACAAAACATGGCCTCCATCTAAACAATTCAGGTAAATGAAAGATAGCAAATATTGTTCTAGATTTTATTAATCTTAAGATATGTACTGTAAAACAGGCAACTCCTTTGAGTTATAATACTGACCAGGAAAACTAGTGGAAAGAGCCAGCTGTACTTCAAGCTGGCTCAGTCAACTAGAAAAAGAAAGTCAGGATAGTAAGGAATTTCAAGTTACCCAATTGCAACAGTCAAGTTTTAGGGAGGAAGGGGGTCTGAGATTGCTCTTGGTAAACTGTCAAAGTGTAGTAAATAAACAATTAAAATTCGGTACATTGATAGAATTTTATGAGGCTGATGTGGTGATAGGAGTGAAATCGTGGTTGAAAGAAGGGGTGGGTAATAGAGAAGTATTTCCAGAAGGGTACACAGTCTATCGTAGAGACCGAGGAGATAAAAAGGGAGGGGGGGGTGTTTATTCTGGTGAAGGAAACTTACTGTTCACATGAATGGTTTACCAATGAAAGGGATGAAATATTAGGGATAAAATTAGTTTGTGATAATATGAAGGAGGTGGGAATTATAGGAACATACAGGCCTGGAAGAGAGGAAAGAGACATGGAAATCTTTGAGAAAATAATAGATTATACTCATAAAAACAATACTAATGATATGGTAATAATTGGGGGAGATCTAAATTTGCCTGAAGTTGAATGGAATAGAGCTGCAAGTGAAGCCCATGAACAGAAAATGGCAAATAAGTCAATTTGGGAGGGAGGATTTATACAAGTAGTACAAGAACCAACTCGTCTCAATAACTTACTAGATGTATTCTTGGTTAAACCATGGGAAATTGTTGATAAAACTGAGGTAATTGAAGGAATAGGAGACCATAAGGCTGTAATAATGGATGTAGGACTCGTACCAAAAAGGCTTAATAAGAGGGTTACACAAGACAAGAAATTGTACAGAAAAACTAAAGTTGATGAATTTGGGACTTACCTTAAATCACAATTCAGTTGTTGGATAAGTGGAGGGAGTAACGTGGATACACTTTGGGCTAAATTTAAAGGAATCATTTGGGAAGGAGAGAAGAGATTTGTACCTGTTAAGAAGGGTAAAATGACCTCAGACCCTGTTTATTATACAAGGGAAATAAGAAAATTAAAAAGAAAATGTAGAATAGTAAACAGGAAAATCAAAGAGGGTAGGGAGAGTAGAGAAACTAGAAAACAGCTAATGAGGGAACTGAATAGAGTGAAAAAGGAAGCAAAAGAGAATTATATGAAAGGCATACTTCAAGAGGGTAATGACCACAAAGGGAAATGGAAAAAGCTGTATTCATATATCAGGAATCAAAAAGGAAAAGGAATCCAAATTCCTACAATGGTGGGAGAAGGGGGTGAACACTATTTAACAGATACTGAGAAAGCAAACCTATTTAGTAGGGAATTTAGAGATTCAGTAGATGATTGTCAAGAGTTGGAAACCGAAACAGAAGATAAAGAGGGAGAGAGACAGAGGGAAACAAGAAGCTTCTCATTCACAAATGAAGATATTTTCAGAGAAATCCAACTGAATCAGCAAGGAAAAGCAGCAGGAAGTGATCAAATTACTGGGGAGGTTTTAAAGAAAATGGGGTGGTACATAGTGCCTTATTTAAAATTTCTCTTTGACTATGTCATAAATAATAGTGTAATACCAAAGGAATGGAAGGAATCTATAATAATACCAATTTATAAAGGAAAGAGTGATAAAAGGAAGCCAGAGAACTACAGACCAATCAGCCTGACCAGTATAATTTGTAAAATACTGGAGAGTTTAATATCAAAGTACATCAGAGGGATATGTGACGATAAACATTGGTTCATGAGGAGCCAGTATGGATTTAGAAAGAAATTTTCTTGTGAGGCACAACTGGTGGGATTTCAGCAGGACATATCAGATCAATTGGATTCAGGAGGTCGGTTAGATTGCATAGCCATAGATCTTTTTAAAGCCTTTGATAGAGTGGAACATGGAATATTATTATAGAAATTGGAGGGAATAGGATTGGACGTAAGGGTTACACGTTGGATAAAAACATTTCTAAATTCAAGGGTTCAGAAAGTCAAAGTAGGAAATAATGTATCTTAGGAAGAGAAAGTTTGGAAGGGAATTGCACAGGGTAGTATAATCGGTCTGTTACTTTTCTTAATATACGCAAATGATTTAGGGAACAATATAACATCAAAAATGAGATCGTATGCAGATGACATAATTGTTTATAGGGAAATAAATACCATTGAGGATTGTTCAGAATTACAAAGGGACCTTGAAGGTATCCAACAATGGGTTGAAGAAAATAATATGAAGGTTAATGGAGGCAAATCAACTGTTACAACTTTTACAAACAGGAGCTTTAAAACTGAATTTGAATATACTTTGGATGAGGTAGTTATCTCAAAAGATGGCAAGTGCAAATACGTAGGTGTGAGATTTGAAAGTAATTTGCACTGGAAGGGTCATATTGATGACACTGTTGGGAAAGCATACAGATCGTTACATGTCATAATGAGGCTACTTAAAGGATGCAACAAAGAATTAAAAGAAAAAAGTTACTTGGGTATGGTTCGTCCATTATTGGAATATGCAAACAGTGTTTGGGATCCTCACCAAGAATACCTAATAAAAGAAATAGATAGTGTGCAGAGGAAAGCAGCAAGATTTCTAACAGGGGATTTCAGGAGAAAGAGTAGTGTATCAGAAATGTTAAAGGAACTTGGGTGGGAAACTTTAAGTAAGAGAAGGGAGAAAACTAGACTTATAGGATTATATAGAGCCTATACAGGAGAAGAAGCATGGGGAGATATCCGTGAGAGGCTTCAGTTGGAAAATAATTATATCGGCAGGACTGACCACAAATATAAAATTAGAAGGAATTTTAGCAGAATTGATTGGGGTAAATTTTCATTCATTGGGAAGGGTGTGAAGGAGTGGAACAGTTTACCAGGGGTAGTGTTTGATCCTTTTCCAAAATATGTACAGATATCCAAGAAGAGAATAAACAGCAACAGAGAAAATAAATGAAGTGTTAGAGGGCATTCGACCAGTGCAGGTTATTGCAAATAAAAAAATTTGTGTGAATAAATTAATTCCATCCCCTGGTCTAAGGAGTTTGGACAGCCAAAGTAGGGGGCTGCCTGTAGGGGTGAAGTACAGTGGGGACTTCGAGGGCCCTGGGACCGCTACGGTAGCTGTGAAGGCCCTTCAGGAACTCTGAAAAGTGGTGGCAAAAGGGGCTCTGGTTAAGACGCAGCAGGTCGTTATGCTACTTAGGATCCAGAACGGGTAAAAAAAAAAAAAATAGTAAATAAATAAATGCAATGTAAATATTAATGTTATACCAGTTATATAGTATCATTTGAAGTAATTCCACATACTGTATATCAGTTGACTATATTTGTAAGTAGTACAGGAGATATTATAAGTAGAATTTTGTAAACAATATAAATTTATTAAGGATGAGCTGTGTGTTTAATAGAAAACATTGTTAGTGTAAATTGTATAATATTGTATTATAGGAAAATTTTGTTCTCTGGTTAATTTAATATTTAGTGCTTGACAATAATGTATTTTAGTGTACCATTTGCCACCGAGGATTTTGATTTTGATTTTTAGCAGCAGCTCGCATGGCCGATAGATCGGTCGCCTGGCAGTATAAGAGTTAAGTTGAGGCTGTACGATAACAATCCTCTGAGTAGATGAGTACAATCTGAATGTTACTAAGTAATGGTTTTCTCTTAACAGTCTTTGACTATTTCATTCTGGAGATATCATTGCTCATCAATTACATATTGCTTCCCAACTGTCAACAAGTGTGGATTATTTATTTTATGTAACAGTGTGTTAACTGTTTAGATGTGGTGACAACTGTGTTGACACTGTCGTTCCTAGGAACTTTCCTATTGGGTTATTAGAGGATGGTATAGCATTTAAATTTAAGAATTTCATTTTTAAGTCCGTTATGAACCGCGAATAATAGATAAGTAAAATTCAAAATCCACCTTTTCAATACTAATATTAAACTAAATAAGTTATAACATTTACTTGGAACTAGTTTTGATGCTGGTAAGCGTCATCTTCAGCCAAATATGAGAACAGGCAATCGTAAATATACATATCATCATTATATCAGCTGCCTCTGTGGATCTGTGGTAGAGTGTCGGCCTCCGGATCCCAAGATAGCGGGTTCAAACCCGGCAGAGGTAGTCGGATTTTTGAAGGGCGGAAAAAAGTCCATTCGACACTCCATGTCGTACAATGTCGGCATGTAAAAGATCTCTGGTGATACATTTGGTATTTACCCGACAAAATTAATTAAATCTCAGCCATAAACGCTCAAGAGAGATCCGGTTTACTCTAGGTCCGCTAGATGGCAGACAGAGTAAACCGGAACGTCGAAATTGACGAGCAGACAGCCAGATGGCGTCAATTCGAAATGTCTGCAAACGGTAGCTGAGGCCATACGATTATTATTATTATTATTTTTATCATTATATCAATGCACATATAAACACTCTTAATATGAGACTTATGATGCCGTTCTAAATGTGACTGTCATATTTACAGAGAAATTCTATATGTGGTTCAACCTTTGTATAACATTTTATTTATGACAGGACTTTTTTTATTTATTTGAGAATCTTACAGTTCTAAGTTGAACTCAATACTTTCAAAGTTCTAACTTGAGTAAAAAGAATTATGTTGTGTTAAGTGTCATACTAATCACGACTTCAAGATTTTGAAATTGTGATTATTTGGAGTTTTATTCTCCAGATACTTTTAGGGGCATCATAAGTCCCATATTAAGAGTGTTTATATGTGCATTGATATAATGATGATATGTATGTTTACGATTGTCTGTTCTCATATTTGGCTGAAGCATCGGAACTAGTTCCAGGTAAATGTTATAACATTTAGTTTAATATTAGTATTTAAAAGGTGGATTTTTAATTTTACTTATCTACCTATATTATGGTATAACAGACAAAAATTCTTTTCTCCAACAAATTTAGGTCTATCCAGACTTCTTTTCTGTGAAATTGTTTGTGTGAAAATTCATGAAAATGTGGCCAGTTTTCATTGTGGTAGTGAATGATGTTCACAGATTCATTATGATCATATTTTCAATATAGAACAGGAACCAATGGAATGAACAAATTAGCTAAATGGCACGAGTTGTATAGCAGTAGGCTTGCATTTAAGAAACAGTGGCTTCCATGGTGGATTATGAGTATATAAAGCAGAGTGCATAGGGACAAACACAAACATCCTCCAAGATGGTTTTTCATTTTCACACCAGGTAAATGCTGAAGCTGTACCTTAATTAAGGTCACAGCCACTACTTTTCCAGTCCTCGATCTTCACTTTACTATCCCATTATACTTGAAAATTTACATGAGTTAGTGTGATATTGTCCAACAAAGGAGTTCTTTTTCCCCATTGCTCTTCATTTCACTCATGGATACTATTATAAAGGAACTCAAAGAAATAGATAAGGAAGATCTTAATGCTTTTCTTTTTTTTTTTAAATGCCATTTGGGGAGAAACTGAGAGAGATGTTCAGACGAGACTGGATCTTTGGAACACCAAGTTTGAAGAATATATGTTAACTGTGAGCAAGATCAAAACAGTGATAATGAAAGTTAGCAGGACAAATACACCTTGTAACCTCACCCTCAAAGGAGAAAAGATTGAATGTGTGAATAGCTTTAAATATCTGGGGAGTACAATATTAAATGATGGATGTGTTAAGAATGAAGTGTTGAACAGGGTGCAAAAAAGATCCAACTTCTTTCATCAAATATGGAACATAGTATGGGACAAGGGAGTTCCTCAAAGGGTAAACAAACCCTGTTTAAGACTTTATCTCCTGCCCATCACGATGTATAGTCTGGAGAGTTGCGTCATACATAAAAGAGAAGTCAACTGCAAGCTGTTGAAATGAAGTTCCTTAGATGAGCTGTACAGAAAACAAGGAAGGACTGAATTAGGAATGATCAGATACAAAGAGACCTGCAGGTCAACCTGACCATGGAAGAAAGGCTGAGTGTTGCAAGGATGAAGTGGCTAGGACATGTTAAGCAGATGCAGGTGACTTGAACACCAAGGAAGTGTTTTGAAAAGATCGTTCTGGGACGAAGACCAATTGGACGCCCCAGAAAAAGGTGGTTAGATCAGATAAGAGAAGACCTAGAGAAGAGAAGAGAAACATGGGATGCCCTAGAGAGAAAATAAGCATACCAGGACCGTAAGAAATGGGGGAACATTGTTCTTAAACAACCTACCTGACTCGCTGGAAGAAATTCATGATGATGATGATGATGATTAGTGTGATATTAAACACATAGTGGGGGAAAAATCTGAAATGGTATCTAAAATGGAAGGCATTACTAAGATCAGGCTAAAAAAAAAAAAAAAAAAAAAAGGAATGGTGACAAGAAAGTCAATACCAAGGCTTTTTCCACCATTTATTGCACATGCTGATGGGTCTGTGCATGCAAACTGTAACTCAGATGTGGATTTGGCCCTGTTTTATGGCCAGATGTCCTCCATGACATCAACCCTATGTGGAGGGATGTACATTCACTATCGTGTGTTTCTGTGGTGGTTGGTAGTGTGGTCTGTTGTGAGTATGTGAAGAGAGGTGCATAGGAACAAACATCCAATCCTCAACCATGGAGCCAGTCAAGCTTATGTATTTCATTACATTTCAAATCATGTCCAGCATATTTAATTTGCCTTCACACTATGTGGGGCACAAGGAATTCATTATGTTCTGATAATATCCCCCTTACATTTTCTAAAAATTCTCTAAATGGTTGACAGATGGTGACAACTGCATCACTTAAGACTTCCAAGGTAACACAAACTGAAGTTATTGTCAATATATGCAAATCTGAAGCACAGGAAAGGTGTCACTGAGCTACACTCAGGTATGGGACTCTCAAGTTTTACATACTAGTATGTTAAAATTAACATTTCTTAGAATTTTCATATCCTGTGGAGGTCTCATCAATGTTCAATACAGCAGACATACTAGGAGAGAGAAAAAAATTCAAATTACTATGGAAGTCCTTTTTTTTTCAACATTCATTGAATAAAACTCATATTTTTCTATTGAGGAAAAGTTGCAGAGACTGTGAAAACTTTAATTTTGTGGTACTAATTTTTGTATGTGTATTCAATCCTTTAAACTCAATAAATATTCTAAGAGATTGATAATAATGACAAACCTTTCCAAGACGTGAAACGTTAGGATCAAATCCTTTACTGAAATGCCAGTCAGCAATGGTACAAAATATTTTGTTGAGAGTGGTATCTTCAAAAGAATCGATGGATACAATAAACATGTGTCTCATAAAGCGACCCGTCACCTCATTGGATCCTCCACCAGGTGGTTGCATGCACCCAACAAATAACTGCAACAGAACACAATACACATTATATTAAAAAGTAACAATGACTATAGCACTAGGAGAATTTCACACATTTGCCTCAAGTGTCTAATCAAAATGCCAAAATATTATGTTTAAATTTGCTGAAGAAATGATATAGAACTTGAGAGAAGATGTGATTCAGCACCAGACATCAAATGAATAGGAACAGATATTAATAAACTAGAATCTAGTTCTGGGCAGATTTTTAAAAAATTCAATAATTCTGCCTCGACAATGGTAAACAAATTAAGATTGTGAATAAGTTCAAATATTGGGGAAATTATGACCTGGAACACAAAAGAGAAACATCAATCGACAGCAGAACATCTAAACTGAAAACAGCACAGCGAATCACCTGGCCTACTTATTTTTTTAAAAAATCTCTCTCCATTAATGCTAAATTTTGGTATTACAGTACAGTTGTAAAACCCAAAGCAACTTATGCAAGTGAAACACTCTTCAAGTTGAACGCTAAGTCAACAACTCATCATCATCATCATCATCATCATCATTATCATCATCATCATCATCATCATCATCATCATCATCATCATCATCACAGTCATCATCATTATCAATGTCACACTCCAGTCGCCCAGGTGTGGTTTCAACAACCGATAAATTGCAGGAAGTAGATAGAAGAATCATCCAATACATACAATGCGGAAAAGGAGAATTGCCTTTTTTGTCATGTATTCACATTGCCTGAAACCCGACTAGTGAAGCAGTTATTTAGTTACTTCAAGAAAAATAAAACAAAGAACACTTGGTTCACTGAGATCCTGAATGATTTAGAAGAATTAAATTTAATAAATGCCCCAAACTGAAGGCAGAGAAGAGACGAGGATTCTAAGGAATAAATACTTACGATGCAAATGCAAACTAATAACATTTGAGCGAAGGAAGTATATAATTACTGACAACCAAAGGGCGGCCAGGTCCGACAGGATGAAGAGGTCTTGGGAGCGGAAGGAGAAGCTGAAAAGCTGACTCTATTTAATACTGAAAAACCTACAACCTGTTTTCCAGTCATTGACCGGGTCAGTGATGGAATGAATGAAGCAGATATAGGCTATTAGTACGATGGGGTCGCCAGTGATTTATTAATGACTGATAGATGCTATGAAATGAGAATGGAGAGTGTTGCTGGAATGAAAGATGACAGGGAAAACCGGAGTACCCGGAGAAAAACCTGTCCCGCCTCCGCTTTGTCCAGCACAAATCTCACATGGAATGACCGGGATTTGAACCACGGTCTATTTAATACTATTAGACTTTAATGTAAATTAAAGCAAACTATGTAAAAACAAATCTTCCTGAAGCTCTTGAGGTTGCCAAAGAAACAAAGGATATCAGTCCAGATCTTTGTGCTCTGAAAATTAAAAGAAAAATACATAATAACAAAATTTTGGTGATGGAAACGAAAACAATCCATTGTACAGTGACCACCAAACAAGAGATTATGGTGAACTAAAAATGAGGCACACACAGCAAGTTGAAGGGAAAGACAGGCTGTATTCACCCAGAATTCTAATGGAGACAGTCACTGTTCTTTTCAACAAGAAGAAATTAGGATCGTCACTATCATTTAAAAAAAAAAAAAAGAAATGAAAAGCAGGCAATGATTTTCCTTTTGTTACCTTAATGTCATAACGGCTACTGAAAATGATCTCCATTTTCATTTATACAGATAGGGCATCTTTGAAGGAAATTCTATGACATGTCATAATTCATCTTCTGTTATTTCAACTATTACTCTCCTAATTTTGTTTTCAAGGGTCTCATCTGTATGCAGAGTGTTCCAATGGACTTTCCATTTCAAATTTCCCCACAAATAAAAGTCACACATTCTGATATACCTTCTCTTTCATATTTTCCTGCAAATAAAATCATACCTACTGAGATCAGGAGAATGAGTTGGCCATAATACCCTACTAATTATCCAGTCACCAAACACATTTCTAATTGCGACCAAAGAATTACGTGCAGTGTGGGCCATAGCATCATTATGCTGAAAGCAGACTTTGTCTCTCTCTTCCTCAATCAAAATATCAATGAAGGGAAGCAAAACAGTGTCCAGGTATTGTTTGGAGATGAGGGTTTCATTTTAAAAAATGGGTCCAATTATTCTCCGTCCACTAACTGCACACCAAAACACCCACTTTTGTGTCATGAAGAGGTACCATGTGTATCATGTGGGGATATTCAGTGCCCCAATATTGAGTGTTCTGAGAAATAATAAACCCACTGAGGTGAAACAAAGCTTCGTCAGACATTATCAAAAGCGAAGGCTCTAAATCATTATGTACAGATCATAGTATCTACTGGCAGATGTTAACAAGAGCGACAGGATTGGCAAAATACCAATATAATTGGTCTGTTATTGGACATTATCAATTTTCCAGCTAACTCATTCCTGGTTGCCAGTGTTTCGCCCTAAGGTGGGCTCATCAGTTGGTAAATAGCACACCTACCAAGACGCATGACTAGTGTATACCATAGAGGCCACTGCATAAGCTATTTGGAGCCACCAGCAATCCCAATGCAATATGAGAGACTTTGTCTCATTTTCAAAACTTGATGCCTGCCTGCCCACCGTATGATATAGATATATAAATTTATTCATTCGGGACAAATATTTCAGGTTCCCTATGGGAATCAACATCTATATCAGGAGTAGCAAAATTTAACTTATGCACAGCAGAAACCTTACAGGTTAAAAAGTTTAGAACATTAAGTCATCTCAGCACTGAAGTGGGTGAGATATAACTTCTGGCAGCTGGATAGAAAGCCCACAAACCTGTACAACACCCTTTAACGAAGGAAGTGTGCAGGAAATGTCTCTTGTAGACATGTAGTCATCAGGACTGGACAATGGAAATTGGAAGAAAGTTCTTTTCTGTGATGAGAGTCACTTTGAAGTGTAGGGAAGAATGAGTCAATAACTTCAATCGAGCTAAGAATGAGCCAGCAACATCAGCACATTTGCAATAGACCATAAAACATCCTGTGAAGAAGATGTTTTGATGGTGTTTCACACATGAAGCTGTCCATCACACAGCACTGTCAAGGTCTTTCTGGAGTCACTCACAATCCTGAAACTAATTTATTACTTTCTTCCTATTTTTATTATTTTGTTACATCCTCTGTGGGACCACAGGTAACTTAGTTTGGGTTGTTTTCTTCTTCTCCTCCCAGAACTTCTTCATCTCTCTCTCCTTCTTTCCTGTTCTTCAGCTACGACCCTTAGCAGTAGTCAACAAGATGATGAAGTCTGACCAGTATTTCTAAATACAGGAACTGGTGAACTGCAGAATAAGTTTCCAATGGTGACAGAATTTTAGCAAAATTGGGCTCCTTTTCAAAGAAAGTGAAAGACATTCTTCAGTGAGAAAAATATTTGTATCTTAGAGTGGCCAGGGAACTCCCATGATATTAATCCAATAGAAAACTAGTGGGCTATTTGCAAACCGAGACTCACAAAACTTGACTGTCCCACAAAAATACAAACAATTGAGTCAATCAGTCAGTTAACACTGATCTGCATTTAGGGCAGTTACTCAGGTGCCAGATTCCCTATCAGACATTCTTTAAAGGAGAAGAAAAGGGAGTGTATATGTGAGGATTTACAAGCAGCAGAAGTATTCAGTCAGCAATATGTATTGTTGGATATAGGGAGAATGTCCAGGTAGAGGAGGTGAGTAATACTAATGATGTACTGAAATTTACCTATGATAACAATGATATTTACAATAAGATACGGAATTTGAAACCTAGAAAAGCAGGGCAAGAGAAAGGAATGGGATCCAAGTGGGCTGTTGAACTCCAGAAGGACTGGACTGAGATGGGGATCAAGATGGAAGGGATGGAGAACTGGAGAAATAAATGTACACCAACAAATAAGCCAGAGCTCATTGACAGAGAAAGGTACAGGAATAGGATAGAGAAGCACCAAAGGGGGAGACAAGAGGAACAGATATTGAAAATGTTAGCAACCAGCAGATTCACTCCCCGTTTCCTCAATTTGTGAGCCAAGTCCATAGTAGTGAGCTTGGGATTTGATTAGCCTCTCCTGAGGAGAAAACATTCATAAGTTGATACTGTTTTCTTTTTCCTGCCACAGCTTCCTTTTTTTCTTCAGTGAAGCTGAATCAGCCTGTTTGAGCTGCTGAATAATTCTATTTATAGTGTTTACACCAACACCAAATTTAGTAGTTCTTCTTGTGTCCTGGAAATATTCTGAGATAATGTAACAATTGCAATGAGCTTCCTGGGAGTTGTCTCTACTGAAGACATAGGTACAGTATTACTAATTGTACAAGGAAACTTCAAAATTCCTCAAAATTGATACACATCAGAATAAATACACTTTTAGCCTAAAACAATCATTACACAGATTAATTATCAATGAATAGCAGTCCAAATAATACACAGAGAGTCCAGGATCTAAGAATAAGCAAAATGTAGCCCACCTTTGATAACCATTGGGAAAATTATGAAAAGAAATATTTTGTGCTGATTAATTTGCACGATACTGTACTTACTACCCATTCTGATTTATGAACTGGAAGATGCAATTAGTGTTGCCAACCCTTATAACAAGAAAGTTGCTAGACGTATCTTTGAAAGTCACCAGAAGTTGCTAAAGTACGGTTCAATTGTAAAAATATTGCATTTTGTTTTATTTTTTAAGATTATACCTAATGATTTTAAACAGTTTAAATTTACCATCATGATTTTTTATTAATTTTGAAATGTGTAAATTCTATGTTTAACTGAGGACCAAGCACTTTCCTAACAATTTCTGAGCATTTTGTTCGATGCAGTCTTAAATTACTGGCTGCTTGGAAATCTGAGAATATATTCTTCCTCATGTGGTTTGTTGTTAGAAATGAACAATGTTCAGGAACAAACAGTGATACAATTCCTTTGGCAACTGGTGATGAATATTCAGTGGAAGTCTTAAAAATAAGCTTCTGTTGTGTTGGATTAGTCGATTTAGCATAGGTATATAACTGCACGACAGTATTTGCAAGAGGCTTATGTTGTGTCGCCAGACACGCTAGTAAGCCATCCCTCATAATTTGGGTCAGATTTCCATTCTTTTCAGAAATAAAACAACTTTAAACACCACCACACTCAAGAAATTTCAAATCACAGTTCTTCTGGGCACTATTGGCTTAAACCAAAGTCATGAATTCCTGAGTGCCAATGACAGCATTCATTACAATCGCAGCTAATAACTCTCCTCAATATTGCAATCAGGAAAGTACCTTTGTTTCTGTGTCAAAGCCAGTGCTAGATTCTGAAAGTGAATAAAATAAAAATAATATTTGTATTTCAGGTGGACAAAACATTTGATAAAATTATTTCATGAAAATCAAAATCTCAAGCTTCAAAATTACAGTGTATGAATGAGTAGAAATTGCCAGTTTTGTCGTTAGCCACTAAAGCTTAAATTTATTCATTGTCAACGATCACAAGTTGCTAGATTTAGCGACAAAGTTGCCAAGTTGGGAACACTGGCTGCAATCCTGACCAGAAGGGACAACATTTGATTACAAGTGACAGAAAATGATAATAATAATCGTATGGCCTCAGCTACCGTGTGCAGACATTTCGATTTGACGTCATCTGGCTGTCTGCTCGTCAATTTCGACGTTCCGTTTTACTCTAGGTCCACTAGATGGCAGACAGAGTAAACCGGATCTCTCTTGGGCGTCTATGGCTGAGAATGAATTAATTTTGTCGGGTAAATACCAAATGTATCACCAGAGATCTTTTACATGTTGACATCGTACGACATGGAGTGTCGAATGGACTTTTCTCTGCCCTTCAAAAATCCGACTACCTCTGCCGGTTTTGAACCCGCTATCTTGGGATTCGGAAGCCGACACTCTACCACGGAGCCACAGAGGCAGCTACAAGTGTCAAAAATTAAGACAAAAAGGGAAAAAATCACAAATGAATCAATCTGCCTTCAACTAGAGCTGCAATAGAGTGTGACTGATGTTTTAGAAGAAACATAACTGGAAGTAAGCTTTTGGGCTTTTTCCATCTCAGAAAACAAGGTGAAATTCTTTTTCACAACAAACTTTGCTCCATGTCTTGAGAAGAAAATCTCATGTGTTCATGAGCAAGACTTCTCTAATAATGAAGGTCTGAATTAAAGAATGTGTTACTGTTGGTCTATAGTTAGTAGTACTGTCATTCATCACTAGATGGGCTAGTGCACAGTGAATCAGCCATGCACTACTGTTGCAAATACCTTATGTGGCTGTAAGCATTGTAATACTGTAAATCTTCCTGTCAGAGAAACACAGTGGTTTTGTTATGTTCTATATGGAGAGTGGAGTGTGAAAAATTATATTTATAACATCAAGAAAAGTAATCCATTTCAAAATACATAACACAGTAAACAATTTCATTCATTATATATGAGAGACAAGAGAGAAGATGTAGTTGTGCTTGCAAAAGAGGAATGTGCCTGGAAGTCTCATACGGAAAGTCCAGATGTTGTACAAGGACTGTACAAACTGCATGGGAGTTTGAGAGGAGGCACTCATCATGGTTTCTGACCAAGGGTGGTGTCCAGCAGGGATGCTGTTCATCACAGTTAAGGATGATGTAAGGAAGAGCATTAAGGACATGTTAAGTGAACCCAACACAGATGCCTTTGCTGATGAAGTCTTGATTTTGGGAGAAAGAGAAGACAAGGTGCAGTGAAGACTCGACTTGTTGATGGCCAAGGTTCAGAAGTTCAATGTTGTGGTGCTGGCGGTGGTGGCAGCTAATATTTTTATAAAACACTTTGAGTCTGCTGCATTAACTACAGTGCCATTGAAACCTTCTATAATTACGTGGATGATACATTTTCGGTCTGGCCACATGGAAGGGAAACATTAAATGAATTTTTTGAACACCTAAATTCCATTAACAGTAAGATCAAATTAACGATGGAAGTAGGAAATGAAAGTAAATTACCTTTTCTTAATGTGCTAGTATACAAGAAGAATGATGGTACACTAGGCCATGCAATGTACAAAAAAATCTACACATTCTGAAAGATACCTTCATAAGTCCTCACATCACCACTCATGCCGGAAAGCAGCTCTCCTTCAAACGTTATTTACTAGGGTGAATAACGTTGCAGACGCTGATAACCGCTCAAGTGCATTAAGAGAACTGACAACATCCATGAAGAAAAATGGCTATATGACAGGAGACATAGCACAATCTGTGAAGATCAAGGAGCCTAACATTGATAGTACCAACCAGGACTACAGCAAAAAGAAAATATTCCTTCCTTACGTGGAAGGTTTAACTGACAGAATAGCGCGCATTCTTAGGAAGCACAATATAGTTCCAGTTTTCACCACAGACCGGAAGCTCAAATCCCTGTTTCGACCATTCAAAGAAAAACCACATCTTGAAACAAAGTTCCATGTGGTTGTGATTGCTCATATATTGGCATGACGAAAAGGCTTGTCAGCACCAGGGTGAAAGAACACATTAGGTCAGTAAGGAATGTCGCTCTTTCATCCTCCACGGAGAATGCCATAAGCCAGTCTGCCATAGCAGAACATTTCTATAGTACAGACCATGAAATCCTCTTTGACCAGGCGAAGGTCATCATGCTTGTAAAAGACTTCTATGCTTAAGTGGTAAGAGAAGCCATAGAGATAGAGCTGCGCCCAAATAACATCAACAGGGAAGACGGCTTCAAGTTATCAAATACATGGAGACCTATACTGCAGAAATACATGCATAACACCACCATAGAACAGCGGGACGCACTCACAAAATCATCGACAGAGGGCAGTGAATCACAGCATGATGATCCTTGAGTCCTATTTTTTTTCTATTTGCTTTACGTCGCACTGACACAGATATGTCTTACGGCGACGATGGGATAGGAAAGGCCTAGGAATTGGAAGGAAGCGGCCGTGGCCTTAATTAAGGTACAGCCCCAGCATTTACCTGGTGTGAAAATGGGAAACCATGGAAAACCATCTTCAGGGTTGCCGACAGTGGGGCTCAAACCCACTATATCCCGATTACTGGATACTGGCTGCACTTAAGTGACTGCAGCTATCGAGATCGGTGATCCTCGAGTCCAATTAGTTGGGTAGGCCGTGGATAGTACGGTTATGACTCCCACGTTTCTTTCAATTTCTTTGCTCACTGTCGGAAGCAGAACTTCCAACATGCCTTGATGAAAGCCAATGCAATTTGGTTGAAAGCTCGGCTTCATTAAATAAATATAGCGGTTTTAATCCAGTTTTAATTTATTTATTTACGTTAATACTATGAGCCATGAAAACCTACGTTCATTACTAAGAAATAGCTTTCTTTGCCAGTTGCTTTGTCATTTTGACTGGTGCACTAACCTGTCTGAAGGGAAAATGGAAGGTAGAAGGACCAAAAGAAGACCTAGATTTATAGACAACGTTAAAAGCAAGTACATCTATTGCCACTTAAAGCTGTTGGCCAAAGAAGGGAAATGCTTGGAAGACATGCATGTTACCCACCAACCTTAGGGTTGAGAAGAAGGAGAAGAAGGAGAAGAAGAAGAAGAAGAAGAAGAAGAAGAAGAAGAAGAAGAAGAAGAAGAAGAAGAAGAAGAAGAAGAAGAAGAAGAAGAAGAAGAAGAAGAACGTTTTGGTTCAATGCTACACTGGGGCAAAATGCTGGTAATTTCACAATTAAAAAAGCCTAAAGACTTAATGAGCTTAAATGCATTTTAACATTATGCAATAGATGAAATTAAATTATGGTTTCCTTCTAGGAAACTTTTTTTTTTTGTATAGGCGAAAGGCAGGCATTTATATAAGTGAAGGCACATGCCTCCCCTAGTGCACTGTCACTGGATTGCCCTACATAGGAGGCCTGCAGTGGTGTCTCAACGGCACACTAGTGTCAGTGTCTTGGGAAGGTGTAGCATTCCAACTGATGCACCCACTGCTACACTGGGGAAAAACGCTGGTAATTTCACGAATGAAAAAGAGTGAAGACTTAATGAGCTTAAATGTTTCTTAATAATAAAGTTATTTGTTTTTATGCCCCACTAACTACTTTTCCGGTTTTTGGAGATACCAAGGTGCCAGAATTTGGTCTCGCAGGAGTTCTTTTACACGCCAGTAAATCTACCAAAATGAGGCTGACATATCTGAGCATCTTCAAATACCACCGGAATAACCAGGATTGAACCTGCCAAGTTGGGGTCAGAAGGCCAGTACCTCAACCATCTGAGCCACTCAGCCTGGATCCAGGCTAGAGAAGGCCTCAATGAAACCTGGTAATTAAGTATGAAGGTATGGTTCATGGTGTGGGTTACTGTAGTCACGTCCTAGTTCGTGAAACATGCGCAATGGCTGAGTGGCCTAGTAAGTAGTCCTGAGAGTCAGGATACCAGCTGCCATGGATTAGGAGTGGGCATCTCTGACATATTCCGAGTCATGGCCTTCCTTGTGCTCAGTTGGGTAGGGCTATACAATCCACCGGTGGTCCCTAACCCACTAGAGGAGAGATCCTCACTTGGACTGTGTGTAAGTACGGTAGCATCCTTCTTCATGAATTTACCGATCTCAGAACATTTTAAGCAAGCCTTGGACCTATGGGAGTAACGGAGTCCCACTTCCATTTGACAGGCGAGAGGGGCTTACGGAAGAAAGAAAGCAGAACTGGCTGAGTCAGCTAAGACGATGCATTTGGATGTGCTAGGAGTAAGTGATATTCGGGTAAGAGGAGATAAAGAGGAAGAGCTAAGCAATTATAAAGTGTACTTAATGGGTGTTAAAAAGGGAAGGGCAGAGTCTGGGGTAGGGCTGTTCATCAGGAATACTATTGCATGAAACATAGTTTCTGTTAGGCACGTAAGTGAGCGAATGATGTGGGTAGATTTGGCAGTTGAAGGAATTAGGATGAGAACTGCCTCAGTGTTTTCACCATGTGAGGGTGCAGATGAGGATGAAATTGACAAGTTTTATGAAGCATTGAGTGACATCATAGTCAGGGTCAACAGCAAGGATAGGATAGTGCTAATGGGCGATTTCAATGCGAGAGTTGGAAATAGAACTGAAGGATAAGAAAGGGTGATTGGTGAATGTGGGGAAGATACGGAAGCTAATGAGAATGGGAAGCGTTTGCTGGACTTTTGTGTTAGTATGGGTTTAGTAGTTACGAATACATTCTTCCAGCATAAGGCTATTCACCACTACACATGGGACTATAATAGACTATATCTTAACCGACTTCGAATTCAGGAAATCTGTTAGGAATGTATGGGTTTTTAGGGTATTTTTCGATGAAACAGACCACTATCTGATCTGTAGTGAACTAAGTATCTCTAGGCCTAGGGTAGAGAAAGTGAAATCTGTCTGTAAACGAATAAGGATACAAATCTCCAGGATGAGGAAATTAGGCAGAAGTACATGGATAGAATTAGCAGGAAGTTCCAAACAGTGGACAGTAAGCAGGATCAGGATATAGAAAGAGAATGGGTGGCATACATGGATGCTGTAGTAGCAACAACAAGGGAATGCCTAGGAAAAACTGTGTGTAAAGATAGGAAACAGCAAACATCTTGGTGGAATGATGAAGTGAGAGCAGCTTGTAAACGTAAAAAAAGAAGGCTTATAAGAAATGGCTTCAAACAAGGGCTGATGCAGATATGGAATTGTACATAGATGAAAGAAACAGAGCAAAACAAATAGTTGCTGAATCCAAAAAGATGTTGTGGGAAGATTTTGGTAATAACCTGGAAAGGCTAGGTCAAGCAGCAGGGAAACCTTTCTGGACAGTAATAAAGAATCTTAGGAAGGCAGGAAAAAAGGAAATGAGCAGTGTTTTGGGTCATTCAGGTGAACTCATAATAGATTACACTTGAGGAAGTGAAAATGATGGTAAATAAACCCCAATGTCATAAAGCAGCAGGAATAGATGAAATAAGACCTGAAATATGAGAAGGCAAGGATGAAATGGCTTCATAGATTAATAAGATTAGCATGAAGTATTGGTAAGGTACCTTTAGATTGGACAAAAGCAGTAATTGCACCTATCTATAAGCAAGGGAACAGGAAGGATTGCAACAAATATCGAGGTATCTCAATGATTAGTGTAAAAGGCAAAGTATTCACTGGAATCTTGGAAGGGAGGGTGTGATCAGTCATTGAGAGGAATATGGATGAAGACCAGTGTGGTTTCAGACCACAGAGAGGCTGTCAGGATCAAATTTTCAGTATGCACCAGGTAATTGAAAAATGCTACGAGAGGAATAGACAGCTATACTTATGATTCGTAGATCTAGAGAAAGCATATGACAGGGTACCCAGGGAAAAGATGTTCACCATACTGGGGGACTATGGGATTAAGGGAAGATTATTAAAATCAATCAAAGGCATTTATGTTGACAATTAGGCTGCAGTGAGAATTGATGGTAGAATGAGTTCGTGGTTCAGGGTACTTACAGGGGTTAGACAAGGCTGCAATCTTTCACCTTTGCTGTTCGTAGTTTACATGGATCATCTGCTGAAAGGTATAAAGTGGCAGGGAGGGATTCAGTTAGGTGGAAATGTAGTAAGCAGTCTGGCCTATGCTGACGACTTGGTCTTAATGGCAGATTGTGCCGAAAGCCTGCAGTCTAATATCTTGCAACTTGAAAATAGGTGCAATGAGTATGGTATGAAAATTAGCCTTTCGAAGACTAAAGTGATGTCAGTAGGTAAGAAATTTGAGAGAACTGAATGTCAGATTGGTGATACAAAGCTGCAACATGTAGATAATTTCAAGTATTTAGGATGTGTGTATTCCCAGGATGGTAATATAGTAAGTGAGATTGAATCAAGGTGCACTAAAGCTAATGCAGTGAGCTCGCAGTTGCGATCGACAGTATTCTGTAAGAAGGAAGTCAGCTCCCGGACCAAATTATCTTTACATCGGTCTGTTTTCAAACCAACTTTGCTTTACAGAAGCAAAACCTGGGTGGACTCAGGATATCTTATTCATAATTTAGAAGTAACAGACATGAAAGTAGCGAGAATGATAGCTGGTACAAACAGGTGAGAACAATGGCAGGAGGGTACTCAGAATGAGGCGTTAAAGGTGAAGTTAGGAATGAACTCGATGGATGAAGCTGTATGAATAAACTGGCTTCGATGGTGGAGTCATGTGAGGCGAATGGAGGAAGATAGGTTACCTAGGAGAATAATGGACTCAGTTATGGAGGGTAAGAGAAGTAGAGGGAGACCAAGACAATGATGGTTACACTCAGTTTCTAACAATTTAAATATAAGAGTTATAGAACTAAATGAGGCCACAGCACTAGTTGCAAATACAGAATTGTGGCAACATTTAGTAAATTCACAGAGGCTTGCAGACTGAATGCTGAAAGGCATAACGGTCTATAATGATGATGTAGGATGTATGTATGTATGTATGTATGTCCTTTGGGTGTGGAGAAGCCCACTGTAATAACAGCCCATAAGGAGTGTCTGAGGATCAGGGCGAGGGAGTACACCAGAAGTGATATGCATCTCTGGTACCTCCAGAGAGGTGCGGGAAGTGGATGGAGGTATATGATCCACTCACTACCTAACCCAGGAGCTCCCTGGATAAGAGGTTTACTTTACACCCTATTTTGATTATTCTGAAGAGTGAACAGAGTTATGTTTATCAAGAGAGGTGACATATCCTGGTGCAACAGACATATCCAAATTAAGAAGTTTAGGTGTAATGGAAAAATTCTCAAAGAAGTAGATGCGATGATTATCGTATGATAAGTTTGATGTCTCACGTGCTCAAAGTATTCTTGCGAATCATTCACACTAGAATATACAAAAAATGTGAATCCCACATGGATCAGAATCAGTTCGGTTTCCGAAATGGCGTTGGTACACTTGAGGCACTCTTCTCGTTAAATGTGTTTGTTACAGAGGTGCAGAGATATGAATGTTGATGTCTATGCCTGTTTTATAGACTATAAAAAAGCTTTTGATTGTGTCAGGCACAATAAGCTGATAGAGATTCTGAGATCAACAGGTATTGACTCCGGTGACTTACGTATAATCAGTAACCTGTACTGGAATCAGTTTGCAAATGTCAAAACTGATCAAGGAACTTCAGAAACTGCTTTGATCAGGAAGGGCGTCTGCCAGGGTTGTGTACTGTCACTTCTGTTGTTTAACATTTACTCAGAGGCAATCTTTAAAGAAACATTGGAAGTCTATGGTGGGATCAAAATTAACGGGAAAATCATCAACAACATCAGATATGCAGATGATACTGTTGTCATAGCTGATGACATGCCTGCCCTTCAGTGCATGATAAACTCCTTAGTTCAGCACAGTGAAGAGTTTGGATTATATGTTAATCCCTCAAAGACGAAACTGATGGTGTTCTCTAAGAAGACAATTTGGACAAATCTCACAATAAAAGATAAAATAGTTGAGCAAGTATCTTCTCTCAAATATCTGGGTACCATCTTGGATGACCAATGTAACTCCAAACGGGAGATAATATCTAGAATTGAGCAGGCCAGGAAACAATTCATTACCATGAAGAAATTCTTTGTGACATCAGATCTCAGTCTCTAACTATGAATTCGTATGATCCGCTGCTATATATTTTCTGTTCTCCTATATGGATGTGAAAGCTGGACTCTGGATCCAATCATAGAAAAACGTATTGATGCCTTCGAAATGTTCCTGTATCGCCGTCTCTTGCGGATATCCTGGGTAATGAAAATCTCAAATGCCGAGGTCCTTCGTCGGATGAAAAAGCAAAAAGAACTACTGCTCACCATAAAACAGAGGAAAACGCAATATCTAGGACATATAATGAGAGGTGAGAGGTATCAGTTATTACAGCTTATTATCAAAGGGAAGATACAGGGGAAGAGATCTGTTGGGAGAAGAAGAAATTCATGGCTGAAAGACCTTCGAAGATGGCACTGCTTTACTTCAGAAATGGCATTCCATTCTGCGATGTCAAGATCAGAGCTAGTTACGTGGATCGCCAACCTCCGCTCGGAGACGGCGTCTTAAGAAGAAGAAAAGGAAGACATTTTGGAGAGGATAGGGGATAGCTCAAAATTTTATTACTGTGCATCAGACATAATTAGAAATTGGAAATTACCTACCAAAGCAAAAATAATGATATATAAATCATATTATTTGCCTATATTGACCTATGGATCAGAATGTTGGGCTAGGATTTAAAAAAAAAGTCTGAGTAGATTACAAGTGACAGAAATGCCCTTTCTGTGAGGGATCTTGGGTAAAACGAGGAGGGATAAGATAAGAAATGAAAAATACAAAACACGCTACAGATCAACTCCCTAAAAGAAACTAGGTGTATGGAGAGAAGTAGGCTGAAATGGTTCTGCCACGTCATAAGATTGATTCAAGAAAGAGTACTAAGAAGAGCTCTGGAATGGACAGAGTCGGGAAGAAGACCAATTGGAAGACCAAGAACAAGATGGAGGGATCAGGTGGAGGATGACGTAAATTGGAGAGGACTACAATGGGAGACAGTGATGAACGAAAGACTGTGGGGAAAAAAGAGAAGATTGGAAGAGGCTCTGTGAATGACCTGCATAAGCAGAAAAGTATCAGGAAGAAGAACGAGGAGAAGAAGAAGAGGTTAGAAGGCAGACATGGGTTAATGAATGAACAACAGTCAAAAGGATCTGGAATTAATTTATTTGTTCATCCATCGTATGTCTTTTCACTACTTTGAGTGTCCAAGGACATGTTCACCTCGCCTAAGGCAGGTCCTTCCATTTTGATAACTGGCCAGGTGAGGGACTTTTACCTGGTTCCGAGGACTGATTCGAGGTCCACTCAGTCGATGTGATTAATGATTCCGTGACATAGCAGCTCCAGCCTAGAAGGTCAATAATAACAGCTGAGGGTATTCGTATTCATCATACTTGCCATGCAGTACCTCGTATTCTGCAGGCCTCCGGACTGCACAGCAGTCACTTGGTCACCCAAGGCCCATCAGGTCTCTTGTACCATGGGGTTTGATTTTAGTATTGAGAGTGAATAGATGTCAGTAGATATTCCTCATCAAAGATGACAGATTAAAATATGATTTCAGAATAACTAATGCTGTTCACCAGTACTCAAAAATTAGAGTATATAATGCACCCTTGAAAATTGGTTATTGGTTTGGATAGAAAGAATATTTTATTACTGGTCTGGAACAATGCATAAAATTATCGTCCAGGAAGGTGATTTCAACTCTGCACTGTCTGCTAGCCCACAGGGAAACAGGTTTTTCCCGTGCCGTGTGTGCGAGTCTGGGTTTTTTTTTGTGCCTTGTTGAAGACATCAGAGGGGTGGCACGTGGACAGGACTCGACCAGATTAAAAGCGATCAATACTTTGAGATTTTGACGTCATGATATTTAACCAATTGAATCGCAAGGTTAGCCCGATCGCTAAATCTCACCCAATAAAATTTAATTAACAAACACACCTACGTCTTGAAGAAATAAATAACCATGTACTTGGGGAAATCTTTCTCATTCTCATTTGCTCACTGCTCATTTGCATTCTGTTCTGCTAATTCGCTCAGTTGCTCAGTTGTCTACAGGAATAATTGTTCGAGCACATGTGTTACTGGAAACGACGTATCCGACGTGGAACATTACCAGCATTCATTTGAGGAAAGACGATAAATTTTCTGCTTCTGAGGAAATTTTGGGACACAGAAATATCGGAAATGACGCAGTTCAGATTTCCTTACCTTTATAAATCTGAAGAAAATTTTTAAAGTAGGTAAAAACTGTGCCATCTTGAAGAATCGAGTGTGTGTTAGGAATTATTTCTAAGACAAATCTTTTAGTTTCAGCTTTCACCAGAAGACGCAAGATCCCCAGCAATCCTGAAATAGTTCGGAAGAATGGAACTTCAGCATTACGACGGAGTTTGTAATTGTCCTAAGTCCTCGCCTGCTGCAGCCATGTATCATTAAAATGTGAGGCATAATTCAGCCCGGGAGAGAATAACATCGGAGATGGAGTTTGGTTAAATATTCATTGATCATCAACCGAGTCCAGAAGCCAAGTCTACTACAGCTAAGATTTTAAATTATATTTTCTTCTATTTTCTGTTGTAATAATTATGTAGACGTAGTCCTTGCTTGAATATTTGAAATCATTTCTAATAGTCTTTGTAGTTAGGAATTTCACTCTTCTTTCACTGGTGTTGGTAGATTTGATGTGTGTGAGAGTGTATTTGGGACCTATAATTTGTTCTATTTGAGAGAGTGCTTCGTGACATGTTCTCACTGTCCCATGATAAGGCTAGGAAAGTGTTAAAAATATTTGACCCACGCGATAATAGTTATTAATTTATAAATTAATGATGGAATAAATTTTTGAATTATTTGAGACAGAATATCGACGTGTTCTGTGAATTTAGGATTTTTCCTTGATGTTTGGTGGTTTACCATAGATTCGAGATAGAATAGAGTCATCTATGATTTCATTAAACCATGGCCTGCGATGACGCGACCGCGCGCGTATAATAATAATAATAATAATAATAATAATAATAATAATAATAATAATAATAATAATAATAATAATAATAATAATTGACATTATTACGGTCTAATAGAATGTTTAAAGGTCATGAGTGTAATTATTACTGTGCTTATAAGTGATTAATGTGTGCTATTTTGAAGTAGATGTTGGCCTGGAATATTGGTCGTGGCTTGAATGTCCACAAATTTTGCATTTACTGTTATTGGTATTTTTGAGACTTGTAAATGGATCTTAAGATAGGATTTTATTTGTGTGTCCATTACATGAGTCAGTTAAGGAAGAGAGTGTGTCTTTGAACATAATTTCTTCTTATGCAGCACATGTTGATCAATAACTTGAGATAATAAGAGATTAAAAATAACGTAGTCGTGACTCATAGACCGTATGCGCGAATGTTTATTTATCTGTGACTGTAGGCAGTTCTATGGAATTTTTAGTGATGATTTCTATTGTAAAATTATCCTGGAACATCGTTGTGAAATCTATTTCATTGGAAAAGTGATAATCCTGTCACAATCACACGTCAGACGATCGAAATGGTAGCCCTTGTCTGATATTGTCATCGAGAGAAACTCTCATATTTCAAATAAAATTTAAAATTAAAAATCAAGAGATAGGGTTCGTTAAATCTATTTAATAATATTACCGTGGACCAAAGCTTGAATGTGAGATGGATGAATGACTGATTTTGTTTATAATTGTGATTTCCATGGTTATATTTCGTCATGATATGTGTACGCTGAGCGCGTAAAGTTCGATTTTTTTTTGTTGTTTTGTGGCGAGCATATTTGGCTCAATTATGAATCTTTAAGTAATTTTATGATGGAATAAGATAGATTAGGATCTTTGCTTCGAGGGAAAATACTTAAGCAAGGATCGCGTCAATGAACTAAGCTCACAAAATGTAAAATGTTTAACGCTACAATGCGAGAATTTTGAGTCTTTATTGTGAGTTGTGCACAACATTAGGTCAATTGACATAAAAATAAGAATCAAATGAGTTGGATATTTGATTTCAAAATAATTTTATTATATAATTTAAAGCTTAAATAATTAATTAGAATAATATTTAATTAATGGAAACGATTTATTTGATTTTTTTTTGGTGTGAGATAAAAATTTGACTCACGGTTAAATGGATCGCAGAGTACTGCTAACTTAAATAATAATTTAAAAAAAGGGAAAATAATTCAAATTTCTGATATTTTGAGACAGGATTTTCTCAAATAATAATTTATTTAATTTCCTAAGACGATTTATTAAAACTTAGTTCTGTATCTTTACAGAATGAAATTTAATGGAGAACTGCGGGTGCATTCCAGCAGGGAAGAGATAAATATTTTATTTCAAGATTTTGAAAATATTTATAGAATCTGGAAAGTGCTGATATTTTATTTAATAAATGTTAAAACCCATTTCCTTTTAGTGTTTTCATTTGTCGTCAGTCCTTAGATTGTCCCTGACCCCTATAATTTAGCGTTGCCTGTAAGCGAACGTTCCGCCTCTGGGAACTTTTGCTTACCGGCTGAGCTGCCCGGCAAAACGGGGGCAATAATAAATACAATACAATTTTATGTTCTAATACCTCTCCTGTAATACTAAATCTGAATAGGAAAGACATTTTTGGCAGGAAATTGGTACTGACAGAAGCAACCAAGAATGATTAGCAGTGTCTACTTCACTTGGTCAATCATCAGTTACTTGGATGCAGACTGAATTCTTTTTTGAGCATTTAGTCAGACAGTAATGTTACCAACCAGCATGTACACATTATATCCAAGAACTCACCACAGTAGTTGTGTAAGATTTTATTGAAATTTAGATCTTAACTTTATTTCCTGTCCTGTAAAATAACTTGGGTTTTTGTAACATATAGTTATTCAAATATTATTACATTTTGCAAGAAGGCCTCCATATATCACATTACGTTAGACCTAGTATATTCCAATGTCAATCTATGAATCAGAGACCTGGGTAATGAAAGGAAGAGGTATTAGTAGAGTGAAGGGAAGAGAGATAAAATTCTTGAGGAGCAGAATAAGAGCCACAAGATGAGAAAATATTGAGAAATGAAAGGAAAAAATGGAGAGGTTTATATTCCAAATAGACACAGCCTTTGTCAGGAAACTGTGTTAAGATGATGATAATGATGAAGTCCTTCATCTTTATACTATATATAAACATAACAACTTACTCTGCATAGGCATAAAATAATAACTGCACAATAATTTGATTTAACACTGCGCAATATGTCAGGAAAAATCAAACTGTCTGGTTTATAGCAAAAAAAAAGTCAGTAATGAACACCATAAATTGAAGAATTTTACTTACAATGTCCACCAGCTCTAATCTGGACGTATCTTTAGGATCATACCAGTGTCCATGATCAATCCACTGCCTAAGTAGCTCAACAGGTGGTTGGGCACCATATATCTCCTTTTGAGGCATGCTCACATCATCAACAAATAGTATGCACTGTTTGCCCATGGATGGCCCAAACACACCCTTCCGCCGTCTGAAAAATAAAAATGTCAATGCTGTCTCCCTTGGGTATGACATGAAACATCTTTTACTGTATGAATCTAGCTTATAATGTAGAATATTGAGGGGAGGAGGAGGGAAAAAATAAGAATGTTCATTGCACCAACATGAGGGATGTATATATTTTGGCCCTTGGTCAGCTAAATATAGAGATTCAACTTATGCAGGGTGTATCAGAACTAAAGCAACAAAAAAATCAGGGATGCTTTTCGTGTTATGTTAAGAATGATGGCGTAATGGGATTAGTGGAGAAATGTTTTTTTTTTTTTTTTTTTTTCGAGAAAATAAGGTTAGTTTGTTACTTTAGGGCACCCGATCCAAATGGACAAACTTGACGCATTTCCTATGCCAGAGAGCCATTTGCTGTGTGTCAGAGGAGGAAAGGAAAGGGAGGTAGGGGAAATGGGAAGTGGGAGACAGAGGTATGCGAATGCACAAGTTTCTCATTCATTTTGCATAGTTGCTTCCCAGCCCCACTAAGCAGTGTACAGTTTGTTCTGCATAAATTGACTACTATGCAAACCCCATAGAAAGAGAAGGTGAACTTGTACCAAGGATACAGGCAGCCTTCCAGGTCATCTGTGACACACCACACATTCTAAACAGAGTCTAAAAGCCACTACTACATCATTGTGAACTCTGCATCGAAGCAGGAGGGGGGTATACTGAACATCTGCTTTAATCAAACCACTGGGCAAATTGTTTCCTTACTGGGCGAGTTGCCCATGCGGTTAGGGGTGCGCAGCTGTGAGCTTGCATCCGGGAGATAGTGGGTAAGAACCCCACTGTTGGCAGCGCTGAAGATGGTTAACAGAGTGCCCCATTTTCACACCAGGCAAATGCTGAAGCTGTACCTAAATTAAGGCCACAGCCGATTCCTTCCCACTCCTAGGCCTTCCCTATCCCTTTGTTGCCATAAAACCTATCTGTGTTGGTGCGATGTAAAACAAATTGAAAAAAAATAGTTTCCTTCCAACAGTATTTCATTCTATTCACAATAGTGAAGGAACAATGGTGGGGTGGCAGTGTTGCTTTTTTAAGCACGTTAAATAATAAAGAATGTTACTGCGACCAACAGATGAGAAGAGAAATGATCTGGTGCATTGCTTGACCAAGAAGTGTGTCTTAATTACAGTGTGTTCTTGTACTGTGTGTACTGTTATGTATGTTTAATAAATGAACTGTGGATATTGCCTGTAAGAGACAAGGACAATCTTGTGCAAGCCGAACGAGGAAACTTGTGCATGTAATATAATAAGAAATAAATTGAGAATACAATATATCAATATGCATGTGAGCAGAGCATTATCTCTGTCTCCATCCTATATCCCACTTCCCCTCCCTCCCCTTCTCTTCCCTGAAGCATGGCAGCGCCTTGTGCTCTGGCATAGGAAATACGACGAGATTATCAATTTGAATCATGCACCTGGAAGTAACAAAGTGACCTCATTTTCTCTAGAAAAAAAATTTTCTCATCCAATCCGAATGCACCATCGTTCTTAACATACCACGAAGAGCATCCTTGATTTTTTGTCAGTATAGTTATAAGACACTTTGTACGCAGAAAGACATGAACAGAAACACATAACAGGACAGACAACAGATCAACATTGGAAGAGTGAACAATAGAAAAGGAGGCAAACATGACATCACAAAAGGACAGAGACAATCTCCACATCTTAAAAAACTGCTGTCTTCAAATAGACTGACTCTCGCCTCATCAATCCCAATTTTCCTACATCCATTTCTTCTCTGCCCCTAGTTTCTGCTTCCAAGATTCTTGAAGAAGGTAGGCTTCAACACTCATTGAGGGATCATCTTGACACATCTTCAGCCTTGATGCAGGAAGTGTAGGAATAAACGAAAGTTGGATAACCACAGCAAAAAGAAAGAGAGAAAATAAAGAATACAAATGATAAAAGACTAGGAACAAAGGACAAATCCAAAAAGAGAAGAGAAAGCCAAAGGATCAATATAAGTTACTAACAATAGGTTGGTTTTAAAACTCACTATCGAAGCCAGCAAACTGATATGCTACTCTTCCTTACTGAATTGCATATGTAAGTAATGAATAGAATATCTATTTTGATGTTCACCTTTATCTTGTCTCCCTTTCATTGCCCTATACCCATACTAACTTGATATAGTGCCGGCCTCCATACGTAAGATCGCAGGTTCAAACTCATTACAGGTAGATGGGTTTTTGAAAAGCAATAAAAAGTCCATTTGATACTACATGGTATATAATACAGACATGTACAGGACCTCTAGGTGACACAGCTGATATTTACCTAACAAAATTAATTAAAGCGCAGCCATAAAATTGCCCAACAGCATTCCAGTTTCACTGTCATCTAGTGAAGTAAAACAGAATGTTGAAATCAGCACCAGGCAGCCAAGATGGTGCCAACTATACAAAGTCTCTAACACAGTAGCTGAGGCTATACAATAATAATAATAATAATAATAATAATAATAATAATAATAATAATAATAATAATAATAATAATAATAATAATAATAATAATATATTATTATTATATAATATAATATAATATTATTATATAATTATAATATTATAATTATTATTATTATATTATATATATATTATATAATATTATTATTATATAATATAATATATTATTATTATTATTATTATTATTATTATTATTATTATTATTATTATTATTATTATTATTATTATTATTATTATTATTATTATTATTATTATTATTATTATTCCCAGACCATCCAGAGAGGATTGACTGTGATGATGAAAAAGAACTGGATGATATACCCCTCTTCACTGTAGAAGAGCTGAATAGAGCTATTAGCTCTCTTAGAAACAAGAAAACTCCAGGACCAGATGGTATACCTACAGAAGTGTTAAAGATAATAGCAGAACTATGTCCAGAACTGTTGCTGAATATGTACAATCATTGCCTGCAAATGGGTGTTTTTAGTCCCCGATGGAAAATGGCTCGTTTGGTTCTGATCAGCAAAGGAAAACTTGGCGGTTATAGACCTTTATGTATGCTGGACACAGCCGGAAAAGGCCTGGAGAAACTTCTGCAGCCCAGAATCCTCTCAGCAGTTCAACTAGCAGGGGATCTATCTGTTCGCCAACATGATTTCGGAGAGGACACTCGACGCTAGATGCAGTGTGGGAGGTGGTGAATACAGCAGAAAGGGCACAAATGGGCAACCATCATTCCCGTAAATTGACACTTCTTGTGACCCTGGATGTGAAGAATGCCTTCAATTCGGCAAGATGGAGCGACATGTTGGTAGCTCTTGAGGAAACTTTCAGGCTACCACAATATCTTATGCGCATAATGAGAGATTACTTCAAAGATCGCACTCTGTTATATGATACGGAAGATAGAGAAAAGACAAAACGCCTGACGGCTGGTGCAGCACAGGGATCGACCCTTGGTCCAGATCTTTGGAACATAATGTATGATGGCTTGTTACGTTTGGAGATGCCAGAGGACACGAAGCTTGTGGGCAACGCTGATGATGTGGCCGCCTTGATAGTAGCTCGTAATGTTGAAATGGCTCAAATCAAACTGAACCAGGTGATGCGGCGCATAAAAGAATGGATGATGAACCACAGTCTGACATTAGCCGAACACAAAACGGAGATAGTTCTTCTGACGAGGAAAAGGATTGAAACTCTTGTACCAATGACTGTTGGAGAGTTAGTGATTGAAACATCTGCGAGCACAAAATATCTAGGAGTGACACTTGACTCCAAGCTCACATTCTGGAATCATATTCAGAGAGCGACAGACAAGGCAGTAAAATACATGACTGCACTTAGCAGACTAATGGGAAATATTAAAGGTCCGAAATCCAGCAAACGACGTCTTCTCATGTCGACGGTTCAGTCAGTGCTCCTATATGGCTCTGAAATCTGGGCTGAATCCTTGAGATTCGCTTGGTATCGGAGAAGGATAGCTGCCGTACAACGGAGAGCGGCTTTACATATTGCATGTGCATACCGCACGGTCTCCGAACCTGCAATCCTCACGGTGGCATCAATAGCCCCAATAGACCTACTTGCATTGGAGCGACATGAAATCTGGCGAACCCAAGCAGAGCTGGGAAAGAAATATGCAAAGAAGCGTGTCTTCAGTCAACGGATGAGGTGATGGCAACTCAGATGGGAAAGTGACCCTCGAGGCAAATGGACCAAGCGACTGATACCACGCTTCGATATCTGGGTTGAAAGGGCCCATGGTGAAGTAAATTACTACCTAATGCAGCTTCTAACAGGGCATGGATATTTACGGAAATTCCTGCATAAAGTGGGCAGAGCGAATGACGCAGCATGCATATACTGTGATGACATTGACAACGTATTTCACACCTTTTTTGTATGCGGCCATTGGACGATTCAGAGAAGATGTGTGGAAACTGAACTAGGAGAATTGACAGCAGATAATATTATCCTGGGATCGCGTGGCAGTGTACGTGGAGAATGTCCTTCGTCAGAAGAAGAAGGATTTGGAAGCATACGAACGTTCGTAAAGGAGAAATGAAGAAAGAAGACGTCTGAAAGACAAAGCACGATATCACCCTGAAGTAATGCGAGAGCGGTTCCGGGGTGATGATACACATCGTGGGAAAAGGGTGTGTGGTTTTTAGTGGGTAAGAATCCCACACACTTGTGGAGTGCGGACCCTTCACAAGTGTCTTTTGAAGATTTTCCACAATCCCTCGTAAAAAAAAAAAAAAATTATTATTATTATTATTATTATTATTATTAGTAGTATTATTACTATTATTATCCTCCCCTGTGAAATACGTGATCTTGCTGTGGTGAGGAGGATTGTACGTCCTAGTGAAGCAGATAGCCGAGCTGCAGATGCAACCATATCGGATGGGTATCTGTCGAGAGACCAGAATAACTAACGGTTTGTCGAACCAGGCGGTTATTTTTATTTGCTTTACGTCGCACCGATACAGATAGATCTTATGGAGATGATGGGATAGGAGAGGTCTAGGAGTGGGAAGGAAACAGCCGTGGCCTTAATTAAGGTTCAGCCCCAGCATTTGCCTGGTGTGAAAAATGGGAAAATACGGAAAACCATCTTCACGGCTGCTGACAGTGGGGTTCAAACCCAATATCTCCCGGATGCAAGCTCACGGCTGCGCGTCCTTAACCGCACGGCCAACTCGCCCGATGAAAGGGGGGGTAGCAGCCTTTTGGAGTTTGCAAGGGTGGCAGTCTAGATAACCGACTGATATGGTCTTGTAATAATACTTAACATGGCTTAGCTGTGTTGATATTCAGAGCATGACTAGTGCATCTGAGTGTTATGAAAGGTGTTGCTCATAGGGTTAGTCGTGCTGCAATAGAACTTTCTGGCCCAGTGAAGAAAGCAATGGCAAACTACCGCACTCCTCATCTTGCCTAGTACGCCTCATTTTGGTGCTGCCATTGGTTTTTGGGGTTTTCTTATAACCGCATAACCTTTGGTGGTGCTATTTGAGGATCCAACCAGCCTCTGGGCTGAAGACCTAACAGACACAGACAGCTGTGTTGATACTACTACATGGCTGAAACCAACGGGAAACTACAGCTGTAACTAACTCCCAAGGATGTGCAGGTCTCTCTGTATGAATGATGAACTAATGATGGCTTCCACCCAGGTAAACTATTCTGAAGATAAAATAGTTCCCCATTCAGATCTCTGGGTGGGAACTACACAAGAGGGGACAATCATCAGGAATATGGATACTGACATTCTGCAGATTGGAGCACTAAATGTTTTGAATTGTTGTGGTAGGTTAGAGAATTTGAAAAGGGAGATGGATACACTAAAGTTAGATGTAGTTGGTGTAAGTGAAGTATGTTGGCAGGAAGTGCAGGAATTGTGGTCAGGCGACTACAGAATTATCAACACAAAATCAAACTGGGAATTTAATAATGAATATGTTGAAATCTTCTGTAGAATCATGATCAGTTGAAAACTCTCTTCAACAAGGGATTGCTCAGAATTGCTATCATAGATATTTTCTTCTACAACATCCTCTGCAGCATAGTCAGGATCATCTTTATCCTCCAAAAGTTCACCCTCCAGGTCTTTCTCTCCATCTAACTCCATGAGAATGTGAGAGATGTCTTGAGGAATTAAATACTAATGCCTCTCATGAGACGTAGTAAACAAGTAATGAAATACTTAGCCTAATCTGAATTGAAATCAAGAATAATAACTGCAAACAGGGACTCAGAATTTTACTTGAAAGACTGGCTGCATAGCCATGTAAACACTGAGTGCATGCGTCATGATCAGTTTCACAACTACATCATAATTCAAAAATTGCTGGTAGCATAACCGTACTGGCACATTACAGTGGCTGTGATGGTTGTCTAAGCAAATGAAGGACAACTGGAAGGCTGAGCAAACTTAGTACTGTCTTACATCAAAAGTATTTGCAACTGCAGTGTAAACGCAAACTCCCAAGGGTTAAAACAGAACAGTGTTAATGTTAAAAATTTGGAGAAACTTTTTTTGTTCTCAGCATACCAGGTAGCAATGCTCATACAGAGAGAGTATTTTCTCTATTGAACAACAAGTGTGCAGTTGTTCGAAAAAGAAGCACAACAAAATCTGAACTGCAAACTGTAAAATATTTTGATTGCTCATGTACGGATCCTTTCACTTTGTTAGAAATGATGGAAGACGTTTAAGAGAGGCAAAATCAGTACGGAAGTATGGTTCTTAAATGTAAAGTATATATTGTAGAATTATTTTCTTAATGTATCAATAATATAAGCACCTTTCATGTTATCAGTTTAAACTTCAGTAAGGTATGTGCAGGCTGGTAGCATGTCCGTACTGGCACAATGCAGTGGCTGTGATAGTTTTCTAAGCATACACCAATAAGAGTACCACTGATAACAAAACACAATGTAAATTTTGCGGGCAAATGTAGAAAGGCCTTAAGATACATATAAGTAAATCACACCCAGAGCAATACAGAGCCTGCTTGTTGAATCCATCTACGACTACACCTAGCCAGTCTAAAATTCCACCTTCAGATCCTATTCCTATTTCTAGTAAAAAAAGTCAGTCAACGAAGTTGGAAATAATCTCTGATCAAAGAGAGCAAAAAAATAAACCTTACCACGATGAACTGAGTAAATGGCTAGGTATTTTTCAGCATGAATTGAGTGATGCTGAATTCAATGAACAAGTTACTAATTTTATAAACTTCCTTGCCACAGCTACAGACCTACTGCCAGGTCCAAAGAGCCCAGTTACTAGATATATTGAAGCTCGTAAACGTGGCACTTACAAGAATAACAACCGACAGCATAAAACCTCCAGTAACCCACAGAGATCCTCTAAGAATGATCGTGAACATCGGAAGGCTAAATTCGAGTATGAACTGACTCAATATGAATATTTTTACCAAAGGAGGAAAGCAATTAGAAAAATTTTAAGTGGCAAAAGAACTAACAATTTGAAACTAGAGAAAGATGTTGTTGAAGGATATTTTAGGAACAGATTTGAAACTCCTAATGATTGCATGAGAGACTCCTATATTGATTATACGAATGAAACCTTAGATGATACAATTTCAATATCTCAAGAGTTAGTTTTCTCTATTATCAAGAGCATAGCAATTGACACTAGCCCAGGTCCGGATAAGGTTTTATTGAAATCTGTTTATGATCCACTTGCTGCTAATATTTTAGCCCATATCATCAGAAGAATATTTGAAAGATGGTTCATTCCTGAGGTTCTTAAGGCAGCGAGGACTGTTCTTATACATAAAGGCGGTGAAGAGAATGATCTGTCCAAATGGAGACCGATTAGTATTTGCTCCATTATTCGGCGCATATTAAGTAAGATCCTTGATAAAATTGTAAGGGAATACATCCCTTTGAATCAGTTCCAAACAGGTTTTGTCATGACCCCTGGCTCTTTCATTAACGTGAATATTGTTGATGGCATTTTACGAACAGCTGTAATGAAAAAGATTTCAGGCTGCGTAGTATTCCTCAACATCAGCAAAGCGTACGATAGTATTGGGCACAATCACTTAAAGGCGACAATAGAGAACTCTGTACTGCCCAGATCCATTAAGAAGTTACTAGTCAACCTTCTCACAGAAAACACAACACAAGTTCAAACTGCTCGTGGTCATACAGATAAGATAAACATCAAATGTGGAGTGATGCAAGGAGATCCCATTTCACCTTTCTTATTTAACTGGGGTATAAACCACATCCTTGATGAACTCACAGACATCAAAGTATCAGAAATGTATGGTTTTCAATTGAGTCCTAACACTGTACCTTTAACATCCCTATGCTTTGCCGACGATCTGGTGATCATAGCTAAAGACCAAGCAGCAGCTTCAATCCTAGTCACTTCTGTCATAAATCTGCTTCAAGAAATAGGTTTGCATATAAATGCAGACAAACCAAATGCCATTATTATAGAAAATGGTAAACTTCATTCTGATGATATCGTGACGGTCTCTGGAAACATTAGAAGTATAAATGATAGTGAAGAAATAAAATATTTAGGGGCAACTTTCAGACAGACTTTAGTCTTCAATGAACATCAGGTACTTGAAAAATTGAAAGCTAACTTAGATCAGATTACCAGGACTCACTTACTCCAACCGCATCAAAAATTGACTGTAATAAATCAGTTTATTGGCCCTACACTAATATACCCCTTCCAGACTGTTTCGGTTGAGAAAATTCCCAAATCAAGTCTGTTAAAAGCCGACAACATGATCAGAAGCGCACTTAAAGAAATTCTACAATTTCCAAGTGACACACAGACAAGTATGATCTATAATACCAATATAATGGTCCGTTATTGGACATTACAAATTTTCCAGCTAACTCATTCTTGGTTGCCTGCGTTTCGCCCTCGTGTGCTAAGTTAAGCTCATCGGTTGGGACTTAGCACACCACCCAAGACGCAAGGCTAGTGCATACTGTGGAGGCCACTGCATAGGCTACTTGAAGCCACCAGCAGTGCCAATGCACTATGAGAGCTATGTCTCATTTCCACAACTTGATGCCTGCCTGGCCATCAGATAATACAGATGTTGATTCCCATAGGGAATTTAAAATATTTGTCCCGAATGAGTAAATTTATAATAAGTATGATCTATTCGAGCCACAAATATAAAGGGTTAGCACTAATGCGCGCTACTTGGGAAGCGTACCTTCAACAGCTGAACATCAATCTTAAGCTAGAAGCTGTGAATGATTCGCACGTAAATGCTGTTCGAAATTTCACAGCAATAAAAACTCGCTGCCTATCTGAACTTCAACTCAATGAAGAGACATCAACGAAATCTGTTAGACAACTGCGCGATATACTTAGAACACGCGAATTTGAAGCTTGGTGTGCATATACACAAAAAGGAAGAGGTGTTGAGTTATTTGCTCAAGTTCCTGCTGCTAATTCTTGGGTTACCAGAAGAGATGGTTTAACTTGTTCGGAATGGAGGGAGATGTTGAAGATGACCGCGATGGTTGCACCAGAACGTACTCTGCCGGGACGTTCTACCAGCACAGGCCACTGCAGACACTGCAGTGAGTATGAAACCTTACCACATGTGCTGGGGAGTTGCCCTCAAGGAGAACTGCTTAGGATCAAACGCCATAACATCATCAGAAAGCTGATTGCTAATGCTCTTCGTCTCAAAAATCTAGAAGTGTACGAAGAAGTCCACTGCCTCGCCGAAGGAGACAGCACTTGCAGGATTGATATTATAGCGATTGACAGACGGAGGAACGAAGCTGAAATTATTGATCCTACGGTACGCTTTGAATCTTCAGCCTCTCAGCCGACTGACGTAGACAATGAGAAAAAGGATATCTATAATCCAACCATCCCTTTCTTTATTGAGTCGTATAACCTTAAAAAAATTACGGTGACTGGACTTTTCTTCGGCGCGAGGGGAACAATTCCCAAATCTTTCATCACATGGCGACAAAAATATAAACTAGCGAGAAGCCTACAGGATGAGATAGTCGTCTCACTCATCAAATACTCCGTTTCGATTCTTCGTCACCATTTATATGGAGTTCATGCCATTTAACATGGTTAATTGTAACCTATCATTTTTTAAACATTAATCTTTTTATCTTCCCTCAAAATTGTTATTGTGTATTATTCTGTGTCTTATGGCAAATCTAGGGTGTCCTGGATCAGACTAAATAAATAAATAAATAAATAAATAAATAAATAAATAAATAAATAAAACAAGTGAACAGAAAAATAGAACTTGATTCATAAATAAATATTCTGAAGGAATGTTTTATGTATGAAGGTATCAAAAGTAATCACAAGTAAAAAACAAAAAAACAAAAACTTGCTCCATAAATACATTTTCTTAATAAATGTCCTATTACTGAATATTATGCATTTCATGATATGAAATGTGAAATGCTCTACCACCAGATGTACCACCTGAACAGTCTCCATTGGGAAATGTAATTCTCTGAAGGAATGTCCACTTTCAGCTCTCATTTCTTGATATAAAACCATCTACCACCTTCTCCAGATTTAACCTCTAAGCTGCCTCCGAAAACTACCATGCTCCATGTTTTAAAGGGACTTAATGTTTAGGAGGATAATTTTTTGGGAGGGGGGCAGATGGCACTCTGCCCTACCAATATCAGTTTTGGAGGGGCAGAACACGCCTAGCCCCCACAAAGTTGGCGCCACTGGGAATGTGCTTTGTATATCCTTACTCAGTGCATGCAGAATGATCTATGCGCCGGTCGCAACTCAAAAACTAGTGTTTTCTAGTGAAATGTTGTAGAGTCTAATCTCCCAGGTTTTTTTTTCAAAAAAGGTTGGCAACCCTACCACTGCAACACTTCCATCAACTTGCACGGAAGAGATACTCTTTAGAATATGCAGCACAGTCATAAGTGATTCTCGCATCCCGTAACCTAACATACCGTTTAATGTCGATCTGTGTCTTATAGTGCAACAACAGCCTGCACTTCATCTTCCCTGACACTATAATGACCTGGCTGATCCATGTCTGCCATGCTTTTACTCACCACTGTTCTGTATGGTAATGCTGTATCCTCAGATTCCTCATGAAGACTTTCATGACATTGTCTTGCTATGCGGCCATAGGCACATTGAATTTTCACCCTACTTCACCGTTCCTGTTTCGTGAACATGACAAATACACAACGTACAACAGTTTAGAATTCCAACTCACACAAGACTAACTTCCTCTCGCCACAGTGCACACTGAGAGCCTATTTACTGTCAGGTAGGTCAGACATAGATAATATGTGGTAGAAGTGACTGTCGCCTGTGGTGGGACGGAGAATTGGAAATAAGCATTGTGTTTCATGAAATTATATTATTGAATTTGTAAATGTAAACTATTTACCTTTTATTTTAAGAAACCTCAAGAATAGAATTTGGGACTCAAGAACTTTTGAAAATCATTGATTATAGTATTTCTTAATATATTGTTTTACCTTTTTATTTTTCTGGACAGATCAAGATATTATTTGGAACTGTAAATGAACATTGCAAGATGCGAGAATTATTTAAATTTCATGCAGTTGTGTTTTTGATTGAATTTGGAAAAAAGGTTGTATATCATGTAAATTAATTTCATGAAGATTCAAGAAAGACATTCCAGACTTGAAGAAAATTAATATTGTATTTTGGTAAAACGCGTGCAGTACATAATTTCTGAACCAACAGGTACTGGCACGTGGAGGAAGTAGGCAATGCAATTCTACTTGCATCAGCAGTTGAAGAACTGGCCATATATGCTCATGCAATTGGATTGGTCAGAATAACGACCTTTCCAATAGGCGAAAATGGGAATCTAAAGAAATTCGGTGTCCTACTGGTTACTTGGGATCTGTCCATTTCCGGCCTTCTGCCAGCTTCGCATGTGTGATGCGTGTTGTCCGCATCTTTTCCATCCGACCGTCCTCGAGAGCCCTTGCGCTTGAGGGCTAGCCCTCCAGGGGTCCTCAGCCTAATGTGGTAAGTGCTATTTCTATGCTTTTTCTATTATGTTTGATTTTATTTAATTCTTTCCAGTGTTTCGGTATTTTCTCGTTTAATGTAACTTTCAATGATTTAAATTCAACATGTCGGAGTTCGCTCTAGATTCCCGTATTCACCAGTTTAGTTTTTCGGAATGACTGTGTTTTCGACAGACAGTTGTCTACTTGCTGTAATTCTGCAACTATGTTAAACCTCGTGTTTTACAAATTTACTTAAATATCTTATGTCCTTGATTTGGTTCATTTAACTTTGTAGCTTTGTTGATTTTAATATATGTGAGCTAAAGGGTATTCGATGTGCGTTTCCCTTTCCCCTCAACGAGATATGATCTTATGGCCTTATTAAGGTTCCCAACACGTCCCACAATCCTTCCTTAGTTGTCGTTTATTAGACATGTAAGTTATGCTTACCTTAAGTATCATTGGATATTGCGTAGTGAATTAGTCAACTGTCTCATTTTCCGGCCTAGATGTGAAACGCCGCTACATTCATATTTTCTATTTTCCCTATTTATCTTATTATTATCATTGAGTGTTTACGCTCATTTTTCCTAATTTTTATTATTCATATTATGATAAAGTGAAATGGCGTATGGATTTTACTGCTGGGAGTGTCCGAAGACAAGTTTGGCTCGCCAGGTGCAGGTCTTTTGAATTGACTAAGCGACCTGCACGTCATGATGAGGATGAAATGATTCACATTATGATTATTATTATTATTCATTCCCATTTCATTTTTATTATTATTATTATTATTATTATTATTATTATTATTATTATTATTATTATTATTATTATTTTGTAGACACACTCACCGATTGCTGCTGCTACAATGACAATAAATAATTCAGTTTTGTTTCACATTACAGTAGGCCTAGTTTTGCCAGTAATAAAACTTCCCACCCACGTATCTCATTTCAATACAGTGTAGGAAAGCAGAGATGCCAATCTTCAAAGGTGGTTGACCATAGTGCCATGGTCTGCTGCAGATAATGGAAGGTGAAATAACATTCAGCCCATAGTAGCAAAGAAAGATGACAGTGTCTTGCATTGCCCTTCTGATACATTCATACTCCTCACGTTTCTTAGATCTCACATGGCATCCTGCACAGTTATCAGTCCTCCATGTTTGCCTGAGAAAGCACACTTGTGTGTTTCACAAGAGACATACTTTGCTGAAATTTTCGATGAAGAGGCATGATGACAGGCAAGAAAACTCTCAAACTCTCCCACACACCACTTTAAATAATGCTGATTTACTGCAGATCAATTTTTGTCCACAATCACTCCGCTCTTCATTGTTTTTACGTTTACACGATATTTTATTTAATGCTGTTCTTCACGTCACTGAAATGCATGCATGCACTACACTCAATTTTTGCATGCTGGACTGAGCGGCTCAGACACTTGAAGTGCTGGCCTTCTGACCCCAACTTGGAAGGTTCGATCCTGGCTCAGTCCGTTGGTATTTGAAGGTGTTGAAATATGTTAGCCTCGTGTCGGTAGATTTACAGGCACGTAAAAGAACTCCTGTGGGACTACATTCTGGCACCTCAGTGTCTCTGAAAACCATAAAAGTAGCTAGTGGGACGTAACAACAAATATCTAACATTATTATATAACTTTGCAACAAAAGCAGGCAACGGAAGTATTAATCTCTGCAGATAATTCATTACTAAACTGTAATAGAACATCAACTGAACACATATGCTGGGAACTGACATTCATCAAACAATGTTACGCTTGTAGTTATAGGTTGTAGAAAAATGTTGCTGTCTCGTCATTTCTTCACCAACTATTTTCTAATAGCGAGTTTCCATTGTACAAAAATTATTTTTCATGTTCGCAAGAGAAATAGAGAATTTATAGAGAGCGTTTTGATTTTGTGAAATCCGTAACAATCAGTACCACTTCTGTATGGCCGTAGAATATGAGAAAAACATGTAGGAATTATGGAATATCCGTAGTAGTTGGCATCTCTGGGAAGGGAAACATCCAGAAGACAAAAACCTGTTGTACTGAGAGAGTTGACCGTGCAGTTAGTGGCGCGCAGCTGGGAGCTTGCATTGGCAGATAGTGATTTTGAACACAACTGTTGGCAGTCCTGGTCATGCTTTTCTGTTTTTTTTTCATTTCCACACCAGGCAAATGCAGAGGCTGTAACTTAATTAAGGCCACAGCCTCTTCCTTTCCACCCCTAGCCCTTTCCTATCCCATCATCGTCATAAGATCTATCTGTGTCAGTGCAATGTAAAGCAAACTGTAAAAAAAGAAAAAGCCTGTTGAGTCAAAAGGGTTTTTCCGAGAAGGTAATAAAAGGTAATATTCTTTTATTTCAAAGTAAATGTGAGTTCACATACTCAAACCTTTTCTTCAAAGACAGGAATAACAGAGCAGCACTTAAATGAATGGTTTCACATCAAGAAGATTTCATTGACAAAACAAAGATCTTAATTCTAAAGTGATTCTTTTTAATTACTACAAAAATTATTTAATTAATTAATTAATTAATTAATTAATTAATTTATTTATTTATTTATTTATTTATTTTTTATTTCAGATTAATCATCTTAAAGAATTTCTATTTTGGCAATGACATCCTTTTAAATTTTAAACTGAATTTAATACAATGTAAAAGTTGTAGATTAAAATAATTATTTTTATAAATGAGTGAAATGTAGAAATATTATCATCAGTCCAGAAAAACCAGATAACTGGATTAATGAGTCTGTAAAAATGAGGTTCTTGTGTAAATCTACAGTTTGAATAGACAGAGTGGAATATTTATGACTTTGTAAATAAAGTACATTGAAGTTTATCTTAATAATTTACAATTCTGTACTTGATGATATTCTCTAATATTAGGGTCAATAAAAATACATACCTGTCTAATTTTGACATGACCATTTCTTGAGTCATACTCGCAGATGTTCGGGCAGAAAAGTTGACAACATTTGGCAGGAACTTGTCTTTGGGTACGTTCATCAAGTGATTGAGGACAACTGCAGATTTACCAGTCCCAGTTGGTCCCACGAAGAGTAACGGAATCTTCTTGGCCAGAAACATATGTATGAAAAATTGCTGGCATGCCAATTCATTTGTGGTAATTATCAGCTCACTAGCCTAATTGGGCAAAAAAGTTATATGTAATATTAATATACAAGTAAAAAATATGAACCTTGAAAGGACCACAAAATAGGACAAATACTATGACAGGTCAATGTAAAAAGAGGGAGAAATAGAAAGAAAATGAATTTATTTGCATTTGTTTGTTCTATTTCATTACTTATATTGATCTGTTGGGTTCTTTCCCTCCTTTTGCGTTTGTCCTGTTTTCCTAGTCTTATACCACCTGCATTCATCGTCATCTACTCTCTCTTCCCTTTTCGCACAACTTTAAAGCTTTTCAGTCTGTTTATACACTAAACACTAATTATAACACATATAACATATCTGTAAATAAAATAACACATTAATAAACAAAAAGTTATATTACATTCTAAAAGAACTTTTAACAAGGTGTATATACGTACAATATTGTTTATGTTGTGTAAACTTGTGAATATTTGTGAACTGAGACAAATTATGAATGCAAAAGTTCTCCACTGCCACCTTAGTAACTTCCTTTGAAGCTGTTCCAGCACATCTACAATACAGAAAACAACCGAACAGACTGGCTAGAATCTACCTTTGTTAGCCCGCCAGTAGTACAAGAACCAACTCGTCTCAATAACTTACTAGATGTATTCTTGATTAAACCATGGGAAATTGTTGATAAAACTGAGGTAATTGAAGGAATAGGTGACCATAAGGCTGTAATAATGGATGTAGGACTGGTACCAAAAAGGCTTAATAAGAGGGTCACACAAGACAAGAAATTGTACAGAAAAACTAAAGTTGATGAATTTGGGACTTACCTTAAATCACAATTCAGTTGTTGGATAAGTGAAGGGAGTAATGTGGATACACTTTGGGCTAAATTCAAAGGAATCATTTGGGAAGGAGAGAAGAGATTTGTACCTGTTAAGAAGGGTAAAATGACCTCAGACCCTGTTTATTATACAAGGGAAATAAGAAAATTAAAAAGAAAATGTAGAATAGTAAACAGGAAAATCAAAGAAGGTAGGGAGAGTAGAGAAACTAGAAAACAGCTAATAAGGGAACTGAATAGAGTGAAAAAGGAAGCAAAAGAGAATTATATGAATGGCATTCTTCAAAAGCGTAATGACCACAAAGGGAAAAGGAAAAAGCTGAATTCATATATCAGGAATCAAAAAGGAAAAGGAATCCAAATTCCTACAATGGTGGGAGAAGGGGGTGAACACTATTTAACAGATACTGAGAAAGCAAACCTCTTTAGTAAGGAATTCAGATATTCAGTAGGTGATTGTCAGGAGTTGGAAACCGAAACAGAAGATACAGAAGGAGAGACACAGAGAGAAACAAGAAGCTTCTCATTCACAAATGAAGATATTTTCAGAGAAATCCAACTGCTTCAGCAAGGAAAAGCAGCAGGAAGTGATCAAATTACTGGGGAGGTGTTAAAGACAATGGGGTGGTACATAGTGCCTTATTTAAAATTTCTCTTTGACCATGTCATAAATAATAGTGTAATACCAAAGGAATGGAAGGAATCTATAATAATACCAATTTATAAAGGAAAGGGTGATAAAAGGAAACCAGAAAACTACAGACCAATCAGCCTGACCAGTATAGTTTGTAAAATACTGGAGAGTTTAATATCAAAGTACATCAGAGGGATATGTGATGATAAAAATTGGTTCATGAGGAGCCAGTATGGATTTAGAAAGAAATTTTCTTGTGAGGCACAACTGGTAGGATTTCAAGAGGACATATCAGATCAATCGGATTCAGGAGGCCAGTTAGATTGCATAGCCATAGATCGTTCCAAAGCCTTTGATAGAGTGGAACATGGAATATTATTAAAGAAATTGGAGGGAATAGGATTGGACGTAAGGGTTACACGTTGGGTGAAAACATTTCTAAATTCAAGGGTTCAGAAAGTCAAAGTAGGAAATAACGTATCGCAGGAAGAGAAAGTTTGGAAGGGAATTGCACATGGTAGTATAATCAGTCCGTTACTTTTCTTAATATACGTAAATGATTTAGGGAATAATATAACATCAAAAATAAGGTTGTATGCAGATGACATAATTGTTTATAGGGAAATAAACAACATTGAGGATTGTTCAGAATTACAAAGGGACCTTGAGAGTATCCAACAATGGGTTGAAGAGAATAATATGAAGGTTAATGGAGGCAAATCAACTGTTACAACATTTACAAACAGGAGTTATAAAACTGAATTTGAATATACTTTGGATGGGGTAGTTATCCCAAAAGATGGCAAGAGCAAATACTTAGGTGTAAAATTTGAAAGTAATTTGCACTGGAAGGGTCATGTGGATGACATTGTTGGGAAAGCATACAGATCATTACATGTCATAATGAGGCTACTTAAAGGATGCAACAAAGAATTAAAAGAGAAAAGTTACCTAAGTATGGTTCGTCCATTATTGGAATATGCAAACAGTGTTTGGGATCCTCACCAAGAATACCTAATAAAAGAAATAGACAGTGTGCGGAGGAAAGCAGCAAGGTTTGTAACAGGGGATTTCAGGAGAAAGAGTAGTGTATCAGAAATGTTAAAGGAACTAGGGTGGGAAACTTTAAGTAAGAGAAGGGAGAAAACTAGACTTATAGGGTTATATAGAGCCTATACAGGAGAAGCAGCATGGGGAGATATCCGTGAGAGGCTTCAGTTGGAAAATAATTATATCGGCAGGACTGACCACAAATGTAAAATTAGAAGAAATTTTAGTAGAAGCGATTGGGGTAAATTTTCATTCATTGGGAAGGGTGTAAAGGAGTGGAACAGTTTACCAGGGGTAGTGTTTGATCCTTTTCCAAAATCTGTACAGATATTCAAGAAGAGAATAAACAGCAACAGAGAAAATAAATGAAATGTTAGAGGGCAATCGACCAGTGCAGGTTAATGTAAATAAAAAATGTGTGTGAATAAATTAATTCCATCCCCTAGTCTAAGGAGTTTGGACAGCCAAAGTAGAGGACTGCCTGTAGGGGTGAAGTACAGTGGGGACTTCGAGGGCCCTGGGACCGCTACGGTAGCTGTGAAGGCCCTTCAGGAACTCTGAAAAGTTGTGGCAAAAGGGGCTCTGGTTAAGACGCAGCAGGTCGTTATGCTACTTAGGATCCAGAACGGGTAAAAAAAAAAAAAGTAAATAAATAAATGCAATGTAAATATTAATCTTATACCAGTTGTATAGTATCATTTGAAGTAATTCCACATACTGTATATCAGTTGACTATATTTGTAAGTAGTACAGGAGATATTATTAGTAGAATTTTGTAAACAATATAAATTTACTAAGGATGAGCTGTGTGTTTAATAGAAAAAATTGTTAGTGTAAATTGTATAATATTGTATTATAGGAAAATTTTCTTCTCTTGTTAATTTAATATTTAGTGCTTGACAATAATGTATTTTAGTGTACCATTTGCCACCGAGGTAGGCACCTCATTTGCAAATAAAGAGATTTTGATTTGATTTGATTTTGAACTCTAAATGATGTACTGATTACACAATGATCGTTCTGAAGATTCATCCTCTGAAAGTATTTTTAAGAAATCTACACTCTTGATTGAGAAAAATGGAGTATAACAACAGTGAAGCTCAGTTTGGGTTTAGAATGGGTCTCGATGCTAAGGATGCCCCCGTGTCTATCCAAGTTTTAGTTCAAAAACGGTATTTTGACCAGCTCACTTCACTGACTATGAGAAAGTTTTTGAAAATGTTAGACATGATATCCTTCCACATCAGCTGAAACATATTGGGCTTGACAGTTAAGATGTGAATATTATCAAAAAGCTGTATTGGAAGCAAACAGCTCACATCAAAATTGGAGACCACATTACTGGAGAGATAATGATGCAAAAAGGTGTGAGACAATGTTGTATCCTCTCTCCAACCCTTTTTAACTCATACGCTAAAGCTATTTTTCAAACTGCCCTTGATGAAAACCATACAGAAATCAAGATCTACAGGAAGCAAATAAACACCCTCTGCTATTCAGATGACACCATGACACTTGCTGACAATTTAGAAGACCTTCAATTCCTTCCAAAAAAACACTAATGAAGTAAGCAAAGGAGTTTGACCTTTATGGTAACCAGCAAGCAAAACATCACTAATGTTGATATCGCATTGGACAGAACCATTGAAAGGCTGTCATAATTTATGAAATGCTGGTTAACACAAGAATGGGATCCAGATGTAGAAATTAAAATCAGAATCAGAATCACAAGGAGTGTGTTTCTGAAAATGGAACATCCTGTGTGCCTTGGTGAGCTTTGATTCAAAACTTGTTGGTGTTGTGAAGAGTTACGTGTTTACAAAATATCCTCTTCAGGTCCGTATTGATATGGCGATCTAAGAATCAAAGAATTATTCAACCACCTAATCAATACCTTTATTTGCCTTTGGCAATTTTATAAAATCATTAGTAGTACGTTTCAACTGCTTCGCAGTCGTCATCATTAACTACATTCACTTATGCTTAGGTATAAAAAGTGAACATAATATATGTTCTTCTATCAGCCTTGATCTTTTCTCATGGGAAACTTACAACTTTGTCTAATGGGGAAGGATGATAGTGGTGGGCGGGGGAGGTGAGTGCAGGGGGGGGGGGGGAGAGGAATGCTTGAAAAGTAATTAAAACTTGTCCTTAACTAAAATATTGTTAAAAAGTTTTCTTCCAATTTAGAAGATAAAAACGTCTTTTAATCTCCTTTTCTAGCTTCTGGTCAGAAGCGTATTTGAAAAATACTAACTATCTTTTTACAAACTAATTACTTAAGATGTAATTAAAACTTATCCTTAACTAAAATACTATAATTTTAAGTCCCTTTCATGCTTGTGCTCATAAGCATGTTTGGAAAAAACACTGGTTAACTTGTTATAATTTTGTCACTAAAGGTGGATTTCCTTATTGCCCAAATTTTGAATGCTCTTGCAGCTCAGTGTTGGGATGTGCTTAGATGTTACTTGTCCATGAACTAGACAACTGGGCAGCTTGTAACACAATCTGCAACCAGTAGAAAATAGGTAAAAAATAATTAAAAATGTTTCTTCCAAAAGTGTTGGCATTTTGAATTATTAATTCTAATTAATTCTAATTAATAATTTGAATTTATTATGATTATAATTATTAATTTTAATTAATTATATTTCTATTATAATTATACAATTTAATTTTTTTTTAAACTTATTTTCTACTGGTTGCATATCCTGTTACAAACTGCCCAATTGTCTGGTTCAAGGACAAGTAACATCTAACCAAGTCCCAACATTGAGCTGCAAGAGCATTCAAAATTTGGGCAAAAAGGAATCCACTTTTAGTAATAAAATTATAACAAGTTAACCAGTGCTTTTCCAAACACGCTTTTGAGCATTAGCATGAAAGGGACTTAAAAAAAGGATTTCATCTCCTCAACTGGAAGCTGACAAATGTTTTAATAGTATTTTAGTTAAGGATAATTTTTAATTACATTTTAATTACATCTTAAGTACAGTGGAACCTTGGATTGCGAGCATAATTCGTTCCAGCTACATGGTTGTAATCCAAAGTGCTCGTATATCAAAGCAAGTTTTCCCATAAGAAACAATTAAAACGCGGGTGATTCATCCACAACACAAAAATATTTCTTTCTCATACCATTTCTAAAACAAAATATAACGTAAAACAAATTAAAGTGCACTTTTTCTTACAATACGCTCATTGTTCCTGTGAGGGAGATGAGAGATGACATGAGAGGGGTTACTGTGTAGCAAGAATTTCATTAACGAAATCACTGCTGTCTGTTAGCTCACTGGAATTGTTTCCTTTTCGTGCATCTTTAACGAGGCTGTCCAATGACTGTTGCTTTTGCCTCTTTTTGAGGATTTCACAAAAATGTGACATTGCTTTGTCATTGAACTGATTCATCGCTCGCACTGCTACAGCTTTATTCGGGAGGTGTTTTTCTACAAAATTTTGCACCGTTTCCCACATTTTGCACTTCTCCCTAATCTCAGTTGAAGTGAGGGATTCCATTGGCTTTTCCTGCTTCTCTTCTCTGGACAAGATCTCCACAACCTCCTCCTATTGTTCGCGATGCAGGTCCATCTGTTTGTTGGTGGTCAGTTCCTGGCTATGTTCTTCCACCAGCTCTTGAATGTCCACGTCATTCACCTCCAGCCCCATGGCCTTCCCTCAGGATACAATTTCATCGACAGTTGGTGGCTCATTGTCACCAACAATCCCCTCAAAGTCACGTCCAAGAACACAGTCAGACCACAGCTTTCCCAAGCGGAAGTGAAAGTTCTCTTGGTGACTTCATCCCAGGCTTTATCGATGATCTTCAGGCAGTTCACGATGGGGAAATGATTTCTCCCAAACTCTCGGAGGGTAAAGTTTGTTTCTTCAGTCACTTCAAAACATCACTCAAATAGTGCTTTGGTGTGTAGCTTCTTGAAATTTGAAATGACTTGCTGATCCATAAGCTGGAGTTGTGGAGTAATATTGGGAGGAAAGAAATTAACCTTAACGAACTTGAATTCCTCCAATAAGACGTCCTCAAGAACTCAAGGCCTGGAGGATGAGCAGGAGCATTGTATAACCAGCAAGACTTTGAGTGGCATTGTTCATCCATTCAACAAAATAACAGGGGAGGGGAAAACTTAGGCTCACGTGACACTCGTATTGCGGAACCTCACTCGCTTATCAAGTTACAATTTATTTAAAATGTTTGCTTGTCTTGCAAAACACTCGTAGACCAAGTTACTCACATTACAAGGTTTCACTGTAATTAGTTTCTTAAAAGTTAATTAGTATTTTTCCAAATACATTTTCAAGCAGAAGCCCATAGGCGACCTGCGCGTCATGATGAGGATGAAATGATGATGAAGACGACACATACACCCAGCCTCCAGCGAAATTAACCAATTAAGGTTAAAATTCCCGACCCTGCTGGGAATTGAACCCGGGACTCCTGTGGCCAAAGGCCAGCACGCTAACCATTTAGCCATGGAGCCAGACAGCCAAGTCAGTAATGGAAGATCTTGTTGATAATGGTAAAGCTTAATTTTAAAAAATAATTAAGAATGATATTGTCATTCTACAGTACCAGTATTTCCTACTGTGAATTTGGGGTGGAGAATACTTTGCAGACTGCACGGTTCAAATGAGTAACCCTGGTAAAGGATACATTGCTGAGTAGCTGACGTATGGGTGGTGCTGAGTAATGATATTGATTAATGTGCCTGGATGGTGTGAAGTGTTGCTCATAGGATTAGTCATGCTGCAATGGCTCTTTCTGGTTCAGAGAGGAAAGCAATGACAAACTGCCTCACTCTTCATCTTGTCTAGTATGCCATATTACAGTGCCGACACTGGTTTTTGTGATCTCCTTTTAACTGCGGAACCTTTGAGGATCCAATCAGCCAGCAGACTGATGACTCAACAGACAGGTGATTAGATCCTAGGTCAATATAGGTGCCCTTAACCTAACATACCTTAGCTGTAGGAGACAGGGGAATCCTCTCAACAGTATCTTCCCATGATACCCAGGTGCCATTATTTTTCTTGTCATACACCCAGTCAAACACAGTCCCACGACTAGGAAATAACTGCTCCTTTGCTAGTTTGAACTTTGCTGGCTTTGGGTTCTGATCATCAACACCATAAATTATATTTCGGAAAAAAGAATCAAAGTGGACTCTGCTTTCTCCTGAAAGATAATTAATTATACACAATGTAAATATACAAAGTAGATAAATAATAATAATAATAATAATAATAATAATAATAATAATAATAATAATAATAATAATAATAATAATAATGTAATTTAAATAATGGTGTGTAGCCTCCGGAGAGGCCTTTCAAGTTGACACCATACAAGTGACTTGCGCGTCTGTGAGGATGGGACTCTACCTAAGGTGAAATCTAATGCTGAAGATAGCACAAACATCCAGCCCCTGAGCCACAGGAATTAACTAATGAAAGTTAAACTACCCGACCCAGCTGGGAATCGAACCTGGGATTGTGGTGGCGATGATTATTGTTTTAAGAGGAAGTACAACTGGGCAACCATCCTCTATTAACACCAGTCAGAGGGAACAAAATGGAAGGGCTCTGATACTTTGAAAAATGAAGATATCATCCAAAGAAAGACAAGGGCCAGGAAGGGCGTGAAAATTAAAGACTCCCTAGGCCTCCAAATGTAATACCGTCGGGATGAGAAAAGAACAAGTGTTGACCAAGGGAGGTCGGATAGGATAGATGAAAGTGAAGAGCCTGGCACAAGTAACAAATGAATGGAAGCAATGCCAGTACTCAGCTAAGAGCCCTGTGGTCGCCAACCCACGTTCCCAAGTTAAGAGCCTCTGGGGCCCTTTTTAGTCTCCTCTTACGACAGGCAGGGGATACCATGGGTGTTATGCTACCGCCCCAACCCACAGAGGGTGTTTTGTCAAGGGACTAATTCATCACACTAGTGTTAATCAGAAAGATAAGAAATAATATTTATTGCACGAAGACATAAACTTACATACATATGGCTACAGCCATTACATATCACTCTTTAGTCGTCATTGTCCCATCATGTTTCAACCGCCACAGAGTCCAAGTAACACATTGATCTCCAGCCAGTGTCTGCCATTTTGAGACCAGGAGCAAATAAACTTAACCAAATTTTTGTAATATCCTCCCACCTTTTAATCATATTATGATTAAAACTACTAAACTTACAAGCAAAACAAAGCAAAGAAAGAATCTACAAACTGAGACGAGAAGGAATTCGTATCTTCCTCCCAAATCATGTAGTAACCTCTTGTGGAACACTTCTGCTACAGACAGCCACAGCAGGGCTCTTTTCCTGGACCTCTTCTTCATTCTGCCACTCAGTGAAGGGAATTGCTTCTAGTGGATAGATATTATGCATAGGCCAGTCCAATTTACCAACATAAGTTTTCACTTTGACCACCCTGACGACACTGTTTTTCCTGGGATATATAGCAACCACTCTTCCTAAAGGCCAGTCCATTCTACGTGCTCCGTCACTTCCAAGGATCACTACTTCCCCCACCTTTAACTCTCGACGTGAGTTCGCCTGACCTTTCCCTGGTTTAGGTTGCCCTAAGTACTTCATCCTAAATCTTTTGCATAATTCTGTCCTCAGATGCTGCGTATATCTGAATCTCTTTCCATGGCTTATCCGATCAATGTGTTCAATATCGGGCACTCCCACCCAGGAATATCCTGAAGAAACATTGTTGGAATTAACACTAGTAAATCATCACTGTCTTCAGATAAGTAAGTCAATGATCGAGAATTAATAATTGCTTCAGTGTCCCAGTTCCTAGTAATCTAAAGAGGAACGACCTAACATTTGTCACAACAACTTCTTTAACATCTGAACAATACGCTCCCAAAAAGGATTGAATTTCCAAGCGATTCTCAGACAACTAGCCTCTACACTCACTTTTATCCAGTCAATATCACGGAACGCATTTTCAGCTCCCACAAAACTACTTCCATTATCACTGTAAATAAAATTCAGTCTCCCTCTCCGAGCAATGAATCTTCATAATGCTTGAAGGAACCCTGAAGTAGACAAAGTCCTGATGAGCTCAAAGTGTACATCTCTGAAAACAGCATACGAGAATATCGCTATCCACACTTTTTCACCCCCTTGGAGATGTAATGGGCCAACCAAATCTACGCCTACAATCTCAAAAACAGAAGTGTCTTGAATTCTATCCTCTGAAAAATGTGCGACCTCTGTAGTAGTTCTTTTCACTTGGTATCTTCTACACTTGACACAGCCAGAAATGACATTTCTTATGGTTCTTCTACCACTGATGATCCAAAACCATTCTTACAAAGTAGAGAACAGAACTTGTACTCCAGCATAAGACAATTCCAGATGTTTCTCCATGATCATCATGTGAACTAGCTTATGATTAGCAGGTGTCCGACTCGTTGGCTGAACGGTCAGCGCACTGGCCTTTGGTTCAGAGGGTCCTGGGTTCGATTCCCGGCCAGGTCGGGGATTTTAACCTTAATTGGTTAATTCCAATGGCACGCAGGCTGGGTGTATGTGTTGTCTTCATCATCATTTCATCCTCATCACGACGCGCAGGTCGCCTACGGGCGTCTAATGGAAAGACCTGCACCTGGCGAGCCGAACCCTTTCTGGGATATCCCGGCACTAAAAGCCATACGACATTTCATTTTCATTAGCAGGTATCAGGATGGGAGTTAGGAATAATTCTCCACCCTTTCTCCTTATTAACCTCATCTTGACTTGAAGTAACCCACTTTCATCCTCAAATACATTGTGAGATTTGAGGGATGACTATTCCTTTTCTCCAAGCATCCCTTGCGTCACAATCTTCCATAGCCTCCTTTCAGCCATTTGCAATTCTTCCACTTCAAGTTCCTTTGAAGTGTGTCGTCCTCTCTTTCCTGCCATGTTGTGGATGAATTGCTAAATCCAAGCTGTCATCCCGATGATGACGATGATGTAGGTCATCAGCCCCTATGCTGTCATCCTGATAACTTTTGTGTACTTCAAAAAATACTGAAGATAAATTTTTTTCTTCTGGTTTTGAGGAAACTAAAACAGCAGAAATTCCTTTTAATCTCTACATTGACCTTTTCTTCATCAGGCATGACATCGTCCATTGTCAACAGGCTACTCAGAACTAGAGCATCTCAGCCACTGAGGGCCCTCCCACCATTTCGATATCAGGAGTCTGGCAGCAGAGCAGCCCAAGAGGGTAGGTCAGGTAGGTTATTCACTCCACGCACATGATTCCAACTAGCAGGGTTAGACAACTGTTTAATTTCCTTCACTTAATTGGCCACCAAAGTTCCTCAGACTTCCTTCCTCTTGATTCAGCAGAGTACTGGTATGGAATCCGTCCAATAATAAGATGAAAGATCTTCAAATCCTAAACTTGCCTTTATGGAGAAAGCAAGACGAGCTCCAACTGAACAAGCTAACAGTTCCAACTGAGAAATAGTAGTTTTCTTCATAGGTGCTCCACGAGACTTCGCTTGTATAAGGGTTACATTTGAGTTTTGACCATCTTGCGATCGAAAAAATACAACTGCGGCATATGCCATGCTGCTCCCAGCACAAAATTTATGAAGGCTCCTAGATTCCTGTGTTTCACAGGGTGCTATTTGTCTACGAATTTTAATATCAGACAATACGTTCAGTTCCCGAAGCCATTTTCAAATTTATTCCTCATTTTCTCCTCTGTTTCTTCATCTCAGTTCATTTTCTTCCACCAACTTTCCTGTAACATCTACTAGGCTACTAAAGAGACAGGACAGGTAAAATCTATAGGGTCAAAGATGCTCTGGGTAGCTGTCAATACATTTCTTCTGGTGATCTTCTCCCCAGTCTTCAGTATGTCAGTTTGTTCATAAGAAAGGACATCTTTCGCTTTATTCCCTCAAAACATTAAAATTTATCTCAGAAGTAGATGAATCTCTATCAGAAGAATTTAGACATATGTACTCCCATTACGAAGTTTGAACCGTGCTCTGCCCAGCAATGCTGTAGATTCTTCCATGTACATAATTCTTCCTCACTGTCTATGTACCGCGAGGGTGAATCCGCCCCGTTCAATCAAATGAAGTGCCTTGAAAAATGTCATCTTAATATAAACTTGCAACAACTTGTGCAAGAAGTTTGGACTTTTCCTCACAGATGTCTCTACAAAAAAATTGATGTTATGCCCTCTAGTGTGGAAAGGAATGATTAAGACTACAAAGTAATTTGTTATTTTAAGGTTTCCCAAACTGAGTTGATTTGTCTTCGTTTTTTTGTGTATCACAGTTGTCAACACTTCGATCCCCTTCCGCCAACTTCAAATTAACCAATAGGAAATTTTGTATGTGTACGAGTATTTTTCAACCAATTGTTTTCTTGTAAATAATTATACAATAAAAATTGGGGCTGGGTCAAACCTTAGCCCAGAACTCTCTAGAACCTTCCTCTCGGGTATAAAAATTGACAATTTTTCGAGTTACCTTGTCTTCTTGATCGTCCAGTTTACTGAGTGTGTGCTAATAGTAGAGGCGGAGGCATCTCGCCCTTCATTGAGCAGTCCAGCGCAGTAAGGTAATGGCAGTCATTTAATAACTAGGTGATAGTCTCTGAAAGCTAGCTCGAGGGGAAGGTTCCCTATCTTTAATAAAGTAACTTTAAATTTACAATCTACTAAAATGTAAATTTCTACTATAAATTTCAAACAAGCCTAAAAGCACTTAGCTTAAATTCGGAAATAGGAAGTCTGACACCCTCTCAAGTTCCCTATCAACTTGGCTTCGAGCTGACTACGATTTTGTAACCGTTTTCAGCCTGTAACTTAAATTTTCTACTTCTAGTCACCTCATTAGTATAGGATTAGCCTCTGTGACATCGGGCAGTGAGACCAACTAGGGTTTTAAAATTCTAAGTGTAAGTTCCAAGGAGTGCAAATGTCTGCATCCGCATCATTTTGATTTCTGCGCCAGTAACTTTAACCTGTGTTTTGTTTTTTCTTCCCACCAAGGCCCAGTAGAATGAGTATTCAATACTCCTGTAAAAGTCTTTATGTTAAGTGGTCAGACTGTTGAGAGTTTAAGACAGTGAATTCTGTTTGAATTATTAAATGTAGGTTGTGCCTCGAGAGACCTGGAAAATATAAATTTCAATAAGCAAAGATGTTCTGGTTGTTGAAAGTGGCCTAGGTAAGGCAGTAGTGGTATAAGGTTTGGAGCTCAGTCTCCTAGATAATTCATTGAGCATTTGCTGCTCTTTCTATTCTTGTGGAGGAGGTTTATATAGTCTGTAAATGAAATTGGGAGACCTGTACCCTTGACTCTTGGGTGTATGGAGCAATGGTGCTCAAAAAACATTTGTAAAACTGGGAGCTCTAAGCTCAGATGATTAATTGGCAAATCCTGTTGATTTTCTGTTGATCTTGTTCTGTCGCTGAGTGACGTGTTTTGTTAATATTTTGCATTTGAAAAAAAAAAAGAGAGGAGAAAAGATATATAACTTTGATTTTTAAAGATTTTGATTAATCTTTTGATTGTAGTAGATAGACCCATTCATGCCCGCACCTTCTTTCACCTCTGTCCACCACGGAATCTCCATAACAGTCTACACAAGTGATACATTTATCAATATAAAAGGAGTTTCTCAACTTTACAGCTATGTCTCAGTAGTCTGTACTGTATTTCAAGTGTAGATCTAACATTGCTTCTAGCAGAAATGAGCTGTAATTCAGTCCAAATACTACTCGGCAATGACAAAATGCCATTAATTCTCTTCTCTCTAAATTCTTCCACCACAAGAATCATAAACAATCATAGCAGTTTCTTGGACAGATATCTGAAGGAAAACCTTTCTAATATCAGATATCATCCCTATCCTATTCTTCCAAAACATCAAAAGAAGCATGGGGATTTGTAGTAGTACCTTATTGGTAGACTTGTCTTTAAATATTCCTCGGTGTGGTAAATAATAACACAGATCTTTGTTTACTTCCTCTGGAACCTCTTCAATGATGTCTTCATTTATCCACTCCAGAAACATCTTTCTATATTCCTCAAACTTTCCTTCTCTGGTCAACCTATTCGAAACAGAGATCAATCTCTTTTCCGCTATCTCCTTGTTGTTCCGTAGATAGTGACGGCTTTCCAGCCAAGGTAACACAACTTGGTATTGGACATTCCTATTAACTTTTACTGTATTTTGAAAGTAGTTATATGTGGCTTCTTCCATTTCTTCTCTTGACTTGTTTTCCACTGGGTCAGATATGCTTATGGTATCCAAGTTCCATAAGTCAGCTATCGAAGCAGACTGAATGAACAGTGTGATTGTATACAGAGCTAAAGTGTCACCCTCCCCTTCCTTCAGTCTGCAGTCACAGTCCAGCCAAGCGCAGTACTAACGGCTACCAATCCTGATACAAGCTTATGCATTTCATCCATCAAAATACTTCTAGCAACATCAGCTCCTAGAAGAATTTCCATGTCAGTCGGATCAGTTCCCACATCTGAGAGTCATATCCTATTCTCTCCCATCTCTTTCATCCATGGCCCAAACTTCAACTGTGGAATTTTCCCACAAATAACCTTCTGGTCAATCAACTGCAATGTAGTACTACACTCATGTTCACAAAAACCAGAACACCTTGAAAGGCTAGAGATAGGAAGTTCATATTCACAGGACATGTGCATTAGTATGTTTTGAAGAAATTATTAGCATTTAAACCATGTCGGCTCTCAGGTTCAAGGACCATATCGATATCTCGGCACACCACCACCGACCAGTAAAATGTGCCTGCGGCTCTCGTTGTCACTATAAACCGGAAGGTAATGGATTAGTGTGACTTGAGCAGATGTATGCAAGAGCTGTACCATAAAATGAGTGAGTTTGAAGGAGGGCGCATTATTGGCATGAGGGAACGTGATGCAATCATACTGGAAATTGCTGCTTGTGTGGGACGAAGTGTGTTGGAAGTGCAACATGTGTGTGCAGAATGGTTTGCAGAAGGCCGTAGAACACGACAAGATGGGCCTGGTCACACCACCCAGACCCCCCCCCCCCCCCGAATTGCATTGCAGGACAGATCTGCGTCCTCTTCGGTTCTGGCGCAACAGTGGAACAGTGTAGTACATCGTACACTATCAGGAGTGACAATCTGTCAACATTTATTATGGTCTGGCTTACCACAGCATTATCCAATTCTCCGTCTTCCTTTGACTAATGTGCATAAACATGCTAGAATGCAATGGTGTATGGAACGATGCCACTGGGGACAGGAATGGCAGCAAACAGTGTTTTTGGACAAATTCAGGTTCCGTTCATTTCAAAATGATGGCCGCATTTTGGTTCGCCGCAGACAGGGGTAGAAAGATGAAATGATGGGTGCGGCGCTGTGACCCAATGTCAAGCACCAAAGATGAACTGTGAATCCAGGTGAATGCAGCATGGATGGCTATACCCTATTTGGGCCTTATACGCGTCAATGCCACCATGTACGGAACAAATTATCAGTGCCCATGGAGGACCCAGTACCCGCTAGGCAACAGGACACATGCTGAACCTAGGTGACTGAAATGATAATCGTTTCTGAAGAACATACTAATGAACATGTCCTATGAATATGAACTTCCTAACTCTAGTCTTTCAAGGTGTTCTGCTTTTTATGAACATGAGTGTATATGAACCATCACAGCTGCTCACCTCTACATTGTACAAATGGTGGTCTTTTTCACAGGTCTCAGCGCCTCCAAATAACTTATGTATCATTGTCTCTGTTTTTAAAGGTTTGTACCCCATTACCTCGGCTGTCTTCTGTAAGTTGTTGGATCCCTGGGATCCACTATCAATGCTCGGACCTTCCTCTCCTTCCCCTTATGCATCAGCTTGATATACAATACTTAAAAAACACCATTTTTGTGGCATTCTGAATGTTCGTGGAGGTATTGCTCTGGTTTTCTCCACCTTCCCGAGTTCTAGGTTCAGGTTTCTCTTCAGCCCTTTGTGCATTCAGTTTATGGCACATAATGACAGCATGAGGATTAGTACACAAGGGGCATCAAATGTGTGCCTTGTATTTCTTGACCCTGTGTCTTAACTTCAGACATGCAAAACAACACTTTTCTTTTGCTAGCTTGTTACACTTTTCTTCCAAGCTCATTTGTTGAGCAAGGTGGCATTCCTTACTCTCATGTGGTTTGCTGCACACACTTTTGCTTCTTGCTATCAAATTTCACAAAGAACAATGAACTCACAGTTGGTATTGATGTGTCTTCAGAAATTTCCCTCCTTCCTTTCTCTTCATTTTTCTTATTGGCTAAACCGAAACCTGCTGTGCAAAGGTAATCCTTTCTTCTCCGTCCACTCCACATTTGAGGAAATTAAGAAGAGCCTCCAGTTTATCTTTATGTGGATTGATAAAATCTTCATTTGCTGATGATTGATTTCTGAGCCATATGCTTAAAACAACTTCAGGTAAGCACGATTCTACGAGGGAGAACAGTATTGACCCATATTTATCCCTGGTTACAGCTACTGATTCTAAAGTTCTTAACTTACTCTCTAGTGTATCATACAAGATGGCTATCTATGATCTGTCTTTCTTATGGGACACATTCTGTATGACTAACCCAATAAGCTCCCTATCGTCACACTCAGTCAAAAGATCCTCACGTCCAGACCATTCCTTCATGCACTCTAAAACCTTTGGATAGTTTTTGACAGTGACAGGGAAACTATTTACCGGTTCTCTGGCTCGACTGTCAGGTTTGGTGCACTGAATTAGATACTGAAATTCATCTTCAGATTCTACATCACAATCTTCATGGATTATTTTAAACATGCTCCAGAATCCAAGCCAATCCTTTATCCCCCCCACAAACTTGGCTAGTTCCAACTCAGGTAGTTTTAAATTCTTTTCAGCTGCAGATGAAATATCAGATCTGTGATCTCTAACCATGCCTACATTTTCAGTACATAAATTGTCATCTTTAACTTTACATTGTCCAAATTATCTCTGTGTATCAACTGCTTTGTACTCAAGGTTAAAAAACATCATCCTTTTGTTCCAACGTTAGTTTTTTTTTTTTTTTTTTCCATCTAGTGAGGAAAAGGTCAGCACTTAACCTCTCCAATTTCATCAGCATCTTTTGTGCTGATTTCAGATCAACTATTTCACTGGTTAAACTTCACATTAATTCATTATACACCTTTGTAAAGGCGATACATTGTTTCACTAACCTTTCCATGGTCATGTGCCAGTATTTTTCACTGACAAAGAAATCTTACATATCCTACTATAACTTTTCTTAATTAATGCATTATGATCACGTCAGGGTCACCATATGTTTTGTTAAGGGACTAATTCACCAAACTAGTGTAACCAGAAAGATAGGAAATAATATTTATTGCACAACAGCATAAACATACATACACATGGCTACAGCCTTTACACATCATCTTTTGTCGTCATTGTCCCACCACGTTTCACCCACCATAGAGTCCAAATAACACACTAATCTCCAGCCAGTGTCCCCCATTTTGAGGTAAGGAGCAAATAAACTTAAACAAATTTTGATAACAGAGGGGTTGAACTTGCCCCTCTTACTAGAAGAAGGAAACATCTGTGGTTGACTGAAGACTGTGACAACACAATAGCTCAAAAACAGGCAGCCTGGATGAAATGGAACTCTAAAAAGACCAAGGACAATTGCAAGAACTTTCTGGAACAAAGAAAACTTACAACCAAGATAATCTGAGGAACCAAACAGGCCTTCACACATAACCAACTAGTCCAAATCGAAGAGAGCTTCGTTAAAAATAAATCCAGAGACTTCTACAAACTTTCAAGCAAATATTTGGAAAATACACCCCACCAAGTCTTCACTTCAGAGACTCAAAGGGCAAACTGGCTTTTAATGACAAAGACAACTGCTGCCTCTTAGCCCAGTACTTTAAGAACCTATTTGATTGTGATCCACCCAGCAAAGATTATAATTACAAACAAACCACACCCGGACTCGCTGCCTCGTTTACGGAAAGAAGTCTGTGAAATCGTTCAACTTCTTAAGAATAACGATTCTGGAGAGGACTCCATTGTTGGTGAACTCTGGAAATGTGCCAGAAGCTATGCTGTGAACAAGCTCAGTGAGATCCTACAGAACATCTGGGAAAGGGAGAAATTCCCACCTGATGGGACCTCAGCTCTGATTCATTCCTTTCACAGGAAAGGAGACTTTACTGACTTAAACAACTACCATGGGATTTCCTTCGTCCCGGTAACATACAAGATATTTTCCAAGGCGTTATTAATAAGGGAAGAAAGTCCACTGGACAGTCAACTCTGAGAATATCAAGGAGGCTTCATGAAGAGCCGATCCTCTGCTGAACAGATTCTCAACCTTAAAACTGTACTTGCATACTCCAAAATGAGGAACCGCAAGGTGGTCGTCACCTTTGTTTATTTTTGGAAGGCCTACGACTCTGTCATTAGAGAAACAGTTAAATAAAATTCTCCACGAACTGGGATTAGACAACAAAACCCGCAGACTCATTCTAGATACATCGACTTAACACCCATTCCAAGGTTACACTTAGAGACGAGGTCTCAGAAAGCTTTGAGATAAAAACAGGGGTGAGACAAGGGGATGGACTTCCCCACTTCTCATCAACAGTGTCCTTGAAAAGGCTGTGAGAGAATGGTACAAAAAACTGACCAACTTTTTTCAACTTGGGTGTCCAGAGTGGGATATACCTGGGTCATAAGAAGGAAGGGCTGGTTGTAGGTTGCCTGGCATTTGCTGATGACATGACAATGATTACTGATTCACTGGATACAGTAACAATTCAGATCAATTGCCTCAGAAGACAGGCAGCCAAAGAGGGTCTTCAAGTGTCTTTGGAGAAAACAGAGTTCTTCACCAACATCAAAGAAGCTAGCAGAGAGATACTACTAGAACGGGGAAAAGATCAAGAGGACCGAGAAATTTAAGTACCTCAGCGAACTTTGGAGCGTGGGTTGGCGACCACGGGGCAATTAGCTGAGTCCTGACATTGCTTCCACTTACTTGTGCCAGGCTCCTCACTTTCATCTATCCTATCCGACCTCTCTTGGTCAACTCTTGTTCTTTTCCGACCCCGACGCTATTAGGTTTGCGAGGGCTAGGGTGTCTTTCATTTTCACGCCCTTCGTGGCCCTTGTCTTCCTTTGGCCGATATCTTCATTTTTCGAAGTGTCGGACCCCTTCCATATTTTTCCTCTGATTAGTGTTATATAGAGGATGGTTGCCTAGTTGTACTTCCTCTTAAAACAATAATCACCACCACCACCACCACCTCAGCGAATGGACTAAACCAAACTTATCAGAAAAAAGCATCACTGGAACTTGCCTATCAACTAACAAAGAACACTTATAATAAAAAATGCCTGTCACACAACATGAAATTGAAGCACTACACATCAGTCACATGACCAGAAGCTCTGTATGTCATGGAGTTACCTTTCATTGAACCAAAGAGGTCTGATGGAGAAACTGAAGTCAGAGAGAGGAGAATTCTCAGGAAGATCTTAGCTCTAGTTCTATACCTACTTCATTCCAATTCTCTCATATGGACATGGAACATGTACCCTGTATAACAAGGCTAGTAGTAAAATCCAGTCAACAGAAATGAAATTCATCACAACAATAAACCAAAAGACCAGGAAGGACAAGATTAGAAATGAAGCAAACATGAAGGAGTCTGACATCAAAATACCTGTTACTGAGTTTTAGGAAGAAGCAGGCTACAATGGTTTGGGCATGTCATGAGGAGGATAGGAAAGGTGGGAGGGGGAGTGTTCATTCTGGTGAAAGAAGAATTTGTAAGCTACGAAAAAGTTAAAGATGAGACACATGAAATTCTAGGTGTAAGGCTCATTTCTAAAGATAATAGGCAACTTGATATATTTGGAGTGTACAGATCGGGAAAGGGTAGCACTGACGCGGATTCAGAATTATTTGATAGGATAGTCAGCTATGTGGGAAATGACATGGAAAGAAATGTGATTGTAGCGGGAGATCTGAATTTGCCAGATGTAAATTGGGAAGGAAATGCGAACGACAGGAAGCATGACCAACAAATGGCAAATAAGTTAATATGGGAAGGACAGCTGATTCAGAAAGTGATGGAACCAACCAGAGGGAAAAATATCCTGGATGTTGTGCTGATAAAACCAGATGAGCTCTAGGGAAACTGAAGAAATAGATGGTATTAGTGATCATGAAGCTGTTTTTGTGGTAGTTAAAAATAAATGTGATAGAAAGGAAGGTCTTAAAAGTAGGACTCTTAGGCAGTACCATATGGCTGATAAAGCAGGCATGAGGCAGTTTCTAAAAAGTAATTATGATCGGTGGAAAACGGTAAATAAAAATGTAAACAGACTCTGGGATGGGTTTAAAGAAATTGTGGAGGAATGCGAAAACAGGTTTGTACCATTAAAGGTGGTAAGGAATGGTAAAGACCCACCTTATTATAATAGAGAAATAAAGAGACTAAGAAGGAGGTGCAGACTGGAAAGAAATAGAGTTAGAAATGGCTGTGGAAGTAAGGAGAAATTGAAGGAACTTACTAGAAAATTGAATCTAGCAAAGAAGGCAGCTAAAGATAACATGATGGCAAGCATAATTGGCAGTCATTCGAATTTTAGTGAAAAATGGAAGGGTATGTATAGGTATTTTAAGGCAGAAACAGGTTCCAAGAAGGACATTCCAGGAATAATTAATGAACAAGGGGAGTGTGTTTGTGAGGATCTTCAAAACGCAGAAGTATTCAGTCAGCAGTATGTAAAGATTGTTGGTTACAAGGATAATGTCGAGATAGAGGAGGAGACTAAGGCTAAAGAAGTAATAAAATTTACATATGATAACAATGACATTTACAATAAGATACAAAAGTTGAAAACTAGAAAAGCAGCTGGAATTGATCAGATTTCTGGGGATATACTAAAGACAATGGGTTGGGATATAGTACCATATCTGAAGTACTTATTTGATTATTGTTTGGTCGGAGGAGCTATACCAGATGAATGGAGAGTTGTATGTTGTATGTTGTATGAATGTGTATAAAGGAAAGGGTGATAGACATAAAGCTGAAAATTACAGGCCAGTAAGTTTGACATGCATTGTATGTAAGCTTTGGGAAGGCATTCTTTCTGATTATATTAGACATGTTTATGAAATTAATAACTGGTTCGATAGAAGGCAATTCGGTTTTAGGAAAGGTTATTCCACTGAAGCTCAACTTGTAGGATTCCAGCAAGATATAGCAGATATCTTGGATTCTGGAGGTCAAATGGACTGTATTGCGATTGACCTGTCTAAAGCATTTGATAGGGTGGATCATGGGAGACTACTGGCAAAAATGAGTGCAACTGGACTAGACAAAAGAGTGACTGAATGGGTTGCTATATTTCTAGAAAATAGATCTCAGAGAATAAGGGTAGGTGAAGCTTTATCTGACCCAGTAATAATTAAGAGGGGAATTCCTCAAGGCAGTATTATCGGACCTTTATGTTTTCTTATATATATATAAATGATATGAGTAAAGGAGTGGAATCGGAGGTAAGGCTTTTTGCGGATGATGTTATTCTCTATAGAGTGATAAATAAGTTACAAGATTGTGAGCAACTGCAACGTGACCTCAAAAATGTTGTGAGATGGACAGCAGGCAATGGTATGTTGATAAACGGGGTTAAAAGTCAGGTAGTGAGTTTCACAAATAGGAAAAGTCCTCTCAGTTTTAATTACTGCGTTGATGGGGTGAAAGTTCCTTTTGGGGATCACTGTAAGTATCTAGGTGTTAATATAAGGAAAGATCTTCATTGGGGTAATCACATAAATGGGATTGTAAATAAAGGGTACAGATCTCTGCACATGGTTATGAGGGTGTTTAGGGGTTGTAGTAAGGATGTAAAGGAGAGGGCATATAAGTCTCTGGTAAGACCCCAACTAGAGTATGGTTCCAGTGTATGGGACCCTCACCAGGATTACCTGATTCAAGAACTGGAAAAAATCCAAAGAAAAGCAGCTCGATTTGTTCTGGGTGATTTCCGACAAAAGAGTAGCGTTACAAAAATGTTGCAATGTTTGGGTTGGGAAGAATTGAGAGAAAGAAGAAGAGCTGCTCGATTAAGTGGTATGTTCCGAGCTGTCAGCGGAGAGATGGCGTGGAATGACATTAGTAGACGAATAAGTTTGAATGGCGTTTATAAAAGTAGGAAAGATCACAATATGAAGATAAAGTTGGAATTCAAGAGGACAAACTGGGGCAAATATTCATTTATAGGAAGGGGAGTTAGGGATTGGAATAACTTACCAAGGGAGATGTTCAATAAATTTCCAATTTCTTTGAAAATCATTTAGGAAAAGGCTAGGAAAGCAACAGATAGGGAATCTGCCACCTGAGCGACTGCCCTAAATGCAGATCAGTATTGATTGATTGATTGATTGATTGATTGATTGATTGATTGATTGATGGACGGAACAGAGCAGCAAAGAATTACTTTGACAGAGAAATGAAAAGAGACAGGCCAGTTAGGAGACCAAAGGACAGATGGAGAGAGACAGTATTAAAATTGGAGGTCAGCAAGAGGTAGGTAGGTAGGTAGGTAGGTAGGTAGGTAGGTGGGTAGGTAGGTGGGTAGGTAGGTAGGTAGGTATAGGTAGGCAGGTATAGGTAAGTAGGTAGGTAGGTAGGTAGGTAGGTATAGGTAGGTAGGAATGAATAATTGAATGAATGAATGAATGAATTTATTTATTTATTTATTTATTTATTTATTTATTTATTTATTTATTTATTTATTTATTTATTTATTTATTTATTTATTTATTTATTTATTTATTTAATCACAAAGCATAAGATACAGCTACACTGAGCAAATTTCACTTGCACTGTCAACAGATTAATTAATAAATGTTAATTTTCACAATGAAATATAACAAACATGAAATATAACAATATCAGGTACACAACCTACTAATAACAACTGTCCAAATCGAAAACCATGAGAATGTCCATGTTTATAGCCAAGTCGTCGTGGGTATGATGGTGTAATCCATTCACATCAACTTATCTTTAAGAGACTATTTATACCCCTCTCGAATTTGCTTTTATTTGATGCTATATCAAGCTCTTGTCTCCTATTAATATTGTTAAATGTTGGGAGGCGGATTAGAAAAGATTGTTGAAGTTTTTTTTGCTATTGGCTTTACGTCGCGCCAACACAGATAGGTCTTACGGCGACTATGGGACAGGAAAGTGCTAGGACTGGGAAGGAAGCAGCCGTGGCCTTATTAAAGTACACCCCCAGCATTTGCTGGTGTGAAAATGGGAAACCACGGAAAACCATCTTCAGGGCTGCCGACAGTGGGGTTCGAACCCACTCTCTCCCGAATACTGGATAATGGCTACTGGCGATTGTTGAAGTATTGAGTGCCGAGTGTGGGGAATGTGAAGAAGGTCTTTCTTTCTGGTGGAGCGGGAAGGAACACAGAGAGAGAAGAGTGAAACAAGATGTTCTGAACGGTAATGCCCATTTAAGATCCCATGGAGGAAACTCAGGTCAGCTACCTGTCGCCTCATGTGCAGCGGTGACACATTTATTGCCCTTGATAGCGGCTGCGAAGACAGATTTCTGAGCTTGGGGTTTCTGTTCCATACAATTGCAGCAAAGAAGGACACTGCTCTGTCTAACTGGTTAATATTGAAGGGGGATGCTGTTGTCCAAATCGGAGAGCAGTAGTTTAAGAGAAGTTGAATGATCGTGAGGAAGAAGTGACAAAGAGCAATGGGGTCAGAAATTTCTGTGAAGCGGTAGAGAATGCCTAGTAATTTCATAGCCTTGGTTGTATATGTTTCTATGTGGGTCTTAAAATGTAATTTTGTACCAAATATTACACCTAGGTCATGCTGTTGTGTAACTATGGTGATGGGCTTGTCGAGTACGTAATATGATGTTGGTAGAGGAGACTTATGTAGTGTTATGAAACTATACTTAGATAGAAAGAAGTGGAAAGCACTTGTACACCACACCCGGGAAACTGGAGCTCGAAAATGATGATGATGACCTTAGGTCCGTTAAAGGAAGGTGAGGAATTACGTAGATGGCACAATTCTGAGCTTTACAAACATATAGGGAGGATCTCTGATTGTGCTACGAAAAGGAGAGTAGCTTTCAATGACCATATAGTAAGACTGCCTCCTAAAAGACTAACCAATCACCTGTTCATCCTCTGGCAGAACAAGAAGATTCGTACGACTTAGCTGACAAAAACTGAGAAGGACATTAAAGAACTGGGAATATCAGATCTTCAAGATAGATGGTCTATATGACATACCTGCAAAGAAGTCCATGGATTTCAGGAAAAATCCCAGAAGAAAGGTACCCCCTGGACAGATGAAAGAAAGGAGTTACACCGACAGAAAATGCGACAATACTGGGTAAAGATCAAAGCCCAAACAGTTGAACAAGTTGAACAATGGTCCAAAGTAGGCCCATTTGAACCAAGAAGAAGAAGAAGAAGAAGAAGAAGTGAATGACTTCATGAAAGTGTATGCAACACAGACAGGGAACAAACAGGAGGTTATTGAAGAATTTCTGGACAAACTAGAAAAGGAGATAATTGATGTGGAAGTGATTATAATGGGAGACCTAAATGCACAGGTGGAAAGCAAAAAAACAAGGAAAGGAAGAGGTAATCAGAACATATGGATATGGAAAAATTAATGGAGAAGGACAGAGACTAGTTGAGTTTCGTGAGAAGAGTGGGATGATTGTCAGTAACACATAGTTTAAGAAGAAAAACAACAGGAGAATTGGAAGATATGGTTGGGGTGATGTTGTTGTTGATTGAGTCATCAGTCTATAGACTGGTTTGATGCAGCTCTCCATGCCACTCTATCCTGTGCTAACCTTTTTGTTTCTATGTAACTACTAAATCCTTCATCTGCTCTAATCTGCTTGATCTACCCCTTCCATTCTTACCACATACACTTTCCTCAAAAACCAACTGAACAAGTCCTGGGTGTCTTGAGATGTGCCCTATCATTCCATCTCCTCTTCTCACCAATTTGATTCAGTATCTCTTCATTCATGGTTTGATCTACCTATCTTACCATCAACATTCTTCTGTAACACCACATTTCAAAAGCTTCTATTCTACTTCCTGAGCAAGTTATCACTCATGTTTCACTTCCATACAATTCCAAGCTCCAAACGAAAGTCTTTAAAACCATCTTTCTAATTGCTAAATCAAAGTGCGCAAATTTCTTTTCTTGAGAGAGGCCTTCCTTGCTCGTGCTAGTCTGTATTTTATGTCCTCCATACTTCTGCCATTAGTAATTTTACTACCCAAGTAACAATATTCATCTACTTCCGTTTGGACTTCATTTCCTAATCTAACATTTCCTGCATCACCTGAATTTGTTTGACTGCACTCCATTACTTTTGTTTTGGACTTACTTATTTTCATCTTGTTGTGGTAGATTAGAGAATATGAAAAGGAAGATAGATAAGTTAGATGTACTTAGTATAAGTGAAGTACGTTGGCTGGAAGAACAGGATTTTTGGTCAGGCGACTACCGAATTATCAACACAAAATCAAACAGGGGAAATGCAGGAGTTGGTTTAATAATGAATAAGAAAATAGGGCAGTGGGTAAGCTACTACGACCAGCATAGTGAAAGAATTATTGTCGTCAAGATAGACACCAAACCAATGCCCACCACAACAGTGCAGGTCTATATGCCTACTAGCTCAGCAGATGATGAGGAAATCGAAAGAATATATGAAGAGATAGAAGATTTAATACAATATGTAAAAGGTGACGAGAATCTAATTGTGATGGGAGACTGAAATGCAGTGGTATGCCAAGGAAGGTAATACAGTAGAGAATTCAGACTGGGACAAAGGAACGAAAGAGGAAGTCAGCTGATTGAATTCTGCACTGATCATAATTTAGTCCTTGCCAATACTTGGTTCAACACCACAAACGACGGCTTTATACATGGACGAGACCTGGGGACACTGGAAGGTATCAAATAGACTTCATTATGAGTAGGCAGAGATTCAGAAACCAGGTGTTGGATTGCAAAACTTTCCCAGGAGCAGGTGTGGACTCAGACCACAACTTGTGGTCCACCTGAAGCTGAAGAAATTGAAGAAAGGAAAGAATGCAAACAGATGGGATCTAGACAAGTTGAAAGAAAATAGTGTGAGGGATTGTTTCAAGGGACACGTTGCACAAGGATTAAATGAAAAGGCTGAAGCAAACACTATAGAGGAAGAGTGGATAGTCATGAAAAATGAAGTAGTAGGGCTGCTGAAGAAAAGATAGGAAGGATGAAAAGATCAACTAAGAATCAGTGAATAACTCAGGAGATACTAGACCTGATTGATGAACGACAAAAATACAAGAATGCTAGAAATGAAGAGGGCAGAAAAGAATACAGGCAATTAAAGAATGAAGTGGATAGAAAGTGCAAGGTAGCTAAGGAAGACTGGCTGAAGGAGAAGTGCAAGGAGGTCGAAGGTTATATGGTCCTAGGAAAAGTAGATGCTTCATACATGAAAATCAAGGAAACCTTTGGAGAAAGGAAATCTAGGTGTATGAATATTAAGAGCTCAGATGGAAAGCCACTTCTAGGGAAAGAAGACAAAGCAAAAAGATGGCAGGAACATATCCATGATATCAAGGTAAAGATGTAGATAATTTGGTTCTGAAACAAGAAAAGGCTGTTGATGCTGATGAAATGGGAGACCCAATTTTGAGGTCAGAGTTTGACAGAGCTGTGAGCGACCTAAATAGGAACAAGGCACCTGGAATTGATGACATTCCCTCTGAATTACTGACTGCCTTAGGAAAAACCAGCATGGCAAGATATTCCATTTAGTGTGTAGGATGTATGAGACAGGAGAAGTCCCATCCAATTATCGGCAGAATGTTGTTATACCTATTCCCAAGAAAGCTGCTGCTGACAGGTGTGATAACTACCACACCATTAGTTCAGTATCTCATGCATGCAAAATTTTAACACATATTATTTACAGAAAAATGGAAAAACAAGTTGAAGCTGAGTTGGGAGAAGATCAATTTGGCTTCAGAAGAAATGTAGGAACACGTGAAGCAATCCTAACTTTACATCTGATCTTAGAGGATCAAATAAAGAAGGACAAGCCCATGTACATTGCATTCATAGATCTAGAGAAAGCATTCGATAATGTTGATTGGACCAAGCTATTTAAGATTCTGAACATGATTGGGATCAGATACCGAGAACGAAGAATTATCTACAATTTGTATAAAAAACAGTCTGCAGTGATAAGAATCGAGTGCTTTGAAAAAGAAGCAGCAATCCAGAAAGGAGTGAGGCAAGGCTGCAGTTTGCCTCCCCTCCTTTTCAATGTTTACATAGAACAGGCAGTAAAGGAAATCAAAGAGAAATTTGGAAAGGGAATCACAATCCAAGGAGAGGAAATCAAAACCTTGAGATTTGCTGATGATATTGTTATTTTATCTGAGACTGCATAAGATCTCGAGAAGCTGCTGAATGGTATGGATGAAGTCTTGGGTAAGGAGTACAAGATGAAAATAAATAAGTCCAAAACGAAGGTAATGGAGTGCAGTCGAATGAAGGTAGGTGATGCAGGAAACATTAAATTAGGAAATTAAGTCTTAAAGGAAGTAGATGAATATTGTTACTTGGGTAGTAAACAGTGTTGCCAACTTATATTTTCAAGATCCGTTAAATAGTACTACAAATCCGCTAAAATTCCACCAAGAAATCCGATCTCAAATAATAATAATAATAATAATAATAATAATAATAATAATAATAATAATAATAATAATAATAATAATAATAATAATAATAATAATAATAATAATAATAATAATAACAACAACAACAACAACAACAATAATAATAATAATAATAATAATAATAATAATAAAAGTAATAAAAGTAATAAAAGTAAATGTCTGCACTCATCTGATCTGTGAATTTCACTGGGATTAACCCCCTACCTGTGAGCCAGCGAGCTAAAACCTGTAGCCGTTTTACTGCCGGGTGCAAACTAGGTGAATCCCCTACCTCGAGGGCCACATACGAAACAGGCCAGTTCACTAAACGGTCTTACTTCATAGCATACATATAAATGCTACTCTCTCACAGTTTCATTATCTGTCGTCATTCATGAACAAAAGGATAAGTAACCTTTCCCCACTCATTTCAAATTTATGATTCCATGATCTCATTACATCAAATCCAAATAACATGTTTTCCTCATGTGACTGCTAGCTCCTGACAAGAAATACGGAATAGCTCGGAGACAGACTGGAGTACAAATAAATTAAAAAACGTAAAATGGATAAAACACTAAATTCCGCTATAATAATTCTAGAATTCCGCCAAAAAATCTGCTGTCTGCTAAATGATATATTTCTCCGCCGACAGTCTTCTAATTCCGCCAAATTTAGCGGAAAATCCGCTAAAATGGCAACACTGGTAGTAAAATAACTAACGATGGCAGAAGTAAGGAGGACATAAAATGCAGATTAACACAAGCAAGGAAGAGCTTTCTTAAGAAAAGAAATTTGCTCACTTAAAACATTGATATAGGAATTAGAAAGATGTTTTTGAAGACTTTCGTGTGGAACGCGGCATTGTATTGGAAGTGAAACATGGACGATAACTAGCTTTTGAAATGTGCTGTTATAGAAAAATGCTGAAGGTGAAATGGATAGATTGAATCATGAATGAAGATAAACTGAATCGAATTGGTGAGAGGAAATCGATTTGGCTAAATTTGATGAGAAGAAGAGACAGAATGATAGGACACATCTTGAGACACCCAGGGCTTGTTCAGTTGGTTTTTGAAGGAAGTGTAGGTGGTAAGAACGGTAGGGATAGACCAAGGTACGAATATGACAAGCAGATTAGAGCAGATGTAGGATGCAATGGTTACGTAGAAATGAAAAGGTTAGCACAGGATAGGGTGGCATCTCCATGTCCTCCATCAAACCAGTCCATGGACTGATGACTCAATCAACAACAACTCCTTCCCCAAGACTCTGTCCATACCAGTTAGCACTTTCTCCAGATCTTCTGCAGACTCAGATAAAATAACAATATCATCGGCAAATCTCAGGATTTTGATTTCCTTTCCTTGGATTGTGATTGAGTTTGTGGGGCAGTCTCGTATCTTCTTAGATGAGGGTGGAATATTTCCCATACTCCCTGACACAGAACAGACATTGTACTGACACTTTACCATTATACACATTAAAAACAATAAAATCATAAGCAAGCAAAGGTAATATGAATAGACGGAGAACAGGATGTAGAAGATGCTGGACAACCCTGCTGGGATCATAACCTGGAGGTACTTAAGTTCTTGAACTTAGGCAATCATATTCATTAAAACAGCTGATGACAGGCGCAAAAGGCACCACGTGATCCATTAAAACCTCCGTGATGTATCGGTGGGCTGTCAGACTTCCATTTTCGACAAACACAAGTTTTGGGCGTGCATCAGTGGTAATCCCAGCCCAGACCATCAGAGAGCCTCTACTGAATTGTGTCCTTGAAGAGAAAGTATGGGGTGAATAATGTTCCCCAGACCTTCTCGATACTTTTTTTCCTTCCATCCAGTGCCCTCGAACAGAATCTGGATTCATCTGTAAAACAGCACTGACCTCCACTGCTCCACAGTCCAGTTTCGATGGGCATTGGAGAATTGCATCCAAGAGGCATGGTGGTCACATGTAAGCAGAGGTCTTGTGGTGGACCTCTTAGACTTTAAATCCACTTCATACAGCCTCCTTCTTACTGCCCTTTCACTGAAGTTAGTATCCTGTACTTGCTGCAAATAATTTCTAGCCTCCACAGCTGTTGTGTCGATCGTGAAGAACTTGCATTATGAGAAAGCGATCATTGCGCTCTGTAGTGCTTCTCCTACAATCAGAACCAAGCCTCCTGGAGTAGATATTGTTCTCTGTACCTTTTAACACTCCTGTACATGTTAGAATAAGACATGCTTATGGAATATTTCCCACACTCTCTGACACAGAACAGACAGTGTGCTGACAATGTACTATATTACACAACAAAAACAATAAAATCATATAAACACACAAAAGTAATATGAATAGACATAGCATATACTGTGCCCATCCTACAATAAAACCATGGCCCTTGCTGCATTTTCAGGTGAAAGAGTCATTATGACCTGACTTAGAAGCGAGACTAACTGCTGAAGACAAGTTGAAATGTCTGCAAAAATACATGGCACAATAATTCACAGCAATAAACCTTAAGACAGCTTTTTGTGGTTATTCATGTCAAAGGTGGGAAATAGCAATACTGGTGTTGTAGTTGTCATCACAACGAATAATGTTTACCAATTATTGTGCTGAAACTTCTCAAATGGGCTAATTAACTTATGATACATTCCCATATTGTTGTAATGTCATCATATTTGATTTTTACTAAGTTTCAAATGGACTAACATTAAGTTTTGTCTGAAATGCGTAGTGTTTGTCTTTTTTTGCTGGTGAGTGTATTTATTTGATTACTGTTTCTATGAAGGAGCTATAATGAATGAATGAATAAATGGTGAGTTGCTACAACATCCCCAGTGCAAAGGGAAAGAGTGATAAACATAAAGCACGTAATTACAGGCCAGTCAGCTTGGTATGTGTTAAAAGTAAAAACTAGGAAAGCATTCTTTCTGATTATATTAGATGTGTTTTCAAAATTACTAACTGGTTTGACAGAAGGCAGTTGGGTTTAGGAAAGGTTATTCCAGTGAGGTACAACTCATAAGAATCCAACATGGTATAGCAAATATTATACACACAGGAGGTCAAATGGACTGTATTGCTATCAAATGAATTATTCAAGACTTTTGACAGGGTAGATCATGGGAAACTGCTGATGAAAACGAGGGTTATTAGACTAGACAAAAGAGTGGTTGAATAGGTAATTAAATTGCTAGAAAATAGAACTCAAAGAATTACAGTAGGTGAAACATTATCTGATCCTGTAATAATCAAGAATGGGGTCCTACAGTGCAGTACTACTGGGCCTTTATGTTTTTGTGCATATATTATATATAAATGACATGAGTAAATAACTGGAATCACACATAAGGCTTTCTGCACAAAATGTTACACTACTGTCATCATCATGATAATCATCATAATTTTTCAATTCCAGTTTCCCAGGTGTGGTGTAGAAGCGCTTGCCATCTCGACCTGTAATTATACGTCTTCTGTTTCAGGACATCTTCCCATCTGAGACCTCTCTCCTCCACATCTGAATTTACAGTCTCTATACTGCATTTTCTTGGACTTCCCCTCATTCTTTTTCCTTGGACAGTAAGGTCAAAATATTTGCTGGCAGGTCTTTCACTGTTCATTCTCATAATGTGACCATACCATTGAAGTCTGTGCTTCTTTATTACACTGGTAATAGTAACCTCAAAGCTACCTTCCTGTTTACTTCATTCCTGATTTTGTTCCTTTGAGTAGGTGAATTCACAGGTTTAAAGAATCTCATTTCTGTTGCCTCAATTCTGCTCTAGACATTGTTTAGCATAGCACACACCTCTAAATCATATGTGATAATGGTACGAGGTAGGTGAGGTACAAGTTTGCTTTTGCTTTTTGTGGCATTTTTCAGTCACAGAGTAGCTTTCTGACTTTACAGTAAAAGTCTGATGCTTTGTGTGTCCTGTTGAGTATTTCCTGCTTGACAGTGTTGCTTTTGAGATTGTGTTTTCAAGGTATTTGAAGTGAGAAACTGCTTCTAATTTTGTTCCTTTCAAGGTGAAGTTTGAGTTTATTCTTTCCCTATCAATGGTCACTTCTACACTCTTTGTTTGACTCATGTTCAGCTCAAAGTTATTGAAAATATTGTATCTTTCCGTCAATTTTTTCTGTACTTTAGCTCTTGTTTCTACCCATAACAGCACACCATCAGCAAATACCAGGGCAATATTTCATTCTCCTTTTTCTTGACAGACTTGTCCATTACTATTATGAAAAATAGTGGTGATAGAGCACTTCCATTCTGGACACCTCACTTTTTCTCAGACCATTTTGACCATCTACTGCCTATCTGAACACAGCTGTATTAATTCATGTATAGCATCTTTACTTTGCCAGTCAGATACTTCAGCACTTTGAAGTCTTCCAGACATTTCCATATCTTGTTCCAAGGGACACTCTCATAGGCCTTTTCAATTACAGGATGGTGTAAATAAGTCAGAGGATTGTGACTTCGACGAAGTTGTGAAATGGACAGCAGATGATGTTAAACAGGGTGAAAATGCAGATTATAAGTTTCACCAAGATAAGATGTTTCTCAGCTTTAATTACTGAATTGATGGGGTGACAGTAACTCATGGAGGTCATTGTAAGTACCTGAGTATTAATATAAAGGATCTTCATTGGGGTAACCAAATAAATGGAATTGTAAATGAAGGTTCAGATCTCTTCACGTGGATTTGAGGGTATTTATGGGTTTCTAGCAAGGATATAAAGGAGAGTGCTTGTAAGACACTGGTAAGACCTCAGTTTGTGTATGTTTCTAGTGCGTGGGACCCTCACCACGATTACTTCATTCAAGAACTGAAAAAGATCCAAAGGAAAGCAGCACAATTTGTGCTGAGTGATTTCCATCAAAAGAGTAGTAGAACAAAAACTTTGAAAACTTCAGGCTTGGAAGATCTGGAGGTAAGGAGATGGACAGCTTAACTGAGTGGAATGTTCTGAGATGTCAGTGGAGAGATGGCTTGGAATTAGATTAGTAGATTAATAAGCTTGAGTGTAGTTTTTAAAAGTAGGGAATATCATATTATGATAAAGATGGAATTCAGGAGGATAAACTCAGGCAAATACTCATTTATTTAAAGAGAAATTAGGGATTAAAATAATTTACCAAAGTAAATGTTTGATGAATTTCCAACATCTTTGAAATCTTTTACGAAAATACTAGGTAAAGAATGATAGGGAATCTGTCACCTAGACAATAGCCCTAAATGCAGATCAATGGTGAGTGGTTGATTGAACAAGTAATGAAAACTGGCATTACCACGACTAAAGTGATGTCAGTAGGGAAGAAAGCTATGAGAACTGAATGTCAGTTTGGGAATATAGAACTGAAACAGTATATAGGACGAGTATTCTCCCAGGATGGTAGTGCAGGAAGTGAGATGTAGAAAAACTAACACAGTAAATACAGTAAATGTGACAAATCAGCAGCAATAACTTTAACAACTCCAACAACAAACGCAAATGTAAAACAATAACCGTGAAATAACAAACTCGGGCAAGACAAACACTGAATCACTTGATAACGTCTCCTTCTTGTGCCTTATACTGTACTTAGCAATAGAGCAAACATATGATATCTCCTCCTCCTCCTTTGCGTTTTTGTTAATTCAACTCATTGTTGGATTTCTTCTTCTTCTTGAAAGATTAATGAGCACTTTATCATTGTCGGATTTGAAAATAAGGTTTAGGACGTTGTGAAAAACACCTGATATCACAGAATGTGCTGTGTTGGTTACGCGGAAGTTCAATACTGAGAGTTCTAAGAGTTATTACAGACCATGGTTGTTTGATTTGGTCGTCATGCCATGGTTACTCAAAGCGTTTTGTTAGTTGCGATGCCATTTTACTTCAAATTTTTTCCACTCGAATGGCAGGAAGCACAAAATGTTGCAAACGTAAATTTGAGGATTTTAATACATTGTAAGCATAGGAAATCTCAGGGGACCAACAAAAAATGTTGTAAAGGTCGGGAAAACATAAAAACCGGGAATGTAAATGCGGGGTAATACTGTATAAGAAAACATAAAAGTCCAATAATACTGCTCTGCAGGACCTGCCTCTTAATCATTACAGGATCAGGTAACATTTCACCTAGTCTAATTCTCTGAGTACTGAAAATGAATGAAAACCTACAACCAGTCTTTGACCAGGTCAGGGATGTAATGAATGAATGAACCATGTATAGGCTATTATTACAATGGGGTTGCAAAACCCAAAGTGATTTATGAATGACTGATAAATGATATGAAATGATCATGGAGAGTGTTGCTGGAATGAAAGATGACAGGGAAAACTGGAGTACCCGGAGAAAAACCTGTCCTGCCTCTGCTTTGTCCAGCACAAATCTCACCATGGAGTGACTGGAACCACGGTATCCAGCAGTGAGAGGCCGATGCGCTGCTGTCTGAGCCACGGAGGTTTTTCTCTGAGTACTATTTTCTAGAAATGTAGCTACCCATTCAACCACTCCTTTGTGTAGTCCAATTGCTCTCAGATTTGTCAGTAATCTCCCGTGATCTACCCTATCAAATGCCTTGGATAGGTCAATAGTAGTTTAACAAAGAGCTTAGGAAACTCATTTCACCTGCCACCTTATAGTGTGGTACACAAACCTGTGATGGTAGCAGCGAGACCCCACACTAGACAAAAGATGAGCACACACTGCACCCATATTGTGCTCACTTGCTGCTCATCCTCCAGCAGACAGGTAAACAGGCGTGTGAATGACTGCAACATACACAAATTACATTAATGATCACAAATTTCACACACTCTCTCTCTCATTCTCTCTCTCTCTCTCTCTCTCTCTCTCTCTTCATTACAGAATGTTATGCCTGTAAATTTATTAAACACCACTACAATCCAACAATTCTCTATTTGTTACTAGTTCTATGGCATTGTTTAGTTCTATACCACTTTTCATTAATTCATTACAAACTGAGTCTAAATATCGTCTTGGTCTCCTACTCCTCTTGCCTCTCATGACCAAGTCCATTATTATCCATTAATATCCTTGTACATTCACCTCAAATGACTCCATTTTATGTGTACAGCTTCATCCATTGTGTTCATTCCTAATGTAGCCTTTATTTCCTCAAGAAGGATGTATCAACAAGCTCAATTCAAAATCTGTAGTGTTCATTCAAGTTCCACCTCACATTCAACATTTTCATTTTACTAACAAGTTCATTTTAAGAATAATAAGACTGGCGTAATGACAAATATTTGGATTTTAACCGATACATACTGCACTAGTGTTACTCCAGTATATTGGGAATAAGACAAAGGTCTACAGTACAGGATATTATTAGCTACATAAAATCGTTAAACATACAATGAAGGTTCAAGGACAATTATACAATTCAAGAATACTGAATCAATACAGTTAGCCAGATCTCATACAAAGGTTTTAAATAGATGGTTAATAGATGAGTTTTGTCTATAAGTTTTAATGACAATGTTAATACTAAGATTTTAGACAATCATGTTTAAGCTTAAGACATAACATTTTAGTTGTTACATGAACAGTAAAATATCAGAAGACTTGTCACTCATGTGTGTAAAGCATATTTTAACTCAATAGAATATGTTCGTGATCTTATTAAACCTTGAGTAAATGTTATTTGGCTGATGATGCTCACTAAAAGGAACGAAACATGCACCATGTTAACAATTTAATACGAATGTAATTCCATATTAGCTTATAATGTACTGAATAGGAGGTCTATAATAAAATTATAATAATTTTGTATCACAAGAAAGCAGAAGACGTGAATATCACCTAACCCTCTCTTGGGAGAATTCCAGTTAGATCATGTCGCGATAAAGCAGAAATTTCATAAGGAAGTCCAAAATGTTGGGGTTCTCAGAGGGGCCAACCTCGACTTGGACCAATACTTATCTAAAGTGAAACTGAAAATCATCCCCAAGAGTAACTGTCGAAGGAAAAACCTTGCACGAAGTAGATATGATCCGGAAAAATAAAGGAGAACAAGGAGGAATGGGGCAAGTTAACCAGTGACCTAAGATGTCAGGACTGGAAGCAGGATGAGAGTGCTTGGCAACACTTTGTGGAAACTAGGAAGAAGGTGTACAAGGGGATCAAGAAAGTTAAGAAGGAATAAGGAGACCTACTACTCAGGAAGATAAATGATGACTCTGCTAAGAACAACATGAGAAACTATTATCGGATCTTCAGGGAGAAGCTAAACAGATATGACCCTCCAACTCTCCAACTTCATGACAAAAAAGGGAACATGGCATATAGTAATGGGGGCAACTGTAAGATGCTAGCAGAATATTTTAACGAACTTCTAAATTGCAAAGAACCATGCCAAAAGATGGCATTCGATGGTGGACCAAAGTCCCCTAACCCTGACTCTAAACCTCCATCTTTAAGCGAGATCCAGGCAATACTAACTCATATGGAACATTTCAAGGCATCAGGGAAAATCAGATAACAGCTGAATTATGGAAGTGTGCAAGCAAAAATGCAATTGTCTCACACCAAAAACTTTTTGAAGAAATATGGAAGAATGAGGTTATTCCCGACAAATGGAAAATGGCCCTGATACACCATCTTCACAAAAAAGGTTCAAAATCAGATCCCAACAACTACAGAGGGATTTCACTGGTGGACGTGACATATACGATATTGTCCAGAAAATTACTGCAAAGAGCTGAACCACAGTTGGATTGCCAACTTGAGGAGTATCAAGCAGGGTTTAGGTTGCCCTGAACAGATCTCAAACCTCAGAAACATTTTAGCATACCAGAAGCAGAGGGCAAAACCGTATATAGTGACTTTTATAGACTTCCAAAAAGCTTACGATTCCACAGACAGAGAGTCGTTGTTCAATATTTTGGAGGAATTTGGTTTAGACGGGAAAAATTTTAACATCATCAAGGAGATGCTCACAAATACGTCCTCTAAAGTCAGATTCACGAGCGAACTATCAGAACCTTTTGAGATCAGAACAGAGGTCCAGCAAGGGGATGGTCTCTCCCCCCTGTTGTTCAACTGTGCACTTGAAAAAATTGTGAGGGAAAGGAATAAAAGAATGAGAGGGGGAATGAGACTTGGAACAAAAAACATAGGAACCACGATTAAATGTTTGGCATTTGCTGATGACTTGGTGCTGCTCGCAGAAACATGGGAGGAAGCAAAGGAACAAATTGTCGAATTACAAGAGCAGGCGGGAAAGATAGGACTTAAGATTTCTTTCAAAAAGATGAAGATCATGATGAATATACTTGACACTCCTAAGACAATTAAAGTAGGAACTCAAAAAATAGAGGTAGTGAAGAGTTTCAAGTACCTAGGGAAATGGATTGAATGGAACAACCTTGAAGGAAAAGCAATGGAAGCAAGAAGGACCAAAATGGAACTAGCTTTCCAGAAAACTAAAAACACATACAATAAGAAAGCCCTCTCTTGGAACACAATAATAAGGCATTATAAGACAGCAATTAAGCCAGAAGCACACTAAGCAGCACAGACAATAGTCATGGGAAGGAAAGGGCAAATGGAGAAATTGGAAATCAAGGAGAGGAAAATTTTGAGGAAGATCATGGGTCCCAAATTCCAAAATAACAAACAAAGTTTTTATAGAAACGAAGCCGTCTATGTAATGTTGGAGATACTCTTGGATACCACAAGGAAAAGGAGGATTGATTTCCATGGACATATATTCCAAATGAATCCTGACAGATTAACTAAACAGACCTTTGACTTCTTTTACAAAAAGAGATAGGAAGTAGGTGATAGGGATATACGCTCTGATGGCCTTCACTTAAACCGCAGTGGTACATAAAAGTTAGAAAACTTGTTTAGAAGGGTTATAGGGAGGTACATTCAGGGAAATGGGGTGGTCTAGGGAGCGGTGATAAGAGTACAGTCAGTGATCTGAAAGTCAAATAGGGATGACATAAAAATGTTAGTGTTGAACTGTAGAAGTATTGTAAAGAAAGGAATAGAATTAAGTAATTTAATAGATATATACTTACCAGATATTGTAATAGGAGTTGAATCATGGCTGAGAAATTATATAAAGGATGCAGAAATTTTCTCACCGAACTGGAGAGTTATCGTAGAGATAGGATAGGAATGATGGGAGGGGGAGTATTCATTCTGGTGAAATTCTAGGTGTACGGCTCATTTCTAAAGATAATAGGCAACTTGATGTCTTTGGAGTGTACACACCGGGAAAAGGTAGCACTGACATGGATTCAGAATTATTTGATAAGATAATCAGCTATGTGGGAAACGACATGGAAAGGAATGTGATTGTAGCGGGAGATCTTAATTTACCAAATGTTAATTGGGAAGGTATGCAAACGACAGGAAGCATGATCAACAAATGGCAAATAAGTTAATATAGGAAGGACAGCTGATTCAGAAAGTGATGGAATCAACAAGAGGGAAGAATATCCTAGATGTAGTGCTGGTAAACCCTTATGAGCTCTATAGAGAAACCGAAGTAATAGATGGTATTAGTGACCATGAAGCTATTTTTGTCGTAGTTATGAATAAATGTGATAAAAAGGAAGGTTGTAAAAGTAGGACTATTAGGCAGTACCAAATGGCTGATAAAGCAGACATGGGAGAGTTTAAAAATAGTAACTATGATCAGTGGAAAACAATAAATAAAAATGTAAACAGACTCTGGGATGGATTTAAGCAATTGTTGAGGAATGTGGAAACAGGTTTGTACTTTAAAGATGGTAAGGAATGGTAAAGACCCACCTTATTATAATATAAAAATAAAGAGACTAAGTGCAGATTGGAAAGAAACAAAGTTAGAAATGGCAGTGGAAATAAGGAGAAACTGAAGGAACTTACTAGGAAATTGATTCTAGCAAAGAAGTCAGCTGAGGATAACATGATGGCAAGCATAATTGGCAGTCATACAATTTTTTTTTTGCACCGACACATGGCGTTTTATGGCGATGATGGGACAGGAAAGGGCTAGTACTGAGAAGGAAGTGGCCATGGCCTTAATTAAGGTACAGCCCCAGCATTTGCCTGGTGTGAAAATGGGAAACCACGGAAAACCATCTTCGGGGCTGCCGACAGTGGGGTTCAATCCCACTATCTCCTGAATACTGGATACTGGCCGCATACAAATTTTAGTAAAAAATGGAAGAGTATGTATAGGTACTTTAAGGCTGAAACAGGTTCCAAAAAGGACATTCCAAGAATCAATTAATGAACAAGGGGAGTGTGTATGTGAGGCTCTTCAAAACAGCAGAAGTATTCAGTCAGCAGTGTGTAAATATTGTAGGTTACAAGGATAATGTCGAGATAGAGGAAGAGACTAAGGCCAAAGAAGTAATAAAATTTACATATGATAACAATGACATTTACAATAAGATACAAAAGTTGAAAACTAGAAAAGCGGCCGGAATTGATCAGATTTCTGGGGATATACTAAAGACAATGGGTTGGGATATAGTACCATATCTGAAGTACTTATTTGATTATTGTTTGACCGAAGGAGCTATACCAGATGAATGGAGAGTTCCTATAGTAGCTCCTGTGTATAAAGGAAAGGGTGATAGACATAAAGCTGAAAATTACAGGCCAGTAAGTTTGACATGCATTGTATGTAAGCTTTGGGAAGGCATTCTTTCTGATTATATTAGACATGTTTATGAAATTAATAACTGGTTCGATAGAAGGCAATTCGGTTTTAGGAAAGGTTATTCCACTGAAGCTCAACTTGTAGGATTCCAGCAAGATATAGCAGATATCTTGGATTCTGGAGGTCAAATGGACTGTATTGCGATTGACCTGTCTAAAGCATTTGATAGGGTGGATCATGGGAGACTACTGGCAAAAATGAGTGCAATTGGACTAGACAAAAGAGTGACTGAATGGGTTGCTATATTTCTAGAAAATAGATCTCAGAGAATAAGGGTAGGTGAAGCTTTATCTGACCCAGTAATAATTAAGAGGGGAATTCCTCAAGGCAGTATTATCGGACCTTTATGTTTTCTTATATATATATAAATGATATGAGTAAAGGAGTGGAATCGGAGGTAAGGCTTTTTGCGGATGATGTTATTCTCTATAGAGTGATAAATAAGTTACAAGATTGTGAGCAACTGCAACGTGACCTCGAAAATGTTGTGAGATGGACAGCAGGCAATGGTATGTTGATAAACGGGGCTAAAAGTCAGGTTGTGAGTTTCACAAATAGGAAAAGTCCTCTCAGTTTTAATTACTGCGTTGATGGGGTGAAAGTTCCTTTTGGGGATCATTGTAAGTATCTAGGTGTTAATATAAGGAAAGATCTTCACTGGGGTAATCACATAAATGGGATTGTAAATAAAGGGTACAGATCTCTGCACATGGTTATGAGGGTGTTTAGGGGTTGTAGTAAGGATGTAAAGGAGAGTGCATATAAGTCTCTGGTAAGACCCCAACTAGAGTATGGTTCCAGTGTATGGGACCCTCACCAGGATTACCTGATTCAAGAAAGCAGCTCGATTTGTTCTGGGTGATTTCCAACAAAAGAGTAGCATTACAAAAATGTTGCAAAGTTTGGGTTGGGAAGAATTGGGAGAAAGAAGAAGAGCTGGTCGACTAAGTGGTATGTTCCGAGCTGTCAGCGGAGAGATTGCGTGGAATGACATTGGTAGACGAATAAGTTTGATTGGCGTTTATAAAAGTAGGAAGGATCACAATATGAAGATAAAGTTGGAATTCAAGAGGACAAACTGGGGCAAATATTAATTTATAGGAAGGGGAGTTAGGGATCGGAATAACTTACCAAGGGAGATGTTCAATAAATTTCCAATTTCTTTGAAATCATTTAGGAAAAGGCTAGGAAAACAACAGATAGGGAATCTGGCACCTGGGCGACTGCCCTAAATGCAGATCAGTATTGATTGATTGATTGATTGATTGACTGATCGATCAATTGATTGATTGATTTATTGATTGATTGATTGATTGATTGATTGATTGATTGATTGATTGATTGATTGATTGATTGATTGATTGATTGATTGATTGAGTTACCTAGCAATATCAGAAAATCAAATGTATCACTTACAATTTGCCATAAACAGCCTGTGATAGACTGGCTAATTTTCATAATGTTAATTTCTGTGAATGCTGTGGAGTGAGACATTGTCACATCAAAGAATAATAGGTGTATTGCGCTTTCATTGGAGTACAAAATTAACCATATTATATGGGAGTACATTAAGGATCCATACAGTAAAAGACGAATAAAGATACCTTATTTTAAGCAGTAAAAATTCAGGAGTCAAAATGGCTCCATACAGACATCCGAAGGAGGTCGGTACTGCAAGTCATTCTTAGTGTTAAAATACACCATTATAATACCATATTTAAAGGATATTGCTTAAGTGATATACACAGAAAGAATACTCCACTGTTTAACAGAGACCAAAGCATACTTGGCAAGTGAAAGTACAGCTCCTTATACAGTAGGTGTTTATTTTTGCCTCTGATGTGTGTTTGCTATCTGTGGTATTAATTCCCCACTCTCTCTTGCCTGTCCCGTTGAAGGAGAAACCTTCAAATACTAGGCAGGAAGAATGTATCAACTCGACAAATAGACTACAGACCTGTAAATAAGGTAATGCAATTGTAAAATATATGCTGAGTTTCATAAAAGTATGTTCTGTAGTTTCATGTGATTTCGAACAATCATACATACAAACATACGAACAGATAGAAATTGAACTTGTGGTCTCTAATGCCTTTATATGACATGGAAAGGACTTTTATTCAAACAAAATAATTTTCATAATGTGCAGGCAAAGTATAATTTTATTTACAGAGATGAGATTACATAATACTACATAAGAATATATTCTACTACCAGGTATAATAAAATTCAATACTCAAAATTCTAGGGATGGCAGAGGAGAGCAACAGAAATATACTGTATTTTACTAAATAATCATAGGTCGGAAATTGATCATTGACAATGAATTATTACATTACAATTTAATTGTAGAAAAGGTCTGGGCTCCTGCTGCAAAACTATTGGCCCCTTAAGGAATATGGACTAGAAATTAAAAAAAAAAATTTCATTAACCAGTATCTGATACAAACAGATAATAATTCAAGAACTGCGTCAACACTCTTGGCAATGGAATGTTCTGATGTCTAAAACGTGCCCTACGCCATTCATCACTTTCAAGGACGGAAACAAGAAAGTTCATGTAGCGAAATATGTTAGAAGCAATTAAGATCTTGTTGAGTCATAGGAGGGCATAACTGTTGAAGTGGAAAGTTGCAAAATTTAGGCATGCTGGTGTCCACCTTCAAAATTTGTGCTTGATAGATATTCCTCAACTCATAAACTGAGAGCTGAAATTCTGAATCTATGAAATTTGACATGTATCACCAGAGAAGATGAAGGTAATGGTGTTTGAAGATGACATAATGGCATGGGGTAATGGAGATGAAGTTCAGCAAAGGGTGAAAGCATGGACAGAAGGGGGTGTATTCTGCCCGAAGGCAGGTCCGAACCTCCGTAGAGGTGTACCTGAGCCAGAGTTATGTACGGTAGGGTGGCCAGTTCCTTTCTGCTCCTCCATTCCCTTACCCCCCACCAACAGCGTGTGGCAACCTATCCAAATCCTGACCATGCCCAATGTTGCTTAACTTCGGAGATCTCACGGGATCCGGTGTTTCAACACGGTTACGGCCAAAGCAGGGGAATAAAATCAAAATTTCAATGTGAAGAAGAGGGAAAAACACAGAAAAACAAGGAAAAAGCACTGATCACAGTAGATATACTGCTTGGAGGAGAACTAAATATTGCAAATACTTAGGAGGTATAACAGAGGAAGGTGGTAGAAACAAAACAAGAGATCTGGTAATGAGAAAGACAGGCACATACATTTCTTCAAAGCATTAGAAGCATGATCTGGAGTGAGGATGTACACCAGGAAATCAAGTGAATTATAAACCATATACCTATTATTTTCCAGTGCTGACTTATACATCAGAAACATGGGTAATGAGAGAAACAGATATCAGAAGTATATAGGCAAGTGAAATTAAATTCTGGAGGGGCAGAATGAGACGTGGTGGCGCTGGCGGCAGCAGTAGTGGCAATGCCAGTGATGGCGGTGGTGGTGGTGGCGATGGCAGTGGTGGTGGTTTTAAGAGGAAGCACAACTGGGAAACCATCCTCTAACAACTCTAATCAGGGGGTAAAAATGGAAAGGGTTCGGCAATTCAAAAGATGAAGGTATCGGCCAAAGAAAGATAAGGGCCACGGAAATGAAAGACTCCCTAGGATTCGTAAACCTAATACCATCAGGGTCAGAAAAGAACAAGATTTGACCAAGGGACGTCGGACAGGATAGATGGAAGTTAGGAGCCTGGCACGTAAGTGGAAGAAATGCCAGGACTCAGCTAAGGGCCTTGTGGTCGTCAACCTATGCTCCCAAGTTAAGAGCCCCAGAGGGAGCAGAATGAGAATTACAAGAGACAAAGTGAAAAATGAGAAGGTGAGGGAAATACTGAACGATGAACCCTTACAAGAGAGGAAAAAGAAATGCCACTACAGTAAGATAAGTTAGTATTGGCATGTCAAACAAATGGAGGCTTCAAAGAATTACACAGAAAAATTCACACGATGGAAGTGTGTGGCCAGAGACTGAGGGGAAGACCGACAGACAGACAGTTGAAGAGAATGAAGGTCTGTGTGAGAAGAGAGCAGAAAATGAACAGGGTGTAAAAAGAGAATTGGTGGAATGACAAGAAATATTAAAAATATACCTGGTCAGTGGCAAGAAACTGCACTTAATGATGATGATGATGATGATGATGATGATGATGATGATGATGACTGCTAGTCTGATGATTACACTATAACAGATCAAACTGTACAAGTACATGTAAACTTTTATCATTTAGGAAAACTGAATAAGATGTTGATGTATTATGTAAGAAACAATTAACGAAAGCAAGAGCAATTTTTCTGTGCTTATATCCAAATTTGTCTAAATGAAAAAGTTACCTGTCTGTGAATCAGTGGTAGAGTATCGGGCTCCTGATCCCATGATAGTGGGTTCAAACCGGGCAGAGGTAGTCAGATTTTTGAAGGGCGGAAAAGGAATTTGTTCAACACACTCTGTTGTACAATGTCAGCATGTAAAAGATCTCTGGTGACACATTTAGTGTTTACCAAACAAAATTCATTTTTAAAAAAATCAGCCATAGACACCCAAGGATATTTGGTTTACTTTGCCATCTAGCAGGCCTAGAGTAAAACAAAACATAAAATGATGAGCAGACAGTCATATGGCATCAAATTAAAAAATGTCTGCACACAGTAGCTGAGACCATATGATTATTATGATTACTATCTGTCATTCAAATCCTCATTTTACCAGACACTCAGTATTTCATTACCTATAGGAGGGATACTCACATGAAATAAATGTAATTCAGAGGACTCCACAAAACGACGACAGTAATGAGTTACATAGTAAAGTGTTGGTGGAACAAGCCATTCAATGATCTCATCTACAAGCTCCATCTGTTCCTGCAAGAGCTTCTTTTTTAGAACATTGATGTAGGAAGCATATAAAGTCACCCAGCCAAGTTGATGAGGTTCCAAATAGATCATCCCACAACGAGACACAGTAGCAGGAGAAGCTTGTTCTAAATCTGCAGGCTCAAATATCATATTCATCTTATTTGTCATCTGAAAAGCCACATAACAAAACCATTAATTAATCTAAAGAGATAAACTAATCATGTAAGGTATATAATAAGTAACATTGAGGAATATTTGCAAATCCATATTTCTAATACAGTCACATATCACAGTTCTTTCGAATTTCAACATTTTAACGGCAATTTTCATTTCTGTTCAGAGATAGTAATAATCTTTAGTAATTAGGATATGTTTGAATGCAGTTTAGAATTATTCTAGTGTAGTTATTTTATTCAAAATTAGCGTGCACATTATAATAATGTGAAATATTTTTGTAGTAGGGGAAAAATCTCTCTAGAAATTTAGCCCTTACCAGAATTCTATTTTTGTAATTAGGATATGTGTAACTGCAGTTTATCACTGTAGCATAACTATTCTTATTGGACAGTATCTTGTTTGCTTTTCCTGTTTGCAAAACAAAAAAAAATTTAAATGTGCTTTACGTGGCACCAACAAAGATAGGTTTTATGGCGATGATGGGATAGGAAAGGGCAAGGAGTGGGAAGGAAACAGCCATGGCCTTAATTAAGGTACAGCCCCAGCTTTTGCCTGGTGAGAAAATGGGGCAACCACAGAAAACCACCTTCAGGGCTGCCGACAGTGGGATTCGAACCCACTATCTCTTGAATGCAAGCTTACAGTTGTGCGTCCCTAACCACATGCCCCACTAATAATAATAATAATAATAATAATAATAATAACAGTAAAAATACCATATTTGCGCGAATAATACCCGCACATTAAAAAAAAATTGGGGCGCGAAATTGGGGTGCGGGTTTTATTTGCGTCAATGTTGGAATTTTTTTTTCAAAATCAGCCTTCCTAAATTTAGGGTGCAGGATTATTCGGTGGCGGGTATTATTCACCTAAATACGGTGGCGGGGATCATTCGCGTAAATACCCGTATTCACACGAATAATACCCGCACATTTTTTTAAAAATTTGAGGCACGAAATTGCAATAATTTTTTGCGTCAAAGTTGGCATTTCTTTTTTTATTTTTTTATTTTTTTTCAAAATAGACCTACCTAAAGTTAGGGTGCGGGGATTATTCGGTGGCGGGGATTATTCGCGTAAATACGGTAATAGTAAAAATGTAAACTCGTGTTCTCATCCCAAGGTGGTGCAGCTCTTTTCAGGCACACTCCCAATGTACTGTAGGTGAGCTGCATATACCATTTCAACCCCATACTAGCCCTCCTGCCATTCTTAAATTTCTGCCAGTACCGGGAATCAAACCCGGGCCCCTGAGGACGACAACTAATAACACTAACAATAAAGCTATGGAGGCGGACATAATAGTAGTAATAATACTTTTTCTTTTTTTTAATTATTTTATTTTTATAATGAGGGAGTGTGGAAAATCTTCCATGACACACTTGTGAAGGGTTTGGACTCCACTAGCATGTGGGATCTTACCCATTAAAAACCACACACCCTTTTTCCATGATGTGCATCTCTGCCAAGGAACTACTCTCACATAACTTCAGGGCAGCATTGTGCTTTTACCTTCTCAGTTTTCTTCTTCCTTCATTTCTCCTTTACTGGCATTTGTAAGCATCCAGATCCCTATTTTTCTGTCGTAGGATACTTTATGCTTATACAACTATCTGATCCCAACATTTCTGGTTCTGTATCTTCACAAGAACAATCGATTCTGGCATCAGTTCTCCTTGCTCAACTTCTAAACACATGCTTTGTGTAGTCCAATGCTCACATACAAAAACAGTATGAAGTACATTGTCAGCATCATTGCAATAAATACACAATGGATCGCTTGCACTCTCTATTCTGTGTAGAAATTTTTCAAAATATCTGTGACCTCTCAAGAGCTGTGTAAGGTAATAGTTAACTTCACCATGTGCCTGTATTATCCAGTTTACTAAACATGGCATCATTCCACTTGTTGGCCGTAAGCCAGCTTCTTGGCACATTTTTTCCCTAATTCTCCTTGAGTATGCCAAGATTCCTGTTTCTCTAAGGCAAAAGTCAATTAGGAAGGGAATAGGAGTGGAAAGGAAGCGACCGTGGCCTTAATTAAGGTACAGCTCCAGCATTTGCCTGGTGTGAAAATGGGAAACCATGGAAAACCATCTTCAGGGCTGCCGACAGTGGGGTTCGAAGCTACTATCTCCCGAATACTGGATACTGGCCACACTTAAGTGACTGCAGCTATCGAGCTCGGTCCATATAGAAGTACTGACTGAACTATCAACATAAAAAGCCGTCTCTTGCTGGATTTCGGACCTTTCACATTGTTCAATAATCTGCTTAGAACAAACTATTCCAACTGAGGTGCTCCTACAGCCCCGGCTGGCCCCGGCAGCAGCCCCGGTGCTGTGCTGTAGCACCGTTGAGGTGGTCGGGGAAGGAGGAGAAGTGGCAGAGGCAGAACCACAGGTTGTCAAATTAGCGCGCAGCTTATGAAAACAATATTATGTATGATAGTTCGGTGAACACATAAACACACAATTTATTCTGTATATACATTGTGTTTGCCTTGACATACATTTAGCATTTAAGTCGCGTGTTGTCATCATTTTGCGGCAACTAATTTACCAATATTGGGTACAATTAATTTGCCAGTAGAAATTCTAAGTACAGCCTCTAAGTCAGCATCAGACAGAGAAGTCCTAGTTCTCCATTTACTTAAATTCAGAATTCAAAACATTTGTTCGCATGCATACGTTGTGATACACTTCCTTTAGTTTTGCCAAATTGCCACCTTTTCAATACAATAAAATATATAACAAACATATTTATTATGATGTTTACATGGTACATGTTTCGCTCCTTTTCGTGAGCATCATCAGCCAAACTATCATTAATCTAAGATTGTGTCAGATCATAAATCAATTCTTTTGGTTCAAGATTACTCGTATAAAACTAATTGACAATCTTATAACTTTTAAAAGTCACACAACAATAAAATTATGTCTTAAGTTAACACTTTTTGTCTAAAATCTTCTTCAGTGCAAACATTTTATCGCCGAAACTCATCCGGTGAACATCTTTTAAAATTGTTTAAAAATAAGAATAAAATAAAAAACTTTGAAATCTGGCTAGTTGTGTTGGTTCCCGTTGCTTAACTTGTATAATTGTCATTAAAACTTCATAACAGTATTGAATATTTTCTGCAGTTGATAATTGTCATTATGGTCGACAGACTTGTTCTCGATGCTGGAGTAACAATTATAAAATGTATTGGTATTAATTTATATTGTCAATGGGGTAAAATTATTCGTGAACAAACTTGTTGATGAAACACTTTTTGATGTGATATTGGATTTAAAATGTTCTCGAACGTTCCAATGGCTCGTTGGTGTATCTGTATTGAAAGATAAAAATTATATGTTTATGGTTTTGATTGTGTTCCTGTATAACATCTTATTGGAAGAATTGTCACTTACTTTTCCTTCTGCTGTGTAATTGTTTGGTGTTACTCCTAGCCTCTTGAGAACTACTTGTTATCCTGTTTGCACTTCTTGTGTTGTATGAGTGAGTGTGGATGAGTTTACGTTTTGGCGGGGAGGGGGAAGGGGAAGTTAAGGTAGGCAGCGCATTGGTAGCTGCAGTAGACTGTGGAGGGGATAGTCTAGGGGAAGTGAAGGGAGGAGTTGAGTTTGTTTGTGTCAATAAGCCATTAACTTTTATTGCATTAAAATGTTTATAGAATTTATTTATATCTAATTTGAGTATTTGTATTAGTTCCGGTAATTGTAACAAGATGGGATTCTTTATTTCTATTTCGTCATTTAGGTTTTTATTTTTATTGTATTGTTGATCCAAATTAATGTACATGTTTTCCAATTCCGTCATTTCTTTTCCTTTTTCTTCTCTTCTTAAGATTTTTAAATCCCTTTCAATAGTTGTAAAACTGTGTCCAGTTTCTTGCATGTATGTACGCATTGCAGAATGTTTCCTGTGTTTGGCTGCATTTACATGTTCCAGATATCTTATTATAAAGCTTCGGCCAGTCTGGCCAACGTATGAAAAATTGCACTGTGCGCACGTGAGCCTATATATTCCAGATCCTTGATATTGATTACTATTTGTATTAACTTTATTGTGGTTGAAGAAAACGTTTCGGTTCATGAGGGAGGATCGGATATGGAAGGGGTTGTGTTTGTTAGTTAAGATTAAAATTATACAAATTAAAAAAACTATTCTAAACTAATAACTTCGACAGTTTTCCGTTCTTGCACACTTGTCTTGATGGTATAGTGTTCCTTCTTTTTCTAGACCTTTCTTACTGTCCAGTGGAGAAGATTATGTAGATTGTTGGTCAAATTGTTCAATTTTAATTTAGTTGGATAGTTTGGAGTACGATCCCTATCCAATTATTCGTTGTACGAATTTTATTCGGAATCATTAAGTTGGGAAGTTTGGTGTACTACCCCTGTCCTATTCGGTCTTGTTCCAATGTTTACGCATTTGTATTTGTCTCCTCCTTCAGCACTTAAACGTCCCTTACTAACACATTTTAATTTTAATTATGAAATGTTTTATGCTTTTTCACCTAAGCTTTAAGCGAAACAGCTGATGATGATTGCTAAGCAATCTAAACATGTTCTGTAAGTTTTTAATGACATAAATTTAGCCGAAGGCTAAATAATAAAAAAGTATCGATCAGGTGGAACCTTTTACTTAATTGTTATCTCGATTACAATATTGATATGTAATGAAGTGGATAGTATGTAATTGTACCGAACATTGACGTAAATTTTAAGGCAAGTGCTTGAAGTCTAGGAAATTCTTGTGGATGAACACCTTTGTAAAAGGAAATTAATTCACCGTTGTAGTGGTAGTTCCTGTCATTTAGGATTGCATTACACTGTAGTTTTATCAACTCTGTTTGGAAATATGATGGTGATTTTTCAAGACGTGCTGAAAATGGGGTCATAAATATTTCAAGTTGAAGTGCCATATCATTCCTTTCTTTGAATCGGGCAATGAATTCAGAGTGCAAAGTCTGTAACAACGTCTGTTAGTCTCCAAGATTTTCATAAGTAGACAAATGTAATGATTTTAATGAAGAAAAATTGTCAAAATTTTCAGCTTCAAGCTGACTTTTCTATAACAAACTCTGCATTTTGAAAGCCTTAATTCTATCAAACATAGTGCTGATCAATTTGTTTCTCCCTTGCAATTAAATATTTAAATCATTCAAATAAGATGTCATGTCTGCCAAGAAAGCGAAGTCAGCTACCCATGTTTATTCCACAAAGTTGGTTGTGGAGAACCTTTCATCTCCATGAACAGAGCAATTTCTTCAATTATTGCAAAGAAGGTCGCTGGCCCTTTCGTGCAACTTAACCAGCGCACAATACAATAAAAGGGAATGTCGCTACATTCTGCCTCGAGATCTTTTAAAACTTCTTTGAACTGCCGATGGTTCAAACCTTGCTTTCTGCTTCTTGCACATTTTGACACAGTATCCATAACAGATTTAAAGTTGCAAAAGTTCTTTGTGCATAATTGTTCTTGATGTAAAACACAATGTACCGATAACATTGGAGGTAACCCAGCATCACGCACTTTCGTTTTGATGAGGCCTGTAAAACCTTGCCCACCCGACGACTTCGCTGGTGCTCCGTCAGTAGCAACACTAAACAGATTTCCGAGTGATAAGCCCATATCGTTCAATGCGTCCTCAACAGCTGCAAATATATCTGTGCCGGTGGTAGTATCTTTGAGGGAAATGATGTCCAGTAGTTCCTCAGTTATAACGAAATATTTTTCGACTCCCCTCACGAAAACAGATATCTGTGCCGTGTCACTTTTGTCAGTAGTCTCATCAAGAGCAATCAAGTACTTCTGGAAAGAGCCACATTTGTTCCACAATTGCTCGTTTTAGTCGGTACCAATTCCTGTACACGACGAGAGATCGTTTTTTTGACAAGCTTATCGCCTCAAAGTGGGCCACAGCACATGGACACAATACTTCCGAGCACTCTATTAAACATTCTCTTACAAATTCACCATCAGTAAAGGGTAGCCCAATTTTTGCTCGAACTGTGCCTTCTAAAGTGTTGGGTTCAAGTATATGTGGGACAAGGAGATAACATAATTATCTTTGTGCTTTCATCGCAGCACATCTAAGTCTAATTTTAAACAGTTCTTAATAATGCAAACCCCAAAACAAAAATAAATCCACTGAAATGAAATGGCGTATGGCTTTTAGTGCCGGGAGTGTCCGAGGACAACTTTGACTCGCCAGATTCAGGTTTTTTATTTGACGCCCGTAGGCGACCTGGGTGTCGTGATGAGGATGAAATGATGATGAAGATGACAGTTACACCCAGCCCCTGTGCCAGCTAAATTAACCAATTAAGGTTAAAATTCCCGACCCAGCTGGGAATCGGACCCGAGACCCTTGTGACCAAAGTTAACCATTTAGCCATAGAGCCAGACAACAAATCCACTAAAATGCATGTAAAATGATTCCTAATGAGTAAGTTATTACTTATTACTTATCTCTGAAGGACTTGGCAATTCCGATTTTAACTTAGCATTTCGTTCGGTTCTTGCTGCACCAACGTTATCATAGGTTGAAACACGTTTATTGTGGTAGTGTAGTCGAACAGTTGAATACTTTACGCTTAAAATGACATGACAAATTAATCACTGAGCTTTCCCTTCGGTATTGAGAACAAAATATGAATCCACCCATGAAGGATTAAACGACATTTTTAACGAAGGTGAAACCAACTGCTCCGCTATCTGTTCTATTGAATAGATTCCACTGAGAATGACACATGCTGAGAGAGAATGAGAATGAACGTACTGTCTCTTATGTACACATCCACCAACCACTGCGCAGGGTAGGTGGGGAAAGAGGGGAACGGTGCTGTTGAGTGCAGAGCTGGTGCGCCCCAACAATAAGTGCTCGAGTTGGAAAGGTCTGGCTTAGAACAATAGTTTATTTCTCCGCCTTGTCTGTCACACATTTAATATGATTCCAGAATGTAAGTTTGTTATCAAGTGTCACACCAAGATACTTCATGCTTCTAGATGTTTCGATCACTATTTTGTTCAACCCCTCATTGTAATGAGAGTCGTAATCCTTTTTCTTGTCAAAAGAACAATCTCTATTTTATGATCTGCCAGAAGTAATCCATGATTCACCATCCATTCTTTTACACATCACATCACTTGATTCAGCTTAAACTGAGCCCACTCCAAATCTCAAGTTACTATCAAAACAGCTACATCATCACTATCAAAGGGTACAGAAGGGTCTACCTATTCAATACCATCATCAGCATAACCCACTAACATAGTGTCTTCCGGCATCTCCAATCGCAACGAGCCGTCATACATGATGTTCCAAAGATTTTGGCCTAGCATAGACCTTTGTGCCACACCAGCTGTGAGATGTTTCATTCTCTGACTATCTTGTGTATAAAATAATAGACTGTGATCTTTCAAATAGCTTCTCATTACAAGATATTAGAATCATTCCATATTGACGGTTTTCACTTTATGAAGGAAATTTACTACGTCCCCCTATTCAATACAAACACATCTCCTTCATCAGATGGAGTAATAATAGTCAAACATGTTTCAACTCGTCAGAACCATCTTCAGTGAAAAAAGGCCAAAGTCAGTGGAGGCACATGCTTCCCGTAGTGCACCATCATTGCATTATCCTACATAAGAGGCTTGCAGTGGTATCCCAATGGCGCACTAGCCGCCAGCATCTTGGAAAGGTGTAGCAGTCCAACTGATGAGCCCACTGCTACACTGGGGGAAACACTGGTAATTTCACGATTGAAAAAACCTAAAGAGCTTAAATGTTTTTAACATTTACAATCGATGAAATTAAATTATGGTTTCCTTCTGGAAACCTTATTTTTGATAAAAACTAAAATTCTTTTGCATCAGTCCTTGTTTGGAGTCATTTCTGATGCGCCTTCTTTTTATGTTTACAAGCTGCTCTCACATCATCATTTCACCAAGATGTTAGCTTTTTCCCATCCTTACACACAGTTGGTCCTATTTCTAGTACAGCACCCCAAAATAAATAAATGAATGGCCCTCTGTGCCTGTAGCACTGCAGCTTTTCTTTTTTTTTTTTTTTTTACTTCACCTTTGGACGGGAAATTCTACAATAACCTTCTCCCTTGTGGAGAGGTTATTTGTCTGAATAGTGGGATGTACAAGGAGGAGATTAGAAGCAGAACACTATCATTTTTCTGTCCCAACACTTTCTGTTTCCAGCTCAATCATGGTTGAAATGGTAAGTAGGTGAAGCGTTGAAAAGAGCCTCGTGCGAAAATGGAAATCTATCAGCTGGAAATTACCATTACTTACTGTGATTTTATGGACACTGACAAGAATTAGGATTGTGTGAAACTCTCTGTTTTATTCAAAATAGCCTCTTGGTGCAGACTAATCATGCGTGAGCCCTTCGCCTCACTTCTGGATTTAAATATGTTTTGATTCACGTACAATTGCCCACTGCTATGTTCGTACAATTAACATCTTCACTTGCGTTTAAATTGCATAAATACCTTGGCTGATGTGGCTCTACTAGATAAATGGGTGGAAGGCAGTTTTTGTGTATTGAGTGTCTTCACTCTGAAAGTTGATACTAATTGTAAGAAAATTGGCAATTCCAAGACGTACGTATGCTGAGTTAATTTCCCCATATCATGAGTTATTTTGAATTTGATAATTAATTTTTCTTACTGTTGGATTTAAGTATCTAAAATATAGTCATTTTTTTAAGGTTTCTTGTAGGTTGCCATTGTTTATGACGATGATTGTAGTGGTGGTTTAAATTGGTAAAGAACTGGATTATCAGCCCC